>NW_003852546.1:1164713-1165840 GCF_000181295.1 Otolemur garnettii | reverse complement strand
AAAAAAAAAAAAGAAAAGAAAATAGCTCATCTTTATTCAGTGCTGAGTCTGTGTATAGCACACAGTATGCTTCTCATTGCATCCTCACATCAATGCAGTGTGATGGGGACTACCATACCCTCATTTTACATATGTGGAGACTGAGGCTTAGAGAAGTTAAGCCTGTGGTCATATAGCTACTAAGGGAAATCTGGGACTTAAGCCCTGTAACTCAAGAACCCAGAGTCTTGGTCTGGGCACAATGGCTCACACCTGTGGTACTCTGGTAGCACTCTGGGAGGCTGAAGCAGGTGGATTGCCTGAGCTCACAGGTTCGAGACCAGCTTGAGCCATAGTGAGACCTCGTCTCTAAAAATAGCCAGGTCTAGGTGGCACCTGTGGCTCAAAGGAGTAGGGTGCCAGCCCCATATGTTGGAGGTGGTGGGTTCAAACCCGGTCCTGGCCAAAAACTGCAAAAAATAAAATAAAAATAGCCAGGTGTTGTGGCAGGCGCCTATAGTCCCAGCAACTTGGGAGGTTGAGGCAAGAGAATCTCTTCAGCCCAAGAGTTGGAGGTTGCTGTGAGCTGTGACACCATGGCACTCTACCAAGGGTGACAATGGTGAAACTGTCTTTAAAAAAAAAAAAAAGAAGATTGCTTGAGCTGAAGAGTTTGAGGTTCCCGTGAGCTATGACATCGTGGCCGTCTACCCAGGGTGATGGGGTGAAGACTCTGTCTCAAAAAAAAAAAAAAGGTTCAAAATGAGATCCATTGCCAAAGCACCCTCACCTATCTCCTCCTACTTCTGGGGTGCAGCTTAGTTTCCTCCCAGAGTCCACAGCTCCCCCTGCTGTATCTCTCTAGTCTGTCTGTCAATTCAAACTTGAGGTTAGGCCTGCCCTCATCTGTGTCTCTTTTGCTAGATTGTACTGTGGGGGCAAGGGCCTAGTCCCTACTGTACTCATATCTGTTTTCATAGCTCAAGTATTTAATGTTCACTGATATAACCGACAGAAGAAAATAGCTCATCTTGGCTCGGCACCTGTGGCTCAAGTGGCTAAGGCGCCAGCCACATACACCTAAGGTGGCGTGTTCAAATCCAGCCCGGGCCTGCCAAACAACAATGACAGCTACAACAAAAAAATAG
>NW_003852546.1:1157221-1164596 GCF_000181295.1 Otolemur garnettii | reverse complement strand
AAAAAAAAAAAAAGATGTTTGTAAAATACATCAGAAGTAGGGGAGGAGGGATAGAGAGGAACATTAGGAAGGGGAGCAATGTTGCTATTGCAACCTACCTGTTCCTCCCTTCAACCCTTTCAGATGTCCACGTGTGGGCAACTGTCCCCATGGCCCACATACACCAGTGGCCAGACTATTTTGCAAAATCGAAAACCCTGTTCTGATGACCACCGGAAACGATCAAGGTAACCCAGGGTCAGCCATGGGCTAGCTGGTACAGACCAGGGACTGGTCCAGGAGACAGGGCAGGGGAGTGTACTATCCCAGACAGAGGGTACAAGGGCCCTGCAGGATGCTTGTCACATATCAGCCCACCATCCCCTGCAGTAGCTGGCGCCAGCAGTCCATTGGCATTGCCAAGCCCAGGTACCTAGAGCAGCTGGAAAACTACCTACGCAAGGAGCTCCTCCTGGTGGAACTGGGCAAAGACTCTGCACAGGAGCTGAGGCTGCAGGTCAGAGCCATAGAATAAACATGGGAAGGGAAGGGGGAAGGGGGGAAGAAACTTCATCTACCAGGACTGTGTACCTGAAACCTTCAGAGGAGACTGGCCCTTCCCAGCTCTCTGAGTCTCCCTATCCAAAGAGAATCATATCCAATAAAAAAGCCTATGTGCAGGCATGGCCATAGTGTGGAACTCAAACTCTCCTAAGTCTTGAGTTTTCCTCATCTAAGTCAGGTGGACTGGATACTGTGCCCACTCCCCTTCAGTTCTGCAATCCGCAGCATCCAAGTTGGGTCATTGAAAGTCAGTGGATGGAACCTGCATCCTAGCAGTTGGGCCAGCAGGGGTCATATAGTGTCTACCTGCCACCCCAAACTTAAGGAACTAGCTTGACACATGAAGAGAGAGAGAGGTTTAGATGCAGCCCAGATTCTGGCAAAACTGAAGGAGCAAATCACCAAATCATCTCAGATGGAGGTGATGATAGGGAATCCCTAACTTCTGACTTAGTTACTGACTGATACATTTACTGAGTGCTGGCTGTGTGCCAGGCCCTGGGCTGGGGTTTCACATACAGTCTCCCAAGTAGAAGGTACCTCACGAACAAGGAAGCAGAAGCTTGGAGAAGGTGCACCACCATGACATGGTGGGGATTCAAACTCAGGGCTAATTCTGGGGCCTGTACTCCGGTAAGCAATGCTGCCCCCAAAACTTCCTATGTGTCCAAGGGGGCAGGAGACCACACCTGTACTTGGAGGTCAGAATGCAAGGCTAGAACCTTCCATATCCTCCTGCTCCCACGGAGCTTTAAGATGGGGAGAGAATGCAAGTGAGTGGCCAACTGATGCATTGGAAGGCAAGAGGCTGGCTGGTTACCTGGAGACACAGGGAGGGTGGTGGCCAAAGTGGGAGGTCTTGCCTTTGGAGCCCTTTGTGCAGAAGGTATAGGAACAGGCCTCAAACATAGCACCAGGAGAGGCCTCCAGAGCACTGCCCTGTGGCGCTATGGCACTGTGAGGGACCCAGGTGGTACCTGAGGTATTTACTTGAATATAGGTGACCTGGCAGATTCATGCAGAAACACTTCTAAGCCCAATAAAAAAAATCACCATGCTGAGGCTGGTGGCTATAGGCCAGGAGGTGACCAGTTTTACTTTTTTGCCAGCCTTACAGAGAGATCTTTGAGTTTTTCATAGAGGACTTCAAAACATACAAGCCATTACTTTCCTCCATCAAGAATGCATACGAGGTGATGTTAGGTAAGAATGTAGCTCTCAGCTCGGCGCCTGTGGCTCAAGTGGCTAAGGCGCCAGCCACACACACCTAAGGTGGTGGGTTCAAATTCAGCCTGGGCCACCAAACAACAATGACGGCTACAACCAAAAAATAGCTGGGCGTTGTGGCAGGTGCCTGTGGTCCCAGCTACTTGGGAGGCTGAGGCAGGAGACTCGCTTGAGCCTAGGAGTTGGAGGTTGCTGTGAGCTGTGATGCCACAGCACTCTACCCAGGGTGACAGCTTGAGGCTCTGTCTCAAGAAAAAAAAAAAGAATGTAGCTCTCCTCTTAGGCCCATCCTGGAAGGGGCAGAGAGGATCTTATTCTGACTTTCTGGGGCTCCAAAGCAGGACTGGAGCGTCTACCAACTGGGCCTCAAAGTCACCAAGCCCTGCTCAGCCTTTTTTTGCACACACTGTTCTGTGATAGGGCACCCCAGGACACATGACAACTTCCATCCTCAAGCAGCATGATGGGGCAGTGTCTGTAGGAAATAGCATGAACCCCATGAGAGAGTGAGTACCTCTGGAAAGTTAGTAGTTTTCCCACCAGACTTCGGAGGTGCAGAAATGTACAATTGCAGGACTGAAAGTTGTAGGGGAGACCCCAGTCTTCATCTGAACTCTGTCCCTTATTTAAAAGCAAGTGCAGGATGGCGCCTATAGCACAAAGAGTAGGGAGTTGGCACCATATACCAGGTGTGGCGGGTTCAAGCCCAGCCCCAACCAAAAACTGCAAAAAAAAAAAAAAAAAAAAGCAAGTGCAGGAAGGCCTAAAACAGGGACCACGGCTTTGAATGAAGCATGGTTAGATGCCTGGAGTTTGCACATGCTGCAGCCACTCACCCATTGACCTTAGGGTCTGTTTCCTGGCTGTTCCCCATGGCTCTGAATGAACTCTCCTACCTGTCTCTGCTTAGCCCACCAAAGGGAGAAGATTAGGGCTCTGGAACCCCTAAAGGCCAAACTTATTACTGTGAATGAGGACTGCAATGAGCGGATCCTGGCCATGAGGGCTGAGGAGAAACACGAGATCTCCATGCTCAAGAAAGAAAAGATGAAGTTGCTAAAACTCATTGACAAAAAGAATGAGGAGAAGATCTCATTGCAGAGCGAGGTAAATGGAAGTGGTGTGATGACTCAAGTCCCTGAATTCCTGCCACCCCACACCATAGGAGTGACCTTGAGGTCTTGGACACTGAAGTGACTCCCAGGCCATTACACCCTCTGCCTGGAATAACACATTAAGCCACCCACCCTCCAGAGCCCCTGGTTCCTCAACCCCATGCCCTCCTGCTTGGCTCATCCTTGGTTCTATATGGCCCAAGTGCCAGCACTTTCCCTGCGGGAGGAATTGTTACTGGGTTCTCAAGGATGGCCAATCTTCTTCCTCCACCTTTCCTGTTCCCAGACCCTGATGGGCTACCAGCATCCATCCCATGTCTTGTGGTGACTAGCTACATACAAGAGTCCAGAGGCAGCCCCTGATCACACAGCCACCTTCCCAACAGGTGAAGAAACTGAGGAAGAACTTGGCTGAGGAGTACCTGCACTACCTCAGCGAGCGAGATGCCCGCAAGATCCTCATTACGGACCTGAATGAGTTGCGGTACCAGCGGGAGGACATGTCATTAGCCCAGTCCCCAGGTAAGTCCAAGACAGGGTTCTCTCCTCCTCAGAGTTGCTGGATGAAAGTCTTGCTCTCACTAGTCACTTTCATTCATTCAACATTCCTACTACCTGCTCATTGCATGCCCACTCATGGTGGGAAATATCCCTTCTACCACCTGGGGCTGCAGATCTTGAGTTGGACTGAGAATTGTAAGAACATTGCTAGCAGCTGAGGCAGCCTGGACTTCCTGTGGGCTGGACAGGCCTGGTACCCCATGTCTTGGGCTTTTCTTAAGCCTGAAACTGTAGGCTTAAGCAGACCCAGGGAATCCCAACCAGGGAGGGCAGAGGGCGTCAGGCATCCCCTGAGGGATACTCAACCCAGCCCTGGGTTCTAGACCCTAGAGTCAGGGTGATATAGGCTGATGGGACCCTGGCAGGTGTCTGGGGGGAGGACCCCGTGAAGTTAACACTGGCTCTGAAGATGACTCGGCAAGACCTGACCCGTACACAGATGGAACTCAACACCATGAAGGCCAACTTTGGAGATGTGGTACCCAGGAGGGACTTTGAAATGCAGGAGAAGACCAACAGGGATCTTCAGGAGCAGGTGCTGGTGGGCAGATAGGGCTAGGCTGGGTAGAGCAGGGTCATGCAGGTGGGCAGCTAGGACCAATCACCTTGTCCTCAGCTGGACACCCTGAGAGCTGATTATGAGGAGGTACGTAAGGAGCATGATCTGCTGCTGCAGTTGCACATGAACACACTGAAGGAACGCGACCAGTACTTTGCTGAGCTGCAGGAGATCCAGCGCACCTCCACCCCACGGCCTGACTGGACTAAGTGCGAAGGTAAGGATGACCATTGTGGCCCCAAGGCCTGCTGAAGCACATGGTCTGGACTCCAGCTCCCTCTCCCCACATGCAGAAGTGGTGGCTGGGGGCGCAGAGCGTTGGCTACTGTTGACTGAGGGCAAGAACAGTGACCAGTTGGTGGATGTGCTCCTGGAGGAGATTGGCGAGGGACTGCTACGGGGGAAAGACTTCTTTTCTGGTCTGGTAGGGGAGTCCCCAGGAGGGAGGCTTAGGACCAGAGTTAGGACAACCATGCCTTGCTGCTAGAGACTAGGCAGGGGTCCTCAAACTTTTTAAAAAGGGGGCCAATTCACTGTCCCTCAGACTGTTGGAGGGCCAGACTGCAGGCCCTGGGATGAGTTGGCTGCTAAGCAGGACAGGCAATGGCAGCAAAAATGCCAGAAGGCCTGATAAATGTCCTAGGTGGGCTGCATGTGGCCTGTGGGCCATAGTTTGAGGACACCTGGACTAGAGCTTTGGGGGGAACCATGTGGGGCTCTTCCCTACATGAGGTTAGGACAGCAGATGGGCCCAGAGATGAGCTAATGCCCTTCCCTTCTAGGGCTATGGGGAATCTGTCCCCTCTTTCCTTCGGTTTGATGGTCCTGTGGAGAACAAGAAGCCAACCAGGAAGCAAGTGATAGAGGTCCTCAAAGATGCCTGGAAGGAACGTATTGCAGAGGAGGAGGTCAGATCTCACAAGCCATGTTGGCCTGATGTGGCTTTCAGATCCCAGAGTATTCCAAGGGGCCCCCTCAAGGTTCCAGGGAGGAGGGAGGCAGGCCAACCTACCCTGGGGCAGGCTGACCAAGCATCCCATCCTACAGAAAGAGAAGTTTCAAGACTTCTTCTTTAATTTTCTGGAGCGTCGCTTTGGGACCAGTGATGCCATGGCCTGGGCATACACCATTTTTGAAAATATCAAACTATTTCGCTCCAACGAGGTCATGAGTCACTTCTATGCAGTCTTAATGGGAAAGGTAAGCTTGGGCCTGGCTTCCCACTTGTTTCCCTTCAGGAGACAGAGAGGGGCCAGCATAGCCCAGATCTGCCCCGACCACTCCAGGAAGCAAGTTAGTGAATGCATTTCTCCCTGTAGACAAATGAAAGTATGCATGTCAAGCATTTGGAGACAGTAACCCAGCTGCTGAAGGAGATGACAAATGTTGACAGTCAAAATGAGGGGATAATAACCATAGAGCAATTCAGGTGAGAGACCAGTCCAGGCCACCTTGAATGTCTGTCCAACATATCTGGCCAAGATCTTAGGCCACAGCCTCAATACTCACTGCCCTTTTTGAACATGAGGTAAATGGGTGGGCAGGCCTCAGCAGGCCCCTGTTGGCTCTCATGTCTTCCCACAGCACAGTCCTCAAGAATACCTTCCCCCTCAAGAAGGAAGAGAAAATTCAGGAGCTGATGGAGGCAGGGGGCTGGCATTCCGATGGCACCAGTGCAGATGTGCTCAGCTACCGCTCATTATTTATGGAGGTTGGTGGGTTGGTCCAGGAACTTGCCTAATCCCTATGCTAGCCTTGTCTGGAACCTAGCCAATGTGCTGTCACTGATTGGGGCCCTTCCCAGGATGAGGAAGGCCGGCGTGAGCCCTTTGTGCGAAAGGTGTGGGAACAATACCTAGAGGAAAAGGATGAGTACTTACAGGAGATAAAGCAGGAGCTGGGCATGGAAACGTGAGTGACCTTGGGCCCCTCAGACCAACTCATCCACAGTGAATCACCAGTCACCCCTAATCATTGCAAAGGGTGACACTTTAAGCCCCTGTGCACTGAGCATGCAACTGTTCAAGCTGGCAGAAGGGAGGGCACCTGGGAATATGAGGCACATGGAAGAGAGATTGAGGCCTGTCTCTCTTTTCTTGTGGCACAGCTATGATTTGGTGACCCTATCCAAGCTGCGTGGGGCCTTAATGAGCAACGACCCCAGCCTGGACAAGCAGACTATGAATACTTATATCAGCCAGGCCTTCCAGCTCTCTGAGTCAGAACTGCCAGAGGAGGGTAACGAGAAGGAAGAGACCATTGCGGTACAGCTCCAGTTGATACTGGACCGGCTTCATGTGGTTGACATAAGGCGCATAGGGCCAAGAGAGCAAGAGCCTGCAAGCTAGGATTGCTGTGGGCAACCTGAGTGCTCCAGTATACTGTTCCTCCCTGATCTTAGTATAAAATTGTTTATCTGAACCTACGCCATTCTCCAGGCTATGCTGGGGAGTTGGGGGGAGGAGGATACGTCTTCCCTGGGTAGCCCCAAGATATGTACCAAAATGCAGAATATTCTGTTGTAATACTTTATTGATGCTGAGGAGTAAGGAAAAGACCTAGAGGAGTAAGTAACACTAAGGGGCCTCAGGTTGGGGACAGGGCAAGTGCTGAGGCCTGGCCACTACTGGGCAGGGAAGACAGAGTTGCCACTGAATGCACAAGGGATGAGCAGCTGCCTATACTCCAGGGGCAGATGCTGCTCCACAAGCACGTGCAGTGAGACTTGATCAGTGACCAGGCCCTGCCTGCAGCAGAGGAAGAAAAGGACAGATGAAATTGGCGCCAGCATACTCACCCTTAGAACCTCCCCCTCCTACCCTCTCACCGTCGCATCAGCAGTTCCAGGTCCTCTGGTTTTACAGTCCTGCGGCCAGCATGGGCAGCAAATACCTCCAGATCATCGCACAGATGCTGGAAAAACTTATCTAGGCTGCCAAGGTTGGGATAGAGCAGACTCAACAGTCTGTTCAGGACTTATGGGGTTCTTCTTCCCACCCCAGGTGTCTAGGACTCACCACTTCTCTACTATCTCAAGAGACTTCTTCTCCATGGGCATCTTAGCACAGAAGCTGAAGAGTTTCGTGTAGTGGCTCAGTCCAGTCTTATAGGGATCTTGACGGGGTCTGGGGCCAGTGGTTCGGGGCCTAGGGGGATGTCTGGCCAACTGAGGCTCCATAGGCTCTGAAGGTAAACTGGGGGCAGGAGTGGACAGAGGCAGCTGAACTACTTACTGTTTTGTTTTGTTTTTTGAGACAGAGCCTCAAGCTATCCCCCTGGGTAGAGTGCCGTGGCATCACGGCTCACAGCAACCTCCAACTCCTAGGCTTAAGCGAGTCTCCTGCCTCCGCCTCCCAAGTAGCTGGGACTA
>NW_003852546.1:1150967-1156810 GCF_000181295.1 Otolemur garnettii | reverse complement strand
GAGCAGAGCCACTTACTGTTTTAAGGCTCCTGCTGAGACCCGGATCAGCAGCTCCAGCCACATACTGATAAGGCACAGTGGGATCAGGGGCCACACAGAGGCCTGGAATTTCCTTAGAGCCCTGTTCCTCCATAGACAATCCAATGTCCTAGTCTAATGTCATCATATATCCTGGTCCTTGCTTAGGCAAAGGCCCATGGCCCCAGGCCTCAGAGTGGATATTCTCTCCTTTCAGTCTATTTCTGCCTATCCTGATTCTGCTATTTTCCTCCAGGAAGGCTTCTCTGAATATACACTGACCAAGGCACTTCCCTCTTGCCCAGGCTCCTCTGAGCACCTGGAAACAGGCACCAGGCTGACAGATGTGCTCTCAGGAGCCCTCTTCAGCCCAGCTCAGATTGCTCTGCTGGGTAATTGTGTGTATACTTGTGGGAAGGGGGAGGCCCTGTGTACATGCGGTGTCTATTGCCAACCTCAGTCCCTGCCTCCTTCCCCAGAGCCCTATGAGGAATAGAGTTGTGGGATCTTACACTGTAGCACCCGGTGGGGGGGCTAGCTCAAGAAACTGATGACGTTGCTTGGTCTGGAGAAACGCTGGGGTGTTGGAGGCCAACTCTGGACATGCTGCAGAGGAAGGACAGGGTCATAGGCAGTTCAGGGAGGACAATCTCACCCAGTCCTGCAGATCCAGTCTCCTTATCCTGTTTCTCAAGGGCCCCAGCTAGCTCTAGCCAACCAGGTCTCACTGGCCTCCAACATCACCAGTGCCCAGAAATGACCCAGGCAAGCCCTTTCTATGTGCCAGGGCCTGAAAACAGTTCCAGCCACCCCCAATGCCTACAGTCTCTTACCTGTCCTACCAGAGATGTCCTCATCCCCTTTAGATTCTTCTGGCTCCTCAGTCTCAACAGCCCCCTGGAATCCCTCTGATTCTGTCACCTCTGTGTGTCCTCCAGGCTGTTCTGCCCTGAAAGGTCCTTGTGATCCTGTTGTTTCCTTCACTTCACTCATGCTTAAGCCTTCTTCTTCTTCCATCTTTTTCTCTGCCTCCTCACCAACTCCATCCTGTAAGGGCTCTACTGCATCTCCAGAGATACTATTGCTGGTGTTCGGGAAGCCCAGAGCAAGGGCATTGACCTCCTTTGCCTTTCTTGCCAGAAACTGAGCTGGTTTCTCAGGGCCTGTACAAAGGAAAGCAAATAGTGTCTATAGAAGCAGCAGGCCACGCCCCAGGAAGGGTAAAGACAGACTGGCAAACCCAGGCCTGCCCACTGTGGTGACAAAGCCAGAGGCAGCACCAGGACATGAATTTGGAGTCTCCCAGTCTATCATGGACTCTGCTCTCAGATGGGTGAGGGACCTATAGCCAAAAGGCTCTGGGGACACACATGGACTTGAGGAAAGAAAACCACCACTGCGAAGACTCACCCAAGCTAAGCTCCAGGCCACCTGCTCCACATACTCACTGCTGTTCTGCAGCCTAGACCCACTGCTCCATGTCCTGGGACTGGCAACCCGCTCGGTATCTTCAGCCCCCGTGTGAGAGGGGAGGGGTTGGGAGCCGTGCATACTGGGGGAGCAGCCAGCCAAAGGCTGGGAGAAGGGCTGGGTGTCCTCCAACACAATGTCTGTTGGTAGAGTAATAACAGGGCTTCTGAGGTTGTCACCTGAAGATCAAGGGCCAGCTGGTACTCAGTGTATGCCACTCTGCTGCTACCCAGAGTTACCAGGACATGGACAGTGGGCCCCATGGGTCTGCCCTAAATAGCCTTCAGGGAGGAGATCTAGCCTGTAAGCCTTACTTCTCTTCTACAGTTCTCCTTGCTTGCCTTCCTGTTCCTTAGCCTGATATTCCCAGGCCTCCACAGCTGTGCCCACCCCCAGGCACTCACTCATGCCTCTGTTCTCTGCTTCTCACTCTCCTTCTGCCCAGAATGCTTCTATTACCCTGATGAACTTGTTTTCTGCAATCAGGTTCCCAGCTCTCTAATTGACCAACTGACCCTAAAACCTGGTCCCTTTCAACCTCCAATAAGCTTCAACCATCATATCATATTCCTTTCCTACCTTCAGCTCTACAGCTCCTCAAGGATGTGGGGTCTTGGGAAACACTAAGGAACTAAGATTGGGCCCACCAAGGCAAAGGCACCTTGTGGAAAGAAAGCAGAAATTCCTTACAGACCTATTGACTAGGCTCACTCACTGTTCTTGACCCCACCAAGAAAGGGGCAACTCTGACTCAGCAGCACCTCCCATCTGTCATATGAGAACAGCTTTCCCCAAACCTCAACCTTACTTGGAGGAGCCAAGTTAGTGTCACGCAGATCCTGCAAAAAGGCAGCCACATCTACAGATCGGTGAGTGGGAGGTCTGCGAGCCAAACCAGGCCTGTGCACTGACTGTGGCTGGAGAGGTGTGGCAAAGGTCAGGTTGAGGGAGCTGGTGAGAGAAGGGAGGCACAAAGAAAGTCAGGTACCTGAAGCTCAGTTTTCCTGTATGATTCTCCCATCAGCCCTGGGTTGTCATGCCTTAGAACATGCCATGAGGCTAAAGGTGGGAGGGAGCAGTATGGCCAGATTCCATCTCAGTCAGCAACTCTCTCTCTAAACCTTTTCTTTCTTTCTTTTTTTTTTTGAGACAGAGTTTCATTTTGTTGCCCTTGGTAGAGTGCCATGGCATCATTGCTCACAGCAACCTCAAACTTTTGGGCTCAAGCGATTCCCTTGACTCAGCCTCCCAAGTAGCTGGGACTACAGGCACCCACCACGATGCCCAGCTAGTTTTAGAGATGAAGTCTTGCTCTGGCTCAGTCTATCCACCTGCCTCGGCCTCCCAGAGTGCCCAAGCTTTTTCTTTACCAATCCCCAGAACAGGCATCAGCACCTGGCAAGGGATGAGGCATCAGGATTCCCACGAGGCTCTATCAGTGACCGGCAAGAAAAATGTAAAAAGAAGAAACCATAGGAAGTTATTGAAACATTTGAGAGTTCTCTCTCAAGCCTCCTCAGGCACTCCAGAAGACAGGAGAGAGAAGGTAACAACAGGTAGTGTCCAGGGCCTCACCGTGGGAGAGAGGCAGGCCCTCGTCCACTCCCTGCTGAAATACATATAGTCTCAGCCTCTGCTTCCTCTTGCCAGGGGCCAGCAAACCTTGAGGCAGGGGTGCAGGGGGCTCAGGCTCAGGAAGTTGCAATTCCAGGCTATAAGGATGAAGCTTATCTTAGACCAAGAAGATCAATTCTGGCTTTTTTTTTTTTTTCTTCAGTTTTTGGCTAGAGCTGGATTTGAACCCACCACCTCCAGCATATGGGGCCAGCGCTCTACTCCTTTGAGCCATAGGCGCTGCCCCAATTCTGGTTTTTGGGACTCCCTAAGAAGCTCCTTGACCAGAGCTTCCCATCCTCCCAGTCCAAAGGTGGGGTTGACTGCATACCTGCCTTGACTGCTTTTCCGTCTAGAAGGCTGGGCTACTTGTGCCTCTGGCACTGGCTTTGCCACTGACTCCGGCATCAGGATGGAAGATTCTGGGGCTGTAGAAACACGAAGGAGACAGTGAGGCTGAGGAACAGGCTGCCCTGAATGAGTGTACGACTTGTGTAGGACTGGCACCTGACTTTGACTGGCAGGCCAGCATGCACTTACCAGTTAGTAAGATGTTATTCAGCAGAGTCCGAGGTGTCTGTTCCTCCAGGTGCCCACTGGTTGGAGCATGGGGCAATCTGCTAACAGACTATGGGCAAAAGCATCAAGCAACCAATCTGTTCATTTTCTGTGAGATTTCCTCTAGGTGGACTCCAAAACAGAGCTAGACCACAGAGTCCCCTGAGGGCAGCCAAGGCCCTGTCATGCTGGTCACTTACCTTGGCTCCCGAGGAATGCCATCTGGCAGTCGTCTTTCTTTGGCTGCTCAGCCTTCTGGAGGAAGGTGTTTCAAGCAGGGATCTCTGGGCACTGTGTAAAGGCCAGCAGCTTTAAGAATGTGTGTGTGTGTGGTGGGGTAGAGGATACAAAGACATGCCTTCATCAGAGGTCTTTATCTGAAGCCCTTTTCTATCAGGGCCAGGGACCCAGAAACCACTTGGTCCTCCTAGAGCTCCTGTTCCCAGCCCTATGTCAATGGGGGTTGGGGGGAGTGGATAAAAATGAGACCTGGGGTATGGGAAGAAAGAGGGAATATGATTGAACCACCCAGAAGGAAGATCCGAGAAAGGCTTCACAGAGGTGACTTTAACAGAATCATAATGGATAAGTAGGGATTAGCCACGGAGAAAAGAGCAATTGGAAGAGCATCCATTCTAGACATTAAAATAATAATCCAACAAAGATATTTAAGTGTTTTTAAACCGTTTAAGTACTTTAAATACTTAAAAAGGGTCTGACAGCAATCCCTCTCAGATTCCAGGGCCACATAAACGATCCCAGAATACAGTTCCCACCTCAACACGGGTAATTTTTTAAACCTATGCTGACTGGATGTCCATTCCCTATAAACTGGAACCACACTGTCCCAGTCTGGCAGATGCCAACTTCTGCATCTACTGCACGTGAGCTCACCACAGTCCTCACCCAACCCATATTCCCACTAAGTCAGACCAAATTCCCTGCTACCCCACAAAGCAACTTTCCAATTCCTGCCTCCCAGCTTCTGCCCAGGCTGTGCTAGCTAGCTGCTTCCCAGCTGGACGCTAGCTACAGAGACCGTACGAATGAATGTGCAGGGATGGTGCGGACCACTTGGACACAACCTAGGCTGATTTGGGGAAACAGCCTACAGAGCAGAGGATTAGGTTGTGAGCGCCTGCCCTTCACCTCCAGAGGCCGACTGCTGAAGACCTTGTGGCCCCAAGGCCTGGCTGCCTGGAGCTTTAGGGGGCAGAGCACAAACAGCCAGGCTAGGGCAGGGGCGCCAGTTCTCAGAGTCTGGGGCTTCTCTCCACTCGAGACTCAGTTTCCTTCCTCAGACCGGCTTGGCGCTGGATCCCGTCCAGATCCCACTTCCTGTTCCCTCTTATCGCTCACGTACTCGGGAAGGGCCCTCACATACCCAGCTCCAGCACTCCTGGGTCGCCGTGGGGTGCGCGGATCTGCAGTATCCAGCACGCGCCGCAGCAGCGTACGGGGCGTAGGTTCCCGGTCAGCTCTGCGGGCCGCCATCGGTCCTCCAGCAGTCCCTGTTAACCGCCCAGCCTGCTTCAGGAGGCTTATTCCCGCCGCTGCGTTTAAGAAAAGTCCCGCGATGATGCCGCACAGCACCACGGGAATTGTAGTTCTTGCCCTACCAGTACTCGTGGCGTGGTCTGGGGTGCTTGGAAAATTGGTTGCTTGGAGGCCGCTTTAGCCTAGTTAAGCCTGGGCAAACCTATGCAACCAGTCCAAGTCTTGGTTTTCTCATCTGTAAATTCAGGATGAAATTTACCTAATAAAGGTCTTGTAATGTTTCGAGGAGTTAATATTAAATTCAAAATCTGACGCATAGTAAGCCAGGGCACGTATAAATAGTTGTTATTACTGGAACGTCTCTCATTCACATCTCCCTCTCAAAAGGAATACAGACACTTGGGACAGGAAAAAGAATTTTATCCTATATGTGACCTGGTCAGATTTGGATTTGCAAAGACTGTAGGATCTGTATTTATCAAAAGAGACCAGTTTGTAGGCTTGAAGGCTAGTACGCTGTGATCCACCAGGGATGATACGATCTTCAAACAAGTGTAATTTTGAGATGAATTTCAAAAGTTCTGTTAATACTGTAGATGTTTACCATATTATGTTAGTGCTTTCCATATTTTTCACTAATTGACAATCTCCCTCCCTTTTTGTTCTTTTCTTTTCTTTTTTTTTTT
>NW_003852546.1:1140925-1145748 GCF_000181295.1 Otolemur garnettii | reverse complement strand
CATCACAGCTCACAGCAACCTCCAACTCCTGGGCTCAAGGGAGTCTCCTGCCTCAGCCTCCCAAGCAGCTGGGACCACAGGTGCCCGCCACAATGCCCAGCTATTTTTTGGTTGCAGCCGTCACTGTCATTTGGCAGGCCCAGGCTGGATTCGAACCTGCCACCTTAGGTGTATGTGGCTGGCGCCTTAGCCACTTGAGCCACAGGCACCAAGCCTTGTTTGTTTTTTTTTAAATCACTGGGGTGAAGTGAGAGAGATTGCCAAGGGCCAGACTATATGGGGTCTCACAGGCTCTGGAAAAGAGTTTGGATATTATTCTACTTTCTTTTTTTTTTGAGACTGAGTCTCAAGCTGTTGCCTTGGGGGCGCTGTGAGCTGTGATGCCATGGGGGATAGCTTGAGGCTCCATCTAAAAAAAAAAAAGAGAGCCGGAGTCTCACTTCATCACCCTCAACAGAAGGCTGTTGGCATCACAGCTCACAGCGACCTCCAACTCCTGGGCTTATTTATTTATTTATTTATTTCCTCCCAAGGAAGAGAGAGATTGCCAAGGGTCAGACTATATGGGGTCTCACAGGCTCTGGGAAAGAGTTTGGATATTATTCTGAATGTAATAGAAAGCCACTGGAAGGATTTAAACAGAGGTACAACATAATCAGATTTGCTTTGGCAGCCACGTGAGTAACAGATTGTAGGAGAGGCAAGACTGGAGGCAGGGACACACATGATCAAGTTCTGACCTTTCTGTTGAGGTGACATGATAGAGGGTGGGCAGGGCAGTAGGGAAAGTCCAGGTACGTTTTAAGTATAGAAGACAAACTGTAGATTAGAGATGATACATCAATTTGACTTCTCACTGTTGCTTGACAGGGTGAGTCTTGAGACAGGTAGGGTTTGAACCACAGCAGTCAGTGACTGTATGAAAATGAACATACATAATAACAGATACAACGATCTTTTGCTGAATTTCATCTTTACTGCACAGATTTTATAAAAATTTAACTATGTAACAGTATGCATTCATGTTTGTACTGTTGTTTAAATGATTCATCCAAATGAATACATGTCTTTTACCGTGGGCTATACACACTAGATTTGAAGGGGTTCAAGCAGCGGACCTCAGCGGTATAGAGCAGGAGGAGCAGGACTTTCTACTGTTATAGGTCAGTGAAACCCCCACAGATAACCAAGAATCACATTGGTTGTAAACAGAAAGAAATGTAATGGCAGTATTTGGATGTTGGGACTAGAAAAGGTTCTTTATCCTGTATTTTTCAAAAATATAAGCATCGTTCTTTGCAATAAAGAAAAACAATTTTTTTTAAAGTACAGTTAACTTGAAGTGTTATTTTTCTTCTGGAAGCTTTTAAATATCTTGATACATTGTTTTTCTATTAAATACTGTAATTATAATAGAAATAATGTATACTAGGTTTCCATCTCATGCTTGTGATATGTTATCAGGAGAGAAAAAATGAGAAAGGTGAGTTAGGAGAAAGGGTGAAGAAAGGTAAGAAAAAGTGAAAGGGGGGGCTGAGTAAAAGAGGGCTGGTTTGCAGTTAATTCCCCCGCCGGACCTACTACCTGCCTCCTCTCTGGTTTTCCATATCCACGCTAAAATTCTTTAAAATACTTTCCCTCACAGAAGTCGAGGTTGGAAGGTGGTGTCTTGTTACAATGCAAATCCTTTCTTTTAAAATCCCTCAGCATCTCCCAGCCGCCTACAGAATAAAATCCCACGTCCTTTAATATGACCCAGTTTGATATCTTCCCGCCCTTTTGCTATCCCCTTTCAAGCTCTTTAAGGGCAGAGCCTAGCTCATTCTTGCCTCAGGGCCTTACAGATTGATTCCCGCGCTGAGAATTGGCTACTCCTCCATGCCCAAGCTTCTTGTAGTGTTTATTCCTGGGCCTCCGCCCCCATTTTCTCCTCTGTCCTGTTCATTCTTTGGAGCGTTTATTTATAACTAGACTTCCATTCGCGTGCGTTTACATCTATTATCCAAAAGACATACTCTCATCCCTAGGTGGTCAGCCTCTGGGAGGGAAGGACTGGGTGGGTCTAGCTCCTGAAACTCCCTGTATTGCTGGGCACATAATAAGGCGCCTATTGGTGACTTTGTTTAGGTCAATAATAAGTCAGTGCAGGCAGCGGCTGAACCAGGGCAGAATCTCCAACGTAGAGAAAGGGGTTCCAAAGGCTCTTCCGGTGACCGAGGCCTAAGTTTCCTCTCCCTCGCCCCGCAGGAATGCCGTCGACTCCAAAGCACTCGGGTCTGAGGGACAGCTTCTGGCGGGCCGCACAACCTCGCCCGAATTCTGGTCCGCAGTAACTCGATCTCTCCCTTTGGCGGCGCTCCGGACAGCAGCCGCCGATATCACCGCGAGGCATCACGGGACTTGTAGTCTCGGCGATCCATACCCACTACGCTTGCGCAATTGTGAGGAGCGCACCGCCCCCCCCAACATTCCGAGTCCTAGTGAGAGGCAGTCCAGGTGACAGCGTTCCAACCGAATACAGCTCTTTCTCCCTGTGCGGACAAGACGAGTGCAGGGAACACTCTGCTTTGCGAGGGCTATCGTGGTGCCCTGGAAAGGGGCCGGAATAAGCATACCCCCACTCCGGAAGTGAGCGGCTTCTACCGCGGTGCATTGTGGGGGGCGTAGTCCTCTTTCCCAGGCGGTCCTTCGCGGCGTCCCCGGGGCCGACTCCGGAGCGCAGGCGGGCATCCGGGCTGGCGGCGCGGCGCGGGCCAGCGGGAAGCGTGTTCTGGGCACGGGGCGCCGGGCCGGATCGGCTGCTCAGGGCGGCAGTAGTGGGAGGCTGCCCAAGGCCTCGCGCGGCGCCGCCCGTCGAGGGGCGGGCGGCGGGGGACCGACCCGGCCGTCGAAGGGCGCAGGAGGCCGGTGGGCCGGGCCAGGCCTTGCGGCGCAGCCATGCCAGGCTTTACGTGCTGCGTGCCAGGCTGCTACAACAACTCGCACCGGGACAAGGCGCTGCACTTTTACACGTTTCCCAAGGACGCTGAGTTGCGGCGCCTCTGGCTCAAGAATGTGTCCCGTGCTGGCGTCAGTGGGTGCTTCTCCACCTTCCAGCCCACCACGGGCCACCGTCTGTGCAGCGTTCACTTCCAGGGTGGCCGCAAGACCTACACGGTGCGGGTCCCCACCATTTTCCCGCTGCGCGGCGTCAACGAGCGCAAAGTAGCGCGCAGACCCGCGGGTGCCGCGGCTGCCCGCCGTCGCCAGCAGCAGCAGCAACAGCAACAGCAGCAGCAGCAGCAGCAACAGCAGCAGCAACAACAGCAGCAGTCGTCGTCGCCGTCCACCTCCACTGCCCAGACCTCCCAGCTGCAGCCGAACCTGGTGTCTGCCTCTGCAGCCGTGCTCCTCACCCTTCAGGCTGCTGTAGACAGTCAGGCTCCAGGATCTGTGCCACCGGCGCCCATCACTCCCACCGGCGAAGACGTGAAGCCCATAGACCTTACAGTGCAAGTGGAGTTTGCGGCCGCAGAGGGCGCAGCCGCTGCGGCCGCTGCGTCGGAGCTACAAGCTGCTACGGCAGGGCTGGAGGCCGCCGAATGCCCTATGGGCCCCCAGTTGGTGGTGGTAGGGGAAGAAGGCTTCCCTGATACGGGCTCCGACCACTCTTACTCCTTGTCTTCAGGCACCACTGAGGAGGAGCTCCTGCGCAAGCTGAACGAGCAGCGGGACATCCTGGCGCTGATGGAAGTGAAGATGAAAGAGATGAAGGGCAGCATCCGCCACCTGCGTCTCACGGAGGCCAAGCTGCGCGAAGAACTGCGCGAGAAGGATCGGCTGCTTGCCATGGCTGTCATCCGCAAGAAGCATGGAATGTGAGCGCATCCCCCCCGCGCGGCCTGCAGGACTCGTGGACCCCTTCTAGCCCAGGGGAACCTCAAGCCGCTATTGAACTCCTCTGTACTCCTGGGGTGCTGGTTGACAGCACTGAGGCTTAGGGCAGCTGGACTCTTGCTAGTGATCTGGCACCCTCACTTGTTTTCTCTTGCAGTGGGGGCTGGGGCCTCAGACTGCACTGGTGACACCAGCAATTATGACTTTGTCTACCTTCCCTCTCCAGTTTATTTTACAGATTCTGGTTAAACAGAGGCTTCAGAACCACTGAACTTGAAACTTACCCTATAGGGATGCAGGTGGGATGCCCAGGGACTATGGGTTTGGAAAAGCCACACCTTAAGGTTGGCAAGCAATCAGACAACTCTGTGTAGTGATAAGAGATCCAAGTAACATCAGTTACTCTCCTTTTTATGCTTTTCCTTCCCAGGTGCAGCCTGTGATTTTGATGGGGACTGGTAAATCAGTGCTTCTGCCTCCTGGGACTTCTCTCCTCTGGGGGCCATGTATGAGGGGGGTCTGAGTAACCCGCTGATCTGATGGAGATCCAGCTTTCCAGGGACTTAGGTTTATCCTGTTTTGTTTGCTACTGGTTACAAATTCTATTTTCTGTACAATTAGTCAGACTAAAGTTTTCACTGTGTTTATTTGGCAAAACAAATTAAACAAAAAGTAAGGTTTTTATTTGGGTTTCGCAGTTTTATTTTTACAAAAACTTAGCTAAAATGTCCTTGAAACATGGGGAACTAGGCCTCAGCCTATTTGAAAGTTCAGGCTGACCCTGAAAATAGAGATGCTTCAATGACCAGATTTCTTTATAAAGGGCACCCTAAACACATGGACCTGGGCTTTATAAAGGCCTCATAGTTCCTGCTTCAGCTTACCCTAAAAAGTTTGGAAATTGCACTAAATGGTCCTAGTTTGTTTGTGGGTTATCTCCCTGTATC
>NW_003852546.1:1136758-1140905 GCF_000181295.1 Otolemur garnettii | reverse complement strand
TCACCTCTGAGGGTTTTGAGTTTTGTCTTGAATTCTCAGCTGAGCTTGAACTTTGCTAACCTTTACATCCCTTAGGTCTAGCACAGCATCTGGTACACATGTGCATGCAGATATTTAGTAAACCAGTAAAGACCATAGTTGGAGCCAGCCATGGGTTCTTCAGGCACAACAGTCTTGTACAGAAACCTTTGCCTTGGTACACCTTCAGTGTGAAGCTGGATCCTTAGAGGCCATTAAGGAGTTGGGATTTGTGACTCATTTTCTTTGCTGCATCTATTCTTTAGATTGGATATTGGAGGGGTGAGGGTGACATTTTTCTTTATAGCTCCAGGTAATTTACCTCAAAGCCAATAGGGAGAGGCAAATGCCTTTAAGTGATGGGTTTTCTATGGGTTTTGAGGCACAAATAGACACTTTTCAGCCTCCACAAAATATAACTCTCTTTATGTTATTTGTTTGGGAACTTAGTGAGCTGGTATGGTCTAAAACACTTGTTTCCTTTCTGGTCCCTTGGCACTGAATTGGGAAACAAATGTAATAGGGAAGAAGGGATGGTGCACCACAGGTGGTATAGTTGCCTAGTTGGAGGAAGAGGTTGGTACCTGCCTTCCTAGGTTAGCTCTTTTCCAGGTTCTAGCCATGCTTGTTAATGTATTCTTGAGCTCCTATTTATTGAAGGAACTTCTGCTGGTTCTGCTTTGGCCCTCTTGAATCTTTCAAAAGGCACCACTCTTTGGCTCCTCCCTGATGTCTGAGATTACGTGCACACCTGTCCAGTGTTTTGGCTTCTTGGGAGAGGATAGTTCACTAAGCAAGGGAGGTCCCAGATCCAGATGCATCATATGTAGCTAGGGCAATGCAGAGTTTTCACTGCTGAGTAATAATAAAAGCATCTAGTCAGGCAAAGTGTAGTGTGGACAGAGCAGGGATTTAATAAACAGAAGCTTGACCTAGTCTTAACCACCCATCTCCAGGAAGGTGGGATAAGAGTGGGCAACGGTGTGAAACTTCTATAAAAACAGGAGTACTGAGTGATTTCTGGCCAGGAAGGCAAGCTAGGAGCTGTCTGAAGACCCGTAGCCATTTCCCTTACTTGTGGTCCTTTAGGTTGGTTGCAGAGCCCTTTGCCTAGCACTGGCCTGACCTAGAGAGAGGCCCTTACTTCAAATGTTTGCATTACCAAGGAAACAAGGAAATGGGCATCGAAAAGCAAGGGCAATGGGTGAGAGAAGGGCTATTTACAATCTGGTCACTCTCATCAAGGGGAAACTTTAAAAATGAAACTTATGGTTGCCCTATCTGCTGCAAACAAACCAAAACAAACAAAACCTTATGGGAATGATTTGGAGGCACTAACTGTACGAATAGAGAGCAACTTCTCCAGCCGAGTCCCACGTTAGGGGCGTTTGAGTCTCCAGCCCAAGAGCAAAGTCTGTTCCAACCAGCTCTGGGCCCGACTGGCGTGGGGCAAGACACAAATGTTAGGGCAGCAGAAGTCGTGGGTTCCATTCAGCTGGCCAAGGACGTAGAACTCCAAATACCCGAAGAGGCAGCCAAAGCTCCAAAAGGGAGAGGGTTTCAGCGAGCGGAAACGGCCCAGGGGCCCGGGGAGGGGCGGCTGGGCCGGCTTGGGGCCAGGCCGGGCTCCCACGGGGGCGGAGCCAATCTCCATTAACGCACAGCCTGGGCGGGGCCGGGCCAGCTGGGACCAGGCGACAACTGAGCCCTGACCCTTGCCTGGCGCCAACCTCCAGTATTCCAGAGGCTTCCGCTAGACCACAATTCTCAGGGGCTTGCCCCGGCAGCCTCCCTCCACGGCTTAGCCTCACCTCCCGCGCTGCGGGCCGTGTGTGGGCCTCCGCGCGTAGCACACCGGGAAGTGTAGTTTTTTCCTGGTATACTGTGTCAGAAAGGGGAACGGTGGGACTGCATTTCCCAGAGTGCAGCGGGCCGGGCGAGGGAAGGCAGGGGGGAAGGGACAGTCGGTCGCAGACCGCGCTGGGTTGCCGCCGCCGCTGCCGCCATCGTGCCAGCCCCTCGGGTGAGTTGTCGGTGCCAGCACGCCGGGGCGGGGACTGGGCCGCAGGAGCCGCTCTCCAGGACGCCCGGAGGCTCCGCTGAAAGTCCCTTGGCGGCCCCTCCCATCCCCACCCCGGCGGCCCGAAGCCGCGCAGGGCCCGGGCCATGTGTCGCGCGCGACTCCGCCTCCCGCCGGTCCTCTGAGGCGGCGGCCGCGGGGAACCCAGAGGGAGCCAGCCAGGCGCCTTTCCGGGCGGTACCGTGCTCGCGGCTGGTGCACCGTATTGTGCCATGGCCGAGCCCTTTTCTGTGGTCGGGATCGTCCGGATGGGGCTTTCAGGGCCCCGCCCCGTCTGGTCTGGCCCGGCCTGCTCGAGTCCGGCAAGCTGTGCAGGCAGACTAGCGGGCAGACCCCAGCCCCGCGTCCTGCCACCCGCCTGCGAAGGATCCGGGGATGGGCAGCGCCACCCGGCCGGCTCCAGAGTCAGCATGGGTAAGGGCGCCCGCCTGCCACAGCCGGGGCTTGGGACCCTCATCCGGTTCCTGACCATAGCCCGGCTAGGGTGTAGGTGAACGCTCCTTTGCTTGTGTGCTCGCTGGGAGTGCACGACACCTACTGCTCCCTCGGTGGAACCTATGCTGTGGTTCTGCGGCGAGGGCAGGGTCAGGGAATCTGGGCCGGGAGGAAGTTCCACGTGGGAATTTAGTTCTGGCTAGCCTTGGAGTATTTAGCCTGATTTAGTGAGGCGACTCCAGGCTGGTAGGCCCAGCCACCGCCCTCTCTATCAGTGACCAGGCCCCTGCTCTGGGTGGGTTGACTGGCTGTGTTAGTGGAGGAAGAGAGGAGGAAAACGAAGGAGGTGTGAGCCTCTAAACTGCTGTTAGATTTCTTAGCACAGATTAACCTTCATAACTGCTTCTCTCAGAGGCAGCACAGAACTACCCCACTGGAGAGGGTGATTCCATAAGATGGGATAATAAGGTGGGACTTAATGCAAGGTGGGTGAGTAGAATCCAGGCTTCAGGCCCATGACCCCAGTGCCAAACAAGAGGTAGGGCTGAAATGGGCTTTGGGGATGGGGCACCTTTGGGCTGTCAGGCTCAGATTCAGACTCTGGGGGTTTTCCCAAGCTTGGGTGGCAGAACTAGGATTGGAAGCTGCAGAAAGTAAGGATTCTCATCACTTTTTTCTCACTTCCCAACAGCTGAAGCTGCCTATTGAAAAGGCAGGAAGTTAGTTGTACATCACAAAATTGCCCTTAAAGTGGCACCAGAGACCCCATTGAGATGTGGGGGAAAAATAATATCTAGCCAGAGAGAATTATCCTGAATGGCTTTGTAAAGGCACCTCTGATTAAGTGATGATCAATTTAGGAACCAGTCTGGAGAAGATTCAGGGACCTGGGAGAGAGATAGCTTATCAGGCCTTGATTCCTCTGATTCCCACTGGGACTTCTCAGCCACAGTCCTTGAAGGGACTGAAGAAGCCACTCAGCTTCTGCAGAATGCCAGGTCTCTTAGAAGGGCTGAGTTAGATCCAAGATGCAAAAAGCCTCTAGCTTTTTTTCTTTCCTTGAGTATTTCCTCAGATAATGTTTTTCTGTTCATTGTGTTCTTGACTTGGAAGTTTTCTTGCATTTGAATTGCTCTGCCTAGTCATTCTCACTGATCAAGAAGAACAGGCAAGGATGCTGCTCATGTCCTTGTAGGGCATGCCCTCTGTCTGGATGCAACCCTACTAGTCCACATTCTGGCCCATGCCAACATGGAGATCAGGTTGGTCCAACAGATTCAGGAGAAACCCAGGTTGTCAAGAGAGATGGGCAATGAAGAAGGATTACCCACAGGACACATCCAGAGTCAATGAGGTGGAATCTCTTAGAACTAGAAGCACTTGGGTAGTGCCTATAGCTCAGTGTGTAGGGCGCCGGCCCCGTATACCAAGTGTGGCGGGTTGGAACCTGGCCTCGGCCAAACTGCAACAAAAAATAGCTAGGCGTTGTGGCAGGTGCCTGTAGTCCCAGCTACCTCCTGTCCCAGGAGGCTGAGGCAAGAGGATCGCCTAAGCCCAGGAGTTGGAGGTTGCTGTGAGCTGTGATGCCACAGCACTGTACTGAGGGCAATAAAG
>NW_003852546.1:1134598-1136340 GCF_000181295.1 Otolemur garnettii | reverse complement strand
AAAAAAAAAATTTATTTTCTTGCTGCAGTTTTTTTGCCTGGGGCGGGCTTTGAACTCACCACCTTTGGTATATGGGGCCACCACCCTACTCCTTGAGCCACAGGCACTGCCCCTAGAAGTAGTTATTTCAAGACCCTCCCTAGATTGTCAGGATTGGTATTTCCTATGACTTGGTTTCTTGTGAACTTGGCTTATGGCCGTGGATTAGTTTGCATATTTCAAGGTCCTGGGTGGTTTGACCTCAGGGGTTTTCTTTCAGGGTCAAAAAGATATCATTACTGGCCAGGTGTGGTGGCTCACGCTTGTAATCCTAGCTCTCTGGGAGGCTGAGGCAAGTGGATAACTGGATGGAGCTCAGGAGTTTGAGACAAGCCTGAGCAAGAGTGAGACCCTATCACTACTGAAAAATAGAAAAACTGTCTGGGCATTGTAGCACATGCCTGTAGTCCCAGCTTCTTTAGAGGCTGAGGGAAGAGGATTGCTCAAATCCAGAATTTGAGGTTGTTGTGAGCTAAACGCCATGGCACTCTATCCAGGGCAATGTGTGAGACTGTCTGGGGGTAGGGGGAGGGAAGATAATGTTCCTTCTTCAAGGTTAGGAAAGAGTAGAAAAAAATTCAGATCCCTCCCTCTCATTCCAACCTCTGTAACTTCTTTGTCTGGGGTCAGCTAGCCATTGCTGGGCATCCTGAACCTAAGAAGTTCTTTACTTTCTGGAACTTGGCAGGCCATCTAGGTCTCAGAGATAAGAAAACCATGAGGTACTCTAGGATTGATCTGTGCCCTATTCATGGAGGGCTAACTTAGAAGTGGGGCCTCACAAGAGATAGTTGGAATGGGGTGGCCCTGTGGCTCAAGGAGTAGGGTACCGGCCCCATATGCCAGAGACGGTAGGTTCAAACCCAACCCTGGCCAAAAACTGAGGAAAAAAAAAAGATAGTTGGGATATGGCTACATAAGCATAAAGCAGGGTGTCAGGATGTCTGAGTTCTCAACTAGCTCTAAATTGGGTTTCTTAGTGATTAGAAGCCCACCTCTCCTCTCTGAGCCATGTCTCTTTATTCTACTGTCTTTGTGGTTGGTGAATTGGGAAGGGATGGATGCTTTAAGAGAGAGAATTCTCAACTTTTAGAACTAGAAGCCACCTTGTATCAACAATTTTGGGATTCCCAGGCTGGGTATGGTAGCTCACGCCCATAATCCTAGCACTGTGAGAGTCCGAGGCTGGTGGATTGCTTGAGCTCAGGAGATCAAGACCAGCCTGATCAAGAGCCAGACCCCATCTCTACTAAAAATAGAAAAATTATGGCTTGGCGCCCATGGCTCAGTGGTTAGGGCGCCAGCTACATACACCGGGGTTGGTAGGTTTGAACTCACCCGGGCCAGCTAAACAACAATGACAACTACAAGAACAACAACAAAAATAGCTGGGCATTTTGGAGGGCGCTACTTGGGAGGCTGAGGCAAGAGAATCACTTGAGCCAAAGAGTTTGAGGTTGCTATGGGCTGTTGATGCCACGGCACATGACCAAGGGCAACAAAGGGAGACTCTTGTCTCAAAAGAAAAGAAAAATTAGTCAGGCTCTGTAGCAGGCACTGGTAGTCCCAGCTACTCAGGAGGCTGAAGCAGGATTGCTTGCGTCCAGGAGTCTGAGATTGCTGTGAGCTATGATGATGTCATGGTACTCTAGTCTGGGCAACAGAGTGAGATCCTGTCTCAACACCTCTCCCACCCACCCCCC
>NW_003852546.1:1130956-1131998 GCF_000181295.1 Otolemur garnettii | reverse complement strand
GACTACAGATGTGAGCCATCTTGCCTCTCAATACTGATAGTTTTTTTTTTTTTTTTTCTGTAGAGACAGTCTCACTTTATCACCCTCGGTAGATTGCCGTGGCATCACACAGCTCACAGCAACCTCCAACTCCTGGGCTTAGGCTATTCTTCTGCCTCAGCCTCCTGAGTAGCTGGGAACACAGGCGCCTGCCACAATGCCTGGCTATTTTTTGTGGCAGTTTGGCCAGGGCTGCGTTTGAACATACCACCCTCGCTGTATGGGGCTGGCGCCCTACCCACTGAGACACAGGTGCCGCCCAAGACTTTTTTTTTTTTTTTGTAGTTTTTTTTTGTAGTTTTTGGCCAGGGGTGGGTTTGAACCCACCACCTCCAGCATATGGGGCTGGCGCCCTACCCCTTTGGGCCATAGGCACCGCCCCACAGGCACTATTAAGCTATTTTTTTTGTTGTTGCAGTTTGGCGGGCTGGGTTTGAACCCACCACCTTTGGTATATGGGGCTGGTGCCCTACTCGCTGAGCCACAGGCGCCACCCATTAAATTGACATTTTCTGATGGGCCGTTTGAGGATGATGTTTGTGTGTTTGGAGTTCAATTTGAGTTGGCTGCCATTGTCTCAGTTTTGAGATTCTGTGATTCTCTTCCTTTGATCATATGTGGCAGGAATTCTTGAGTCCCTCTGTTAGGGAGTGACTTCCAAGCCATGTGATAATGATCATTCTGGTTAGCACGGTGGCCAGTAGGCCTCTGTAGCGCCCTTTATCTTCTCACCTTATCAGGTCGTTGTGTCCTTCTGGGCAAAATGCTTTGCTTAGGCCTTGTGGCTGAGGAAATGTTTTACTGGCCAAGGAAGAAGAACACAAATGCCAGAGTGGCCTGCTCACTGGCACAGGGCTTCCACCATTAGCTGACCTGTGACTGAGAACTTCCTTTCACTGTCCTGAGTGTTACTCCTTGTTGCTAGAACCTGCTTTTTTTTTTTTTTTTTTTTGAGACAGCCTCAAGCTGTCCCCCTGGGTAGAGTGCTGTGGCATCACAGCTC
>NW_003852546.1:1128706-1130716 GCF_000181295.1 Otolemur garnettii | reverse complement strand
TTGTTGTTTGGCAGCCCGGGCTGGATTTGAACCCGCCACCTTAGGTGTATGTGGCCGGTGCCTTAGCCACTTGAGCCATAGCTGCCGAGCCTAGAATCTGCTTATATACCAGGCTAGAGGCAGGACTCTGCATGGGGATGGAGAAGCTCCCACATGAGAAAGGTGTGCCTGGGGTACCTGGGAACCAAGAGCTGTTTGCATCAGTAAACTGGGGGCAATTCTGGAAATGTTTGTTTCTTAGAGCCTGAGCTACTCCATCAAACCTCTGGGTCTTACCAGGGCAGAAACTGGAAAGCCTGCCGCTCTCGGGGATGGAACTCTATGTGGAATCCGTTTTACTTACAAGTGGTTTCAAGCTTATGAGAATGCAAGTTCTTAGTCATTTCTATGATGTAAACCTGTCTTGACCTGCTGAGTATATGCTCATGCATCTCCCATCCTGAGGTATGTGAAGCTTGCTGATTTCAAAGGGGAAAGAAAGGCCTGGGCTCTATTCCTTGCCACCTGGTTTTGCCACCTATGTGATTTCTGCTGTTTTACATTGGTTCTCAGCTATTCCAATCCTGGCCAACTTTGCAGACATTCTAATGTTATGCCCATGGCCTTGTGTATTCTTTTTTTTTTTTTTTTTTAGACAGAGCATTAAGCTGTCCCCCTGGGTAGAGTGATGTGGCATCACAGCTCACTACAACCTCCAACTCCTGGGCTCAAATGAGTCTCCTGCCTCAGCTTCCCAAGTAGCTGGGACCACAGGCACCCTCCACAACACCTGGCTATTTTTTGGTTGCAGCCGGCATTGTTGTTTGGTGGGCCTGGGCTGGATTTGAACCCGCCACCTTAGGTGTATGTGGTTGGTGCCTTAGCCACTTGAGCCACAGGTGCCGAGCCCTTGAATCTTTTCTTAACCTCTAGAATAGTGGTTCTCAACCTTCCTAATGCCGCGACCCTTTAATATAGTTCTTGTGGGTCGTGACCCACAGGTTGAGAACCGCTACTCTAGAATCTTTGTTTTCTCATCTACATAGTAAAGGTAATCATACCAGCTTTACAGGGCCTGTTGCAAGGCTCAAGTGAGAACACACAAGAGTGACTCACAGGAGGCATTCCTTTGTATGGACTCCATAGTCATCCCTTTATTACTGCTCTTTTCAGGGTTTCACAGCAGTGTTGGACAGGCCACAAGAGTGGTCACTTAGGGACCAGGCCCTCCTAGGGGAGCCAGGTCCATCCATGTGTGTCTGACTAGCAAGTTCATGGCCTGAGGCTCAATTCATGGACGGGAACTATCAGAAGAAATGGGCCATGTGGGAAAGGAAGATTATGTTGAGACTAAGTGCAGAACAGAGGGTGGCGCCTGTGGCTCAAGGAGTAGGGCGCTGGCCCCATATGCTGGAGGTGGTGGGTTCAAACCCAGCCCTGGCCAAACAAAAAAGTGCAGAACAGAAAGCCCAGAATGCAGGTCTTGGGATTTAGCTTCTGGGCCAGCCTGTGGCTCTAGAGCCCTCCCTCCAGGCAGAAGAGGAGGAAAGGGTCATTGAGGTGTTGGGGGTACCTAGACCTCAGCTATCAGCCCTGGGAAAGGGTTCTGTCTTAGCTGTCTGGGCTGATTTCTCTTCATACTTCAAGCATGGGAGTAGTGGGCCAGGCAGTTTGCATTCCTGGTTTGAGGTCTGCTTCATGTTGTGGTCTCCCTGCGGGAGGCTGAAGGACCTACCTTCTTCTGTTCCCCTAGTATTTACCTAGGAACTGATTGTAACTCCTTGAAGCTGGCTCCTGCTTTATAACCTCCCCCTCAACATTCCACAATTACTGATGAGACAGAGTCAGAGGGTCACATCATAAGGGAGAGGTGGAGGCTCGGTGCCTAAAGCTCAGGTGGCTAAGGCGCCAGCCACATACACCAGAGCTGGTAGGTTCAAATCTACCCCAGGCCTGCCAAACAACAGTGACAACTACAACCAAATAACTGGGTGTTGTGGCAGGCGCCTGTAGTCCCAGCTACTTGGGAGG
>NW_003852546.1:1123899-1128355 GCF_000181295.1 Otolemur garnettii | reverse complement strand
TAAGTGGAGAAGTAGGTCACTGGGCCACTTAAATTGAGCGGGGTTTGCCCAGAACTCCTCTGCTAGGCTTTTCTGCATTAATGCACCTGGTCAATAAACAAATTATTGAGGAGTGAGCGAGGCATCACAGGAATAGGGGTGACTGGGGTGCCTGATCAGAGCGACAGAGGGTAAATAAACAGCTAAGTGTAACAACTTATGCAGTGGTAAGTACTAAGAAAGTGATGCTGGAGGCAAAATGAATAACTAGACCACTATAATACCTTAGAGTAAGTGGTCAGGGAGGGTGTCTGAGGGTAGGCAACATTTGAGCTTGCACGTGTGACAAGGCTTCAGACGCATGGAGGTCTGGTGGGGAGAGTGATTCAGATAGAAGGCATGGCAGTTGCAAAGTCCTTTGGTGAGAACAAGCCCAGCATGTTCCAAAAAGAGGAAAATGCCCAGCATGGGTACAGAGGAGGGGGAGGGAGTGGGTGGCAGTTGATGAGTTTGGATAGCCAGGAGGACCAAGTCTCCCAGAGCCTTGAAAACAATAATGTAGTTGAGACTGTTCCAGGTGCCCTGGGAAGTCATCAGAGGGCTGTGGGACACCTTGTCAGAGGGAGGATCAGAGAGGTAGCTTTATCCTGAAGGACAGGCGCCCTACTGTACCTTCCTGTCTTTGTTTGCTGACCTTTTCCCCTCTTCCTTCATGAGTCACTTCTATGCTCTGGAGTTAGGGCAGATGGACTGTCAGTCCTACCTTTTGGAGGACTCTGCTTCTCAGGCTCTGCTTCAGGGCTGTGTGTGGGGCCTGGCAGATGGTAGGTGTAAGGGGAACTGGCCACAACAGGACCTCACTATGGTCTCAACATATCTGCTGGCATCCCCCACCCCCAGCCTCTGTGTTGGGTCCTCAAATGTGAGCATCTTTTTGTGTGCCAGTCTAGAAGGAGTAATGGCATCTTCCCCCATCACTTTATTGCTCCTACCCTGCCCCAGGTCTAGCTAGGCTAGGACTTATCTCTGCTTTGTTGATATGGTAGAACAGGATTGTGACTTTGAAAGTTTGGGACAACTATGAGGTCATGCTCTGTGAAAACACCTATCATTTGGGCTCTAGGTTTGATGTGGAACTCTTGCACTTAAGGTAGAAGCCCCAAATTGGGACCATCTTGCCCATCTCTGAGAGAGCCAAGCTTAGAGCTTCAGTCATGTGAGCCCAGGAGCTCTCTCACTAATGTGGTCTGTCATTTTTATATCCAGACCCAGGTTGTTGGGAGTCCTGGCTCCGGAGTCTGCCACACCTGGTCAGTCCAATTCCACCATCTATCAGCTGCTAACCTTGAGCAAGTTGGAATTGGCCAAACTCTCTGAGTCATTTTACTCATCTCTAATATGCGTATTGACTCACGAGGTGTTGTTAGGAACAAGCGCCCGTAAAGCTCTTTGCACATTTCTGTCCCTCGTATGCATAAGTGAAAATAAGATACTCTCAGCTAGATACTCTTATTTCAATTTTGAAGTTTTTCTGTTGCCTAATGGGGTCTCTTAAGCCAGAGCTTTTAACCTGGAGTGTATGACTCCTCAAGGAGTCTGCACAGCTTGAAATTCTTCACAAGACTAGGGCATCTCTGCCTCTGTACAAATTTATTGGGAGAGGGCCACAGTTTCTGAGAGGGTGTTTGCACCCACAGAGACCTAAAGGTCCATGGAGGCTGGTGCTCCTCGAGGAGCCTGGCTTCAGTCAGCCTATGGACTATTGGGTGAAGCAGGAGATGGCGTGTTCAGCGGCACTCAGAAGAACTGTTGGAGAAGCCATCATGATGAAGGTCAGTTGTTAATCTGATGTGAGGCTGCCCCTGAGCCTTGGCATTTTGTTTCTTTCCAGGCTACTTCCATAATAAATGTGTTAGAAACAGGTCAGGGATTGCTGGCCATTCTGTGGAACATCATCCCAGCCTGGCATGGTCCTGTCCCCTGTACTGCATGGGGACAAGAGGGGGTCTACACACTACTTCTTTTTTGGGGCTCAGGAATGCTGCCTCCTAGTCACTGAGGTTTTCTGTGCCACATTCTATGCTGGGAGATGGGGTGGGTCTGGGTCTGGGTGGGGGTGCTAGTGGCAAGAACCTCACCAGAACCCTTATAGCCCAGAGTCACAGTACTCTCAGGCAGAAGGGTAGTGCCTGGGTTTGTTGATAGAGTTTGCTCAGGGAGGTGAGGGTCACCATTTGAGTTGGAGCAGTCTCAAATAGATGGGGTCTGAACGGTGACTTGGAGGAAGAACAGGAACTGAACTTGCAGATAAGGGGAAGGAGGATGTCCCAGCAGAAGGACACACCTGTGCAAAGATCATGGTGAGCAAACTTTCAGTGAGTTCTGGTGTATTTATATGTGAACCTAGATTGAGGTAGGAGAACAAGGCTGAGGAAATGGGCAAGTGTGGACCTGTGGAGCTGAGGGGGTTTGGCCTTTTTTAACCCAAAGCTGAGGGTATTGTGGGGGAGGGCCACGGCCAGCTTTGTGGTTTATAGGGATGCAAAGTTAGCAGAAAGCAAGCATTGACTGGCTGAGGACCCAGTGTCAGCACTGATACACTGGATGCGCTTGGGACAAGACCTGCCCCCTGCCCATCACTGGATAACAGTGGAATCTGATCACATGACTGTTGGGATCACTACATGGAAATAAACATATGAAGGTCAAGCAGGCCTCAATCCATGTAGTTTTGAAGGTTCTTCATCACATTTCCTGGGAGCCCCTGAACTGTCCCATTCCTCAGAGAGCTCACTCTGCCCCACCAGGCCAAAGGGCCCTTCTATTCCTTTATCCCTCTGCCCCACTTCTACCACTACTTTAGCCAAGTCGTTGTAGCATTAGAAAGTTATCACTGTATTAAGAACAATATTGAAAAAGGAAAAACATCCCCCCCCTTACTTCCTCTGTCCTAATATGTGATGGTACTTTTCTTGTCTTTGGATCAGCTTCCAGCCTTAGTTTCCTTTCCCCTTCACCTCTAGCTTCCCAGTTTCCTGCACTCATCTCTTTTCATACCCCCTAGACAGTTGCTAATGCTGTTTCTTTTGATTGCCACTACTATTCTCTAAGACCTTCCCTGAGAGCTGCCCAACCTTGTGGGCCAAGGTCAGAGAGACAGATGGCCTTATCCAGTTCTCCAGCTTTCCCCCCTATCCCCAGAGCTCTTGGGATGCAGCAAGGTTGGGGTGCATTGAGTGAGCCAAGCATGGCAATACTAAGGTGCAGGAACCCAAGATGCAGGGGTAGGGAACTGTGTTCTGCCTCAGGTATGCCACATTTGTGTGTGAGTACAGTCACAGTTTGCCTCCAAGAAATAGGACCAAGGCAGCAGCTAAGACTAGGTGTTGATACTGTGTTTTTCCCCATTTGTTGATTTGGTTTTTTGCCAGAGCATGAGCCAGGACAAATCTTATGTTCCTGCGTAGCAGGCATGGCTGGGTCCAAGCGTTCTCTGTTTGCTTTAGAATTTCCTGGACATTTCTTAGTCATCTTAGCACTGAGCTTCTATTTTTAGTGTGCCACTACCTCCTAGGGGACCTAAAATAAGGCTGGCTTAGCTTCTTGGCCCCTTATTGGCTGGAGTGGAGTCACAGGGTGGGGGACTGTCTGCCTTGTCACTGTTCCCCTACCAAGTCCCTCCCTGCCGGCTCCTAGGGCCTTGGGTGAGGTCATAGGGATAGAGGGAGCTAGCCCTTACCATGTTGATCTGAGGGCTTCACGACATCCCCCTAGTGGTAAAGGGGGATGCCACCAGCAATGTGCTGCGAAGGGCAGTGACTTGCATGAGATCCTACCACTGCAAATGGTTCTGCTTGACTTCATGACTGCCTGGGTTCAGAGTCTTACTATCAGGGTAGGGGTAGGGGTGGGCTGGGAGTGGGCTCTTCTGAAGTCAGAGATAACCATAGAACAACACATGGTCTACAGTCAAGGGATCTGCAGGGAGGTGTGGACGTCCTTACTCAGAGGGGCCTAGCAAACCCAGAGTGGCTCTTGTCTAGGGATTGGGTTTTCTATCCAGAATCCTTGGGGCCATTGCCTCTAGTTAGGAGGGGGGCTCCCCTCCCTCTGAGAGACCCAAGAGAGAGCCTCTTGGATAAAGGTAATGCTGGCATGGCGGGATATGAAGAGACATGTTTTCCCCTCCTAGCCTCCATTTCCCCTTCCCATACACCCCTCAGCTCTAACTGAACATGTCCCCAGCTCTGAAGTAAGGGTCACCCCTATCAATGAAGAAATACCCCAGGTGGCCAGGCGCGATGGCTGACACCTTTTGGGAGGCCGAGGCAGGTGGCTTTCCAGCCTGAGCCAGAGCCACACTTCGTCTCTAAAAACAGCTGGGCAATGTGGCAGGTGTCTGTAGTCCCAGCTACTTGGGAGGCTGAGGCAAGAGAATCACTTAAGCCCAAGAGTTTTTTTGAGTTTTTTTTTTTTT
>NW_003852546.1:1113786-1123673 GCF_000181295.1 Otolemur garnettii | reverse complement strand
TGGCTGGCGCCTTAGCCGGTTGAGCTATAGGCGCTGAGCCTAAGCCCAAGAGTTTGAGGTTGCTGTGGCACTCTACCCAGGGTGACAAAGTGAGATTCTGTCTCAAAAAAAAAAGTAACCTGGTTTCTTGTACCCTCAATGAATCCCCAACAATTAAAAAAAAAAAAAAAGAAAGAAAGAAAGAAGAAATACCCCAGGAAAGGCCAGATCAGGTATCACCTGGTCTCAAATGGAAACTGCCCCCTTGAGACTGAGAGTGTCACCTGCTGTTTTTGTCAGAAATGGGGCCTTGAGGGGCCATCTCCTTCTATTCTCACTGGGTCTTGCCAGCAAACCCCTGAGACAACACTGGGGACTCTGGGGCTGCAACAGAATGCATGCCACACATAGACGTCAGTAGCTCCTGGGCTATAATGTGGAAAGAATAACAGTAACTACAGCCTTGCCAGTTGTTGAGAGGATTAGATGAGAAGATATGGGGCAGTACTTAGCTCTTTCTTCAAGGCCTCGCCCCTTATTGGACATTAAAGGGCCTGTTCTGACCTTCCTTTGTTCTTAGCACCCCTCCGGTGTTGCTCCTGTGGTGCCCCTGGCACCCCTCTGTCTCAACAGCCAGGAATTCCTACAAAGAAAGGCTGAGTCTCATCCACCTCTGGGCTCCTGGCACTGGTCTGGCTTGGGAGGGATCTTGTACCAGTTCTTCAAGGGCCTTCCCATGGGCCCTGAGAGAATAGACCTCAGCAGAGGACTCCCTGCCAGAAAGCCAGGGAGGGGTGGCTGTGGGGTCAGTGACTGGTCACCTCTCCTCTTGTAGTACCAATGCTTCCCTCTCTCTCTCTTGCTGGTCTTACAGGTCTCAACGAGGCTGGGTGACACTCCAGAATGGGAGACAAGCCAATTTGGGAGCAGATTGGATCCAGCTTTATTCAACATTATTACCAGTTATTTGATAATGATAGAACCCAACTAGGCGCAATTTACGTAAGTCTTCAGCTCTAGGACCAGAATAGGACCCCGGGGGTAGATTTGTATGTTGGGCCAGTTCACAAGTTCTGGAAGCCCTTGTTGGACTGGTTATACCTCTCTATCTGACTTTTTGTCCATGGGACAGAGGACCTGAAATCCAGCCTAACTGTCTGGTCCATACTTTTACGTCTGTCATCTTCCATTATGTGTGGAAATTCTGGTGTTCTGGGCTTGCCATTGCACGTGATCAGCATCTCGTCAGGGCATGTGGTCCTAGGAGGGCCTCTGTTCCAGATTATACAGCAACAGGCAGAGGCTAGAGCTCATGGTGTCCTCTGGAGGCAGCAGCCATGAATATTTTCAGCGCAAAGCTGAGCTGTTCTGGAGGCCCCAGCTCCAGCTTCATTTTGGGACAAAAAGCTTTTGAATGCTTCAGGGAAACAAATGGTATGACCTTTAAGAAATGCTTCTGTGCAGCCATTATTTGCTGTTATTTTAATGATGTTCATATACACCAAGAATTACTTGTACTTGACCTACCCAAGATGTGGTCACAGAAATGTGAGTGATCAGGCAGGGTGGGGCAGGAGTTTTAAGAGCACAGTTACAGAGCCTAGCTTGAGTGGTCTTTTGTGTCTGCTTCCAAAAAGTTAGTCTATTCTGAAATTTTGAAAAAAAGAAAGGAATCTGGGTGGGGCCTGTGGCTCAGTAGGTAGGAAGCCAGCCCCATATACCGAGGGTGGTGGGTTCAAACCCGGCCCCAGCCAAACTGCAACAAAAAATAACCGGGCGTGTGGTGGGCGCCTATAGTCCCAGCTACTCAGGATGCTGAGACAAGAGAATGGCCTAAGCCTAAGAGCTGGAGGCTACTGTAAGCTGTGATGGCACATCACTCTACTGAGGGCAATAAAGTAAGACTGTCTCTAAAAGAAAAAAAAAGAGGAGAATCTTACCAGTGGAAGACCAAATCTAGTACAGATATTATTTGATTGTCATTATCATAGTAGAGAATTTTACAAAATTCGAACTGATCTGACTCTAGGGTCTTATCATTTCTGCTTCACTGTCTCTTAATTAAGGCAGGTCTGATCCAGAGGAGAGAGATAGCAGGGTCCTAAAAGAGCACTTAATATTTATTGTTTCATAATCTTCAACACATTAACCCTTTGAAGATTAGGAAATAGACCCAGAAATCAAAGTAACTTATCTAATGTCACAGCAGATAAGTGTGAGGCCCTTTTGATTTCTGCCTCTGAAGAGAATTGGGAATGGGGTACTAAGCTAGGGTTGCATGTGGGCTTTTGACACTTGGTGGTAGGGTGACCCCAGACTAGACCATAAGAGGCCTTGTCACCTTCCTTCTCTCACTAACTCAATAGGTGCCCAGAAGACTAGCTCAAAGGGCCATGGTGGAACTCTGCCTGGGTCCTGGATATGGTGATTAACAAATGGAATGTTTCCACGTTATTTCTGATGAATTTTCTGGGACTGATGTTGACTGATCACCCAGTAGGATGGCATTTTGCTGCTCCTTGACCACATATGGCTGTCTTAGGGCCTGCCCATATCAGAGCCATATGACTTTTTTTTTTTTTTTTGAGATAGCATCTCACTTTGTCACCCTTGGTAGAGTGCTATGGCATCATAGCTCACAGTAACGTCAAACTCTTGGCCTCAAGCAATCTTCTTGCCTCAGTTACTCACTTTTGGTAGAGATGGGGATCTCACTCTTACTCAGGCTGGTCTTGAACTCCTAAGCTCAAGAAATCCACCTGCCTTGGTCTCCCAGAATGCTAGGATTATAGGTATGAGCCATCACGCCTGGTTCCATATGACCTCTCGAATATGAATGGGAAATGAACTTAAAAAGCATATTTTATTAAATCATCTTTCAGAGTATGTGACCATGTGATTATGAGGCATAATTAAAGAAGTTGTTAAACTTTGGGAGCTATAGTCAGTCTCCTTTTTATAGTCTGAAAAACTGAAGTGTGGACCTATTTCCCCAAGCAAGAGACTATTTAGTCTTGCTTTGTTGCCCAGGTAGAATGCAGCAGCAGCATCGCAACTCACAGCAGCCTCAAATTTCTGGGCTTAATTAAGCGATCCTTCTGCCTTAGCCTTGCAAGTAGCTGGGACTATGGGCATTAACCATGACACCCAGCTAATTTTTCTATTTTTTTTATAGAGACAGGGTCTCACTCTTGCTCAGGCTAGACTCAAACTCTTCAGCTCAAGCTGTCCTCCCACCTTGACCTCCCAGAGAGAATGCTAGGATTACAGGCATGAGCCACTATGCCCAGCGTTTTTGTTTGTTTGAGACAAGGCCTCTATTGCCTAGGCTGGAGTACAAGTGACACAGTTATAGCTCACTATAGCCTCTAGCTCCTGGGTTCAAGTGATCTTCCTACCTCAGCCTCCCAAATGGCAGGAACTACAGGCAGGTACCACCATGCCTGGCTAATTTTTACTTTATGTAGAGATGGGGTTTTGTTGTATTGCCTGGCCAGTCTTGAACTCCTGGGTTCAAGTGATCCTCCCACCTCAACCTCCTAAAATTCTGGAATCACAGGTGTGAACCACCAGGTCCAGCCCCTTTTCAGAGTCTTTCAGGACCTTAGAGAAGATTCTTGTGTTCTGAGGCCCCAACCCTCAGGTTCTGTGTGTTTTTCAGATTGATGCGTCATGCCTTACGTGGGAAGGACAGCAATTCCAGGGAAAAGCTGCCATTGTGGAGAAGTTGTCTGTAAGTAAGGGCCAGAGTTGGGGTGCAGGTATCTCCCCCACCCCTTCTGGCTTTAGTTAACCCCCTCTTTCTCTTGCAGAGCCTTCCGTTCCAGAAAATCCAGCACAGCATCACTGCACAGGACCATCAGCCTACACCAGATAGTTGCATCATCAGCATGGTTGTGGGCCAGCTTAAGGTAATACTGTTGCCACAGTACTAGGGAGGAGTGGGCAGGCAGAGGAGATCCCTGTGTCCCTCCTTCCCCGTAGATGTCCCTTATCAAGGAACACCCAGACAAAGTGACTGTCTAGAACAGCATAGTTCAGTACCATAGATAGCCATTAGCCCCATGTGTAGTAATTTTTAAATTGCATTAATTAAATAAAATTGAAATTTGTTCCTCATTTGTATTAACCATATTTAGAGTGTTCATAGTCTTTTGTGTGTGGCTACCTATTAGACAGCTCAGATATAGAATATTTCTGTTATTGCAGAAAGTTCTAATGGCGCACACTAGTCTTGATCCTTTTTGGAAAAGGAACAAGAAGTATAGGGCACCTCTGGGCTCTTGGGCTATCCAGAGGTATAGTAGATGGGCAAGCTGGGTCCCTTACTGGAAGCCATGCTCCCATTCCCTAAGCTAGCTGCTGGCTCCTCACCTCTGAGCAAAGCTAATTCCTAAAATTCCTGTTTTTCTTGGCATTTTCCTTTTCTTGAAAGACCTGTTGTCCTCAAGCCTTCCTGTGACCCCTCAAACCCTCAAGAGCTCTCCAAAGAACTTGTTATCCTCCAGCACACTAAAATCAGTGTCTCTGTCTCTAAAAAACCCTTTCTTTCCAAAGCAGGACAAATTGGCTGCCCTTTGGCCAGGGTCCTTGCCCTTCTGGGTTTATGTTATGGCAGGACTCACAATAAGAGGCTCAGTCTTTCTTCCCTAGGCTAGCTGGGGCAGGGCTTCCTGAATCCAATGTGGGTGTTAAAGGAGGGCACACCAGTATTCTGCAGTGGACACAGAGGCACCTGTCTATGGGGCTAGACTTTCCAGTTTCTCCTGATTGTTCAAGATGCTGTACCTGGATCCTGTACCTAAATAGGCACAGAACTGAAGAGGTCTCTCCAGGGAGCTCAGTACCCTAAGCCCTGTCCCCTTCCACCTGGCTTCAAGTTCTTCCTGGTGTTTCTGTCCAACTTAAGTTCTCAGATTAGTGATTTGCCCCCTTGCGGGTGATAATTCCCAAAAAATAGATGATGTTAGAGGTAGTGCTGGTTAGCTGGGCCCCTATTTCAATTAGGCCTCGTCCTGGTTTTCTGCAGTTTGGCTAGAGGTTCTTGCCTTTCTTTTTTCATCGCAAATGTTATGTATTACATGACAGGAAATAGATCACCAATGGTGATGCTATGTTTTTTTCCCCTGTAGCGCTGCAATCACATTGTGAACTTGGTTTGAGCATTTCTCACATACTTGGCCACAGTCTGTATTAGCAGTAGTTACTCCTTCTTTGACTGACAGGCACTACCAAACACTATGATTGTTTACAGTTTTTCGATACTTTTACTTGGTAAATACTATGGGATTCTTTTCAAAATTTTGATTACTTGTGCCCAGAGACATGTGCTTGGAGGCAGGTCTGGTGGATTTTTCTGCAGCTTTAAGTGCCTGTGGCACTGTGAGCCACATGTGTGCCCAGTACATTGTTTCATACGTTATATCAGTTCACATTCACCAGTATTCTTTAGCTATAATGGAATTTGAGTCCAGAACAGTAGGGTCTGATCTAAATCCACATTCTTTGCCTTGTTCCCCTACCACTGGACTCCTTTCCTGTTCCGTGGACCCCCTTACTGAGTCATTTTCTTTCTCCTCACAGGCCGATGAAGATCCCATCATGGGTTTCCACCAGATGTTCCTATTAAAGAACATCAATGATGCTTGGGTTTGCACCAATGACATGTTCAGGCTTGCCCTGCACAACTTCGGCTGACCTCCTCCTAGCCAGGCACTCATGCTGTTTCCTCCTCCCTCCTCTTCCCAGTACTATTCACACTCCTGCAGATGCTCCAAATATCATACACAAATGAGCAAGGCTGCGGTGGAAGTGAGTGCAGTGCGCTGCTGCCACCGAGGTGTTGTGCATGATGTTTGGACGCTAGACTAGTTGCATCTGACAGGAGAAGTTTGTGTTGTTACCAGCGCATGCCTTGGAAAGACTTAAGTAATGCAAAAGGTTGTCCTTTTTTTTTTTTTTAATCTACTGACAAGTTGCTCTAGTAACCCAAAGAAGTGAAGGAGAAAGCAGCTGCCTCACCGCCCAGATATTGATTTGTTCAGATGTTTCAATGCCTCATGATACAATAAAACCACAAAATTTTCTTAACAGTTTAAATTGTTTTAATTAGTTTACTAGTTGGCTGGGCATTAGTAACTATCTTGACCCATTGTTTGTCATGTCTTACCCTCCCACTTCAGCCCCCTTTGTAATACCTGTTGCAAGGAGAAAACTGCTGAAGCAACATTCCCAGCTAGCTTCTCTCAGAAGCCCTGGAGGGCAGAGTACCCTCCACAACCCACCTGGTCTTGGGAAAGTAGACAGGAAGAGCTCAGGTCTGGCCTGAACCTTCTTTTGTATTGAAGCCTCTGTAGTCAGTTCTGATACCTTCATGACCTCTGCCCTGTATAGGTTCAGGGCTATAGTAGCAGGAGAGAAGACCCGGAATCCTATTGAAGCTAGCGAGGCCTTGGCAAAAATGGCCTGTTAAGTTCAGGCCCTGTGGGCTGAGGTCTCAGCGTACTAAGGAAGTAGTCTACTCTATCCCCAGAGGGGTCAGGATCACATCTATGGTGCCCCACATACCCCATAGCAAGCAGAGGGCAGCTTGGATCCTGTATCATTGCTTCAAATAGCATTGCCTAAAGGCAGGTGCCAAGTCTGTTGCCCACAGAGCCAGACACGGTTTGCTTTTAGATTCAGAGCTATGGAAGAAGGCAGTCTGAGAGATTCATCCTGTAGGAGTTCTTACCCCTCAGACCTCTGCAGGACATTTCCATGTCTCCTCCCTCTTATTTCCTGCTTGGAAGCAGGTATACCCTCTGCCCTGTTGCTAAGTGGTGGATTGTTTTGCAGTTTTAAGTACACATAGCAGTGTGAGCTGCCATCTATTGGTATATCTGTGCCCTGTTCCCAGTACATCACACTGTCTTCAAATCCAGGGCAAGTCTTGCTTCTCAGTTTTGGGGACAGAGGCCTTGTGCAGTACAAATCTAGCTCCTCAGCTTTGAGACCTGTGGATGGTATAAAATCAGTAGCAAGGTAGCAACTGCAGGCTAGAACTAAACCCAGGATTTGGTCAATGCCCTGTTAGGGGTTTTAGGATTAGTGAGGCTGCCACAGCCTGACCTATAAAAGGATATCCTCCTCATGTCCCTCTATGGGTAGAGGCTAAGGACTTCCTCAGACCCCACAGTTGCCTGGGTACACTGGGCACACTTCTAGGTGGTTTGCTGTTTGAGAGGACAGCATGCTCAGGAGATTGCAGTGGGACTGATCTCTAGGCTGGTGTGTATTTGGGGAAGTGGGGGTGGGGGAGAGGTAGACACTAACCTGCTGCCTCTTAAACCACCCTGTATAAAATCCGCAATACAGCTTCTTCCATGTACCTGTGCCTGAATTGTCTGCAATAAAGAGGAGTTTGTAAAACTGGTTTGTTTTTTCCTACCTGAGAGTGTCAGATGGGACAGAAAGGGGGATGCTGGGGAAAAGCAGGGAACAGTGCGCTTTTGGTGGTAATTCACCCCTGCTCTTGCGATTCCTGGGTTTTATGGCTGGGTTACTTCGGACCTTGGGTTACTTAGACCTGTTTCCCAAATGGAAAACTGAGGGTCCTGCCAATTGGCTTACTTCTGAGGATCTGGGGGACCCTAGCCTGGGCGGCTGAGTTGATCCTGTCCTAGGGCCACCAGAGGCCATCCTTTGGGAGTGGGTATGGATCATGTAGTTTCTCCTGAAATGAGTAGGGCTTTGGGCAGTCCAGTGCGTGAACATTTGCTCTGTCTCTGTGGAACTTCCTGACCGGGTTGGCACAGGGGCGGGGCCGCCAAGGAGGACGGGCTCCGGCCGGGTTTTAGGCGTCCGCCCTTAGCCCGGAACCTTTCTTCTCCGGCCTTTGTAGGTTCCGGGAGCTAAGGCTCTTGGAGGCCGGAAGTGGAGGCGGTTGGTGGGGTTGGTGGGGCTCAGGGACGCGGCGCTGGTGGCAGTTTGCTGACTGCGGGTGGACTGAGTGTAGTGACCGGCATCCCGCTGTCTCGACCCGTTACGGCCAGGCGAGGCTGGGCGGAGCGCGGCAGCAGCGGAACGAACGCAGTGCGGGCGAGGCGCCCGCGGCTGGGCCCATGGCCTCCTGCGCGAGCATCGACATCGAGGACGCCACGCAGCACCTGCGGGACATCCTCAAGCTGGACCGGCCTGCGGGGGGTGAGCGGGGCTAGTGGGGTGGGCCCTCGATGAGCAGGCAGAAGGGTGGCGCAGGTCTGAACCGCTCTCAAGGCCTGCAGGTCCCTTAGGACCAGCTCTGAATCCTCCCAGTTGATGAGGGCGGATGGGGGTCGGAGCCCTAGATACCTGAGTGTACTCCTGAAGGGCGCAGACCCCTGGGTGAGAGCCCTCCCCATCCCAGCGCCGAGCCGTTCTGCCTTGTCCTTCAACGTTTCTGTTGAAGGTGAGGCTCCTTTTCAGAATCTGCCAGGCCCCTCTAGGTTCCTGGCCTCATGGTCTCTAGTATTCCTGGGACTCGCGCAACGCCCCTACACTTTAGTCATGGTTCAGAGACCTGGTCTCGGTTCTGTATACCGAATTCCTTAAACACTGTGCCGAAGAGCCACGCATCACCCTCTATAACTTGTTTTTCCTTTTGGAATGCAGACAACAGACCTGCTGTTCTGAACTGATTTCCAGGAGGAAAGTGTTCAGCCCCAATTCCTTGTTCTGGAAGAAAGACAAATCACAGATCACACATCTCTGACAGGATTAGGCTCCAAATAATCTGCGTGCTCTGATTTGTTCCCATTCATTCATATTTTACTTAGGCTCCTGCTGATGCCTCAGAACTGCTTTTGCCCTCAAGGAGCTCCCAGGACACAGAGAACTAACTGGGTGTAATATAATGTCATCAAAAGAGAGGAGTGTGTCGATACTGTGGTGGAAATGGGGAGGGTCGAGACTGTGCAGAGTACAGGTCTGAGAAAGGAGCCTAGGCTGGGTATTGTGAACAGGGCTTGGGTGTAATATGAACAGCATCCAAGGCACCTATGTAGAAGCTCCCTACTATGAAGAAGAAATAGCATGTGAGAAGGCACTAGTTTACTGGCAGGTTCAGGGATTTGTGAAAAGTTGTAGTGGTTGAAGGACTGGCTCGTGACAGTAGTATGGATGTGCAATGGCCACAGCTGAGAACTGATACTTCCTAAGACCTTATTTTTACACCTGCTGGGAGGCCCAAATTGGCTGCTTTTGGAAGTAGGCACTGGTGTTCGCTGTGGGCAGATTTAGGTAACCCCCACTATCTGAAAAAATCCACCTGCTGCCTAAGACCACTGGGCTTGCTCCCCCAGGCCTGGAATGTGTGCTTCCTTTACTCATGAGCTTGGCTTGGGCCTTTCATGCTCAGCAGCTGTTGTGCAGACTAGACTCCTCAGAGATTTGGTAGAGCCTGGCATGCCCAGCCATGTGTAGCCTGGGCTGCTGTTTGGGTGCAGAGAGAGTGGTCATCTTATCCCTGAGCAGCTAAGGTATCTTTGATCAAAGGAGGCTTTCCTTGTAACTCCTTGTATTGATTTGCACTTGATTTCCTTATTTGCCAAGAAGCTGTTGCTTGTCTCCTCTCACTGGAGGGCCAAGTGAGAACTCAGATTGTTTTGTGACTAGAAATGTGCTACGTTCCTGAACGTGGAACCCTAGTGTCAGATTGTTTTGTGACTACGTTCCTGAATGTGGAACCCTAGTAGATTGTTTTGTGAACTTGCTATGTTCCTGAATGTGGAACCTTAATGTCCTTGCCACCTGGGATTTTTTTGGCATGGTGTCTGAGTCTGTGAGAGTGTTGTACAAACAACTGAAATGCTGTTTTTCCTGACCCCACACCTACCCCATAGTTTCTGTCCACTTTGTTCAGTGTCTTTTGTTTGTTTGTTTGTTTGTTT
>NW_003852546.1:1101120-1113543 GCF_000181295.1 Otolemur garnettii | reverse complement strand
TTTGGCGGCCCGGGCTGGGGATTTGAACCCGCCATGTTCAGTGTCTTTGTATCCATGATTCCTGAGTTTAGCTGCCCAAGGTAGCTTCTTTTGAGCCATTTCTGTATGGGACAGGGCCCTCCCACATTTTTTCAGTGTACTTTCATGCCTTAGAAGCCCATCTTCTCTCCAAACTCTCTACCTTGGTCTCTCTAGGCCCTCACCCAGACCAAGAATCTCATCCTGATTCCAACTGTTCTGCATTTCACCTTGCAGTAATCAGCCTCCTGGCTGTAGGTGACTATGTCACCTTCCCATTAAAAACTCTTGTGGTGCCTGTGGCTGAAGCGGCTAAGGTGCCAGCCACATACACCTAAGCTGGCGGGTTCAAATACAGCCTAGACCTGCCAAGCAACAATGACAGCTGCAACCAAAGAATAGCTGGGTGTTGTGACGGGCTCCTGCAGTCCCAGCTACTTGGGAGGCGGAGGCAGGAGAATCGCTTGAGCCCAGGAGTTAGAGGTTGCTGTGAGCTGTGATGCCCCGGCACTCTACCCAGGGCAACAGCTTGAGGCTCTGTCTCAAAAAAAAAAACACCAAATTCTTGTGGCCCTCCTTACCCACAGGCAGAGTCTGAACACCTTAGCATCATACCTGAGGCCTCTGCAGTGTTATTTTCTCTCCATCCTTCTTGTATTTAAGTATCCTGGAAAAAATGGCAATGTTGGCACCTCCTCTGAGTCCTTGACCCTTCCCATGACCTCCCTTAAAGCACACAGATTTCTCTGTGCTGACCCATGCCCGAGTATTAACTGGCCTCAGAGGGTCCCTTCCCCAGGTAGAAGAGCTTCATACTCATTCTTGCTCCTGGTATATATCATTGTTAATAGAATGAGATGAACAAAGGGCCTTTCTAGCCCCTCCTCATGCCTTCCTCAGTTGAGTCTTTCTAGAGCACCTCATAGTTCTGGAAGAAAACTCTGCATGAGAGGCTAGTGGGCAGATAGAGCAATCTTGTCAGGGTGCCCCTCTGTCTCCAGGCCCCAGTGCAGAGAGCCCAAGACCATCCAGCACCTACAATGGTGACCTCAATGGGCTCCTGGTCCCAGACCCCCTCTGCTCGGGTGATGGTACCTCAACAAGCAAGACTGGTCTCCGGACCATGCCGCCCATTAATCTGCAGGAGAAGCAGGTCATGTGAGTACCTGGGAGATGGCAATGGTGGTGATGGTATCTTTGAGGCACCTGCTTAGCTGAAGGCATGAGATGGGGGTAAAAGGGGCCAGAAGCCTCTGCTGCTGTTCCTCTAGATGATTTGGGGCAGAGCACTTAACCACATTGAGTTTGCACTAGTATGAGAGGCAAGGACAAGCTCAAGGGTTTGCCCAAGATGCCTGGTTTAGAATGGAAGTAGGTTCATTCCTAAGGAGGGAGATGAGCAAGGGGAGCTATGGGTCTGGGGCCAGTGGGCCAGGCAAAGCTGGGACTAGACCCTCTCACCAGGGTGGCTGTGTCCTCTCCTCCTCCCAGCCCTGCCCATTGAGCCTTGGATGAACAAGACACAAAGTTTGTATACCCTTCCCCTTAGCTGCCTCTCAGGAGACGACAGTTCCACCTGCATTGGGATTTTGGCTAAGGAAGTAGAGATTGTGGCCAGCAGTGATTCTAGCATTTCAAGCAAGGCCCGGGGCAGCAACAAGGTGGGTACAAGGATGCCGTGGCATATATAATATATGGGGGCACTTCTAATTCTTCCATATCCCCCATGTTGCCAGTTCGTGTGACAAATAGGTAGTATGCCCCAATTTCAGGAAACCAGGGTTGGGTACCAAGCCTCTATGGGAATCTGGCCCCAGGAGGTGTCATTGGGTAGCTGGGTTTGTATTTATGGCCTTCACATCCCAGGGATGCTGGGATCTCCTAGGTTCTGGGGAAACTACCCCAGCCCTCAACTTCTATGACTTCTCTCCTGCTGGGTTCTCAGGTGAAAATCCAGCCTGTCGCCAAGTATGACTGGGAGCAGAAGTACTACTATGGCAACCTGATTGCTGTGTCTAATTCTTTCTTGGCCTATGCCATTCGGGGTGAGTAGGGGCAGGGGAGAGGAGGGAAGTGTTTTGCTAGAAGTCCCAGAAAGCCAGACCCAGCATCAGGTCACTCAGCCCACTTAGGGGTACAATGAAAGGCTTCTCCATGCTGCCCCAACCTCTGCCAGGCATTGGGGAGCTGAGTGGGAAAACTAAGCATGAGACTGTGGTGATGGCAGTGAGACAGGCAAGGGCAGGCCTTCTCTGCTGCTGCCTAGGCTTAGATACTTGCTTATGACTTACTGCTTTCTTGATTCCAGCCGCCAACAATGGCTCAGCAATGGTGCGGGTAATCAGTGTCAGCACTTCGGAGCGGACCCTGCTCAAGGGCTTCACAGGCAGTGTGGCTGATCTAGCCTTTGCACACCTCAACTCTCCACAATTGGCCTGCCTGGATGAGGCAGGCAACCTGTTTGTGTGGCGCTTGGCTCTGATTAATGGCAAAATTCAGTATCCCTCCCCTGGTATTAGGTGGAGGGACTAAAGAAGGGTGGGTAGAAATGGGGCTGCCAGACACATACCATCATCTACCTCTCTAGCCCTTAACACCTTGCTCAGAGAAGAGATCTTGGTCCATATCCGGCAGCCAGAGGGCACGCCACTGAATCATTTCCGTAGGATCATCTGGTGTCCCTTCATCCCCGAGGAGAGTGAGGACTGCTGTGAGGAGAGCAGCCCAACAGTGGCCCTGCTGCATGAAGACCGGGTAAGGGGCTGGGGATGGTCGAGAGGCATCAGAGCAGCCAAAGAATGGATATGGACTGAACCTCCTTGTACCCTCCAGGCTGAGGTGTGGGACCTGGACATGCTCCGCTCCAACCACAGCACCTGGCCTGTGGATGTCAGCCAAATCAAGCAGGGCTTCATTGTGGTAAAAGGCCATAGCACGGTAAGCTTGCAGCTGCCCACCTCCCTTACCCTCCCCCTCCCCCTCCATCATCTTTTCTCCATATCCACAGCTGCCCAGGCAGCTTTATTGTCCCTCTGTCTATGGGACTCTGAGCACAAAGTGGCCCTCATCTGTGGGTTACTCCTAACCTAGTTGTGCTCTGAGGGTGTGATCTTCTCTGTTCATTCAGTTAGTCACACAAACGGCAAGTCCACTGTGGGTCACTACCATCCTCATTTGAGAAGGGGTCGTTTCCACCTCTAGTCAGATAGCAAAGCAAAGTTCTTTGGGTTCTTCCCAGTGCCTAAGTGAAGGAGCCCTCTCCCCTGACGGGACTGTCCTGGCTACTGCAAGCCATGATGGCTATGTCAAGTTCTGGCAGATCTACATTGAGGGGCAGGATGAGCCAAGGTAAGGCAAAGCTTGCAGGACCAGGACCCTCCCCTAGGTAGGAGACCAGGAAAGCACTCACTCAGGCCCCTCACCTGCCCGTCTGCAGGTGTCTGCATGAGTGGAAGCCTCACGACGGACGGCCCCTCTCCTGCCTCCTATTCTGTGACAACCATAGGAAACAGGACCCTGAGTGAGTGAGTGGGCAGACAAGTGGGTGGTGGGCTGTCCATGAGCTGCCAGTAGGAGGCCAAGTCAACCACTCATTGCCGTATGCCCTGCAGGATCCCTTTCTGGAGGTTCCTTATTACTGGTGCTGACCAGAATCGGGAGCTAAAGATGTGGTGCACGGTATCCTGGACCTGCCTGCAGACCATTCGGTAAGCAGGGGCTGGGAGGCCTGGGGGTGGCAGCAGGGGTGGGGGGGTTTCTTCAGCTCTCAGCCTCATTTACTCTGCTTCACGGCTTTCTAGCTTCTCCCCAGATATCTTCAGCTCAGTGAGTGTGCCCCCCAGCCTTAAGGTCTGCTTGGACCTGTCAGCGGAATACCTAATTCTCAGTGATGTGCAGCGGAAGGTAGGCTGTTATGGGGCACCCTAGGTAGAGTCAGTGTCATTAGGGAGGATAGGGGTGTGTGGCACATCTGCAGTCCTCACAGCCTCTGAGCTTAACCAGGAATGTACTGTCCATGCAGGTTCTGTACGTGATGGAGCTGCTGCAGAACCAGGAGGAGGGCCGAGCCTGTTTCAGCTCCATCTCAGAGTTCCTGCTCACTCACCCTGTGCTGAGCTTTGGAATTCAGGTTGTGAGTCGCTGCCGGCTGCGGCACACTGAGGTGCTCCCTGCTGAGGAGGAGAATGACAGCTTGGGGGCTGGTGAGCTGCCTCAGAATCGGCTGTATGTCCATATGTAGAGGGTGCTGAGGCACAAAGAGGGCCAGGGGCTTAATCATCACACTGTCCTTTCATTTTATTTATTTATTTATTTTTAAGAGACAGAGTCTCATTTTGTCACCCTCGGTAGAGTGCTGTGGGTATCACAACTCACAGAAACCTCCAGCTCTTGGGCTTAGGCAATTTTCTTGCCTTAGCCTCCCAAGTAGCTGGGACTACAGGCACCCGCCTTTTTGTTGCAGTTTGGCCGGGGCTGGGTTTGAACTCGCCACCCTCGGTATATGGGGCCAGCGCCCTACTCACTGAGCCACAGGTGCCGCCCCCAAACACACTGTCCTTTCAGAAGGTACCCACGGAGTTGGTGCCATGGAGTCTGCAGCCGGTGTGCTTATCAAGCTCTTCTGCGTGCATACTAAGTGAGTGTGTGTGGGTGGCCCACCAGTTCTGCTGTGCCTGTCCCTACTCTATTGACCTTGGCCCATCTGAGCACTCTGTCCTCCTCCTCCTTTTCCTGTAGGGCACTACAAGATGTGCAGATCCGCTTCCAGCCACAGCTGAACCCTGATGTGGTGGCCCCACTCCCTACCCACACTGCCCATGAGGACTTTGGTGAGTAAGGGGTGAGAGGGAGGGAGGTTGGACTGATTGGGGTCTGAGATCTGACTTAAGTGGCACCTTGCTTTGCAGCATTTGGGGAGTCTCGGCCTGAACTAGGCTCTGAGGGTCTGGGAGCAACAGCTCATGGCTCCCAGCCTGACCTCCGACGAATTGTGGAGCTGCCTGCACCTGCTGATTTCCTCAGTCTGAGCAGTGAGACCAAGCCCAAGTTGATGACGCCTGATGCCTTCATGACACCCAGCGCCTCCTTGCAGCAGGTACCCCCTCAGGGTAGGGGGACCTGGGAATATCCCAACTGCAGGCCACAGCCCTCATATTCTGCATCTCCCCAGATCACTGCATCCCCTAGTAGTAGTAGCAGCAGCAGCAGCAGCAGTAGCAGCAGCAGCTCTCTGACAGCTGTGTCTGCCATGAGTAGCACTTCAGCTGTGGACCCCTCTTTGCCCAGGTAAGGTAAGGGTCAGAGTTGGTGGATGGCAGGGGCTGGTGCCAGATAATACGCAGCTCTGGCTATTGACAAATTAGACTTCCCACCACCAGACCACCTGAGGAGCTGAGCTTGAGTCCTAAGCTGCAGCTGGATGGCAGTCTGACAATGAGCAGCAGCAGCAGCAGCCTCCAGGCAAGCCCACGCAGCCTCTTGCCTGGCCTGCTCCCCAGCCCAGCTGACAAATTGACTACCAAGGGGCCAGGGCAGGTGCGTGTATGCATGCATGGGTATGTGAGGTGCCACCTAGCAGGAGGGCAACAGTAGGAAAGGTGGGCAGCAGTCTCCCTTCACATATCCCCGGTGCTACCCCTGCTATACCTTACATGGTCCTTGTTCCTTCTGAGGTCATGTCAGCCCCCATGTTCGCAGGAGGACATTTCATCAGCCTTCCTGTCTCCATGTCCTCTCCTGTGCTGTGACCCTGTTTTTGACCTGCATTCCCATTGTTTTGTCTCTTGTCACTACTAATACGTACCAATGCCTTGTCTCTGTGCCCTTCTGCTTCACCTCCCATCACTTAAGCGTCCATCTTTGGCCCACCTCAGGTGCCTACTGCTGCCTCTGCACTGTCCCTGGAGTTACAAGAAGTGGAGCCCCTGGGGCTACCCCAGGCCTCCCCCAGCCGCACCCGTTCCCCTGATGTTATCTCCTCAGCTTCCACTGCCCTGTCTCAGGACATCCCTGAGATTGCATCTGAGGCCCTGTCCCGTGGCTTTGGGTCCTCTGCACCAGAGGGCCTTGAGCCAGACAGTATGGCCTCAGCTGCCTCAGCACTACACCTGCTGTCCCCCCGGCCCAGGCCAGGGCCTGAGCTTGGCCCCCAGCTGGGCCTGGATGGAAGCTCTGGGGATGGAGATCGGCATAGTACCCCCTCTCTCCTGGAGGCAGCCTTAACCCAGGAGGCCACAACCTCTGACAGTCAGGTTTGGCCTACAGCACCTGACATTACTCGTGAGACTTGTAGCACTCTGGCAGAGAGGTGAGGAGCTTGGGGTTGGGGGGAAAATGTGCTGGTGGGAGGAGCTTTAGATAGAATCAACCACTGCTGAGTTGGCCGGTCCCCCTAGCCCCAGGAATGGCCTTCAGGAAAAGCACAAGAGCCTGGCCTTCCACCGACCACCTTATCACCTGTTGCAGCAACATGACAGCCAGGATGCTAGTGCTGAACAAAGGTGGGAGCCACCCTACACCATTTTCCTCATAAGGGAGTGTCAACAAGGGGACAAATGCTCAGCCCCCTCCCTCTCCTTCCCACAGTGACCATGATGATGAAGTGGCCAGTCTTGCCTCTGCTTCAGGAGGGTTTGGCACCAAAGTTCCAACTCCACGGCTACCTGCCAAGGACTGGAAGACCAAGGGATCCCCTCGATCCTCACCCAAGCTCAAGAGGAAGAGCAAGAAGGATGATGGGTATGGAAGGGTCTTGGGAAGAGAGAGAAGGGTGATCTGTAGGCTGCCTGACATGACCTGAGGTGCTTCTCGCCTTTGGCAGGGATTCAGCCATGGGATCCCGGCTCACAGAGCACCAGGTAAGTGAACAAGCCCCCTTTCTACTAACAGGACCCCACCTTCTGAGAGTGGGGAAGGGCTCTGGGTCATTCCCTAGTCTGGTGTATGGAAATGGGTAAGATAGACAAAATGTGACTGACAATGCTATTGGCAGGTGGCAGAGCCACCTGAGGACTGGCCAGCATTAATTTGGCAACAGCAAAGAGAGCTGGCAGAGCTACGGCATAGCCAAGAGGAGCTGCTGCAGCGTCTGTGTACCCAGCTTGAAGGCCTACAGAGCACTGTCATGGGCCACGTAGAACGAGCCCTTGAGACCCGACATGAGCAGGAACGTATCCTTAAGGGTGGTAGCACTTTCTAGGGGAAGTATTCCTGGCCTGGGAAAGGGTATAGACCTGCTTCAGTCCTGTTCCTTAGCTACAGCATAGAGCGGCGACTAGAGCGGGCACTGGCAGAGGGGCAACAGCGGGGTGGGCAGCTGCAGGAGCAGCTGACACAGCAGCTATCACAGGCACTGTCTTCAGCTGTAGCTGGGCGGCTAGAGCGCAGCATAAGGGATGAGATCAAGAAGACAGTTCTCCCAAGTGAGTTTTTGAGGTTTGCACGGAGACTTCCTTTGGGTGGGCCAGGTGGGAGTGGGGGCACCTGTCAAACTTTCTATCCTGGCTCCATTTTCTCCTCCCCTGCCCCAGGTGTCTCCAGGAGTCTGGAGCCTGTGGCAGGCCAACTGAGTAACTCAGTGGCCACCAAGCTCACAGCTGTGGAAGGCAGCATGAAAGAGAATATCTCAAAGCTGCTCAAGTCCAAGGTGCTGTTGGGCCCAAGATAGGGGAGCAGGGTGGTTGGTGGTCCTAGTCAGGCCAGGTTGGGTTCAGGCTTTCAACTCAGCCCCTCTTTCTACCCCAGAACTTGACTGATACCATTGCCCGAGCAGCTGCAGATACGTTACAGGGGCCAATGCAGGCTGCCTACCGTGAGGCCTTCCAGAGTGTGGTGCTGCCAGCCTTTGAGAAGAGCTGCCAGGCCATGTTCCAGCAAATCAATGATAGCTTCCGGTTGGGCACACAGGAGTGTGAGTGTGGTTTTTTGTTTTGGGGGGGTTTTTTTGCAGTTTTTGGCCGGGGCTGGGTTTGAACCCGCCACCTCCTTTGACATAGGAGATGGGCACATGGGGCTGGCACCCTATTCCTTTGAGCCACAGGTGCCACCCATGAGTGTGGTCTTATAACCCAGAGTGGGAGGGGCTGCTCTCTTTTCTCCTACCATCCCTCTTATGGTCCCTGTGGTCACTTCTTAGACTTACAGCAGCTAGAAAGTCACATGAAGAGTCGGAAGGCACGGGAACAGGAGGCAAGGGAACCTGTGCTGGCCCAGCTGCGGGGCCTGGTCGGCACATTGCAGAGTGCCACTGAGCAGATGGCAGCCACTGTGTCTAGCAGTGTTCGGGCTGAGGTGCAGCATCAGTTGCACATGGCTGTGGGCAGGTAAGTAGGCAGGGTATTGGGCAAGGTGGCGGTCTGGGAGGGGCCAAGTGGTGCTCCCTGTCTACTTCATCTGCCTCACTTTTTTTTGCAGCCTACAGGAGTCAATTTTAGCACAGGTACAGCGCATTGTTAAAGGTGAAGTAAGTGTGGCGCTTAAGGAGCAGCAGGCTGCTGTCACCTCCAGCATCATGCAGGCCATGCGCTCAGCTGCTGGCACACCTGTTCCTTCTGCTCACCTTGACTGCCAGGCCCAGCAAGCCCATATTTTGCAGCTGCTACAGCAGGGCCACCTCAATCAGGCCTTCCAGCAGGTATAATAGGTGCATGGCCCTGGTAAGGGTCAGGTGTTTCTAGACAAGGCCTATGCACTATACATTCCACTCTACTCACCAGGCTCTGGGCCTTCCAGCCCCAGTGGACTGTTCTTGGGGTCCTTTGACCTCCAGGCCATTTCCTCTGTTTCTCCCTCTTTCTAGACCTTTTTCTTCCCAACTCAACCCAGCTCCATGACTACTCTTCTCAGGAAACCTTGATCTTCTGGGGTACAATACAGCCCGACAGTGCTCTCTGGGCCCTTCTGGAGCTCTCACTACCCCACTCTGGTCATCCTCCCCCAGGCCACACAGTGCAAACAAGCAAATATTCCATACTAATACTAGTGGTAAACACTGCTGCCCTGTTCTCCCCCAGGCACTGACAGCTGCTGACCTGAACCTGGTGCTGTATGTATGTGAAACTGTGGACCCAGCCCAGGTTTTTGGGCAGCCACCCTGCCCTCTCTCCCAGCCTGTGCTCCTTTCCCTTATCCAGCAGCTGGCATCTGACCTGGGCACTCGAACTGACCTCAAGCTCAGGTGAGTGGGGGCAGGCAGGGACTAGGAGATAAGCTGTGGGGTAGGGGGGTGAGGAGGGAGCGGTTCTAAGGGTATTCCCACTTCTACTAGACTCCCCTTTCTACTTTTTCCACCAATCTCTGCCTTCACCAGGCTGAGGCTTGGAGGCCTCCTTTGTCACCGATCCCTCTGAATCTCAGTGCCACCAGGGGGCGCTCCCATCTGCTGGTGCGCCCACCTGTAGCCTGTCCTTTTCCTCAATCCCCAGCTACCTGGAAGAGGCGGTGATGCACCTGGACCACAGTGATCCCATCACTCGGGACCACATGGGCTCTGTCATGGCCCAAGTGCGCCAGAAGCTCTTTCAGTTCCTGCAGGCTGAACCACACAACTCACTTGGCAAAGCAGCCCGGCGTCTTAGCCTCATGCTACATGGCCTTGTGACCCCTAGCCTCCCTTAGCTGCTAAGCCTGTCTTGCCTAGGGATGAAGTGGCACTGAAGGACAGCAGACAGGCCTAGGTCAAGGCAGAATTGTGTCTGTCCTTTATCTGCTCAGGCCCTCACCTCTGGGATGTTTGGGGGTTGGGGGGCAAGGAATACTGGCCGTGGTCTACAGGTTGTGGTAGCCAGGAGGTTTAGGCTGGGCCCAGGGCAGGTATTGTGCCTTCTTGGGTTCTGCCATGCCTGCCGCATGACCCGGAGATCATGACACCACTTGAGTTGAATTTTCCATGTTCCTTTTTACCTCCAATTTGGATCTTTTTGTTTTTGAAAAACATTGAGAAATTCAATTAAATGCTTTTGGAATAAAATGGAGTACGTGTGTGCTTTTGGTTTGTCTTTGGTGTATAGCTATTCTTGTCTGGGCACTCATCTGCTACCAGCCTTTACAGGTCGTGCTCCCTGACTCTGGGGCCTGCTTAGCACCAGCCTGTACCCCTGCGCATTGGTGATGGCTTCTCACTTTTGAGTCGATCTGGGTGCCAGAGGTGGGGCCACTGGCTGGCTTCGGAGGCCCGCCCCCGGCTTCCATCCAATCACTGCCCTTTCCTCCGGGGGCTGGGCCTAGAGGCTGCGCTGCGAGCAGCTAGCTCCCGCACTAGGCTCCCAAGCCAGGGAAGATGCGCTGCTACTACCGCTGCTGCCTGCGGCCGCCCCGTACCCTAAGACTATTGCTGTTGCTGCCACTTGGTGAGTGCGAGTGTCTAGACCTGGTCTGGGCCGCACTTCCTCCCCCGGCCTGGCTAGGCTGAGTATGGGGGTTGGGGGTACAGTCTTCCTGGAAGAGTTGTAAGGGCTGCAGGAAGGTGTGCTGGAGGCTTTAGGAAGGAAAGTGAGAGGCACAAACCGACTCCCTGTTATGCAGGGAAGAACTTCAAAATTCAGCAGCCCTTCTGGTAAAGGGAGCCATGGCCAATGGCTGGAGTCCCAGACCAGCTGTAGGGTCCCTGAGGTCCTCTGTGAGGGTCTGCCCTGGATCCCAGTCCCTCTCTATTCTGCCTTGTCTTATCCAAAATAATACCTATCTTTGGGGATGAGGTGGGAGGGCCAGGTAAGGCTTGTTCAGGCTTGTGCAGAGACTGCACCTGCTCTTTGTGGTCCTGCCTCCTTCACATGGACCATCCTCACACCACCTGGGGTCCCAGAAGCTCAAAGGTAGAGCTGACCCCGTGGGACACCATGTCCTCTCTCCTCGTACAAATCCCATCCCAGGTCCTGCCTTGAAGAGGGTGGAGATAGGCAATCCCCCAGACATACCTCTCAGTTCCCTGGGGCATCCTTCTCAGCTGAGTCACGTCCCCAGAGCATTCCCAGGTAAACAAGTCGGGGTAGGTGGGGGAGGGACGACTCATCCTATCAACCACTCTTCCCCCAACTCCCTAGTCCTTATACCTCCCCTGACAGCAGCTACAGCAAGCCCAAACCTATGCGACACCATATACCAGGGCTTCGCTGGGTGTCTCATCCGCTTGGGGGACGGCATGGGCAGCGGAGGCGAGCTGGAAACCATCTGCAGGTACTGGTGCATGCGGTGCAAGGCAGCAAGCAGCCCAATCCACGCCACCTTGGGGCCTGAACCTCTTCCTTTCTGGTCCCAAATCTCCTCGCACCCCCACCTAATCCCGCTCTCTTAACAGGTCTTGGAATGACTTCCATGCCTGCGCCTGGCGGGTCCTGTCCGGCTGCCCAGAGGAGGCGGCAGCTGTGTGGGAGTCACTACAGCGAGAAGCTCGCCGGGCCCCACACCCGCATAACTTGCACGCTCTGTGCGGCGCCCCCGTGCGAGTCAGAGAGCGTGGCGCAGGCCCGGAGACAAACCAGGAGACTTTGCGCGGGACAGCGTCTGCACCGGTCCCTGCCCCCGCGCCCCTGCTGCTGGCGGCTGCTCTGGTGCTGGCCTGCCTCCTGGGGCCTCTGGCCTAGCCAGTCCAGTGGGACGGCAGCGCCAGTGCCTCCAGCCCTCCACCAGAGGCATTGTCCGGGCTCTGCAGAGCAGGCTTTTCATTAAAGGTATTTATATTTGTATTAAGCTCCTTCCTTTCTCCTGGCTTTGGCCCCGCTTGGCTGGGGCGGAGCCTCCAGAAGCTGATCCTCAGCATGGGATGGGTGGGGAAGAGGGCTGCTAAAGGGGACTCCATTTCCCTCCATACAAACACTCGTTTCAGACAGCGGCACAGAGGTTCCATTGCGCACAGGTCCCAAGAGCTACGATGGAGACAGAGATCTGCAGGAACTCACAGCCTTTCTCCACCTTCCTGGACTGGCTGGGGAGGGACCAGGCAGGGTCAGGAGGAAGACAGTTTTCAACCCCTTGGGCCTCTCACTGCCTGCTCCTCAGGTCCTGCCCCCTAGCAGCCAGGTGAAGTGGTGGATTGCCCTTGATCCCCGGAGCCAACCCAGCCTGTCCACCCCATTTTCCAGCCTCCAGGCTGTTGATCATCTCGCCTCCTCCCCAGTCTGGTGAACTACGCCTCAACCTTCAAAACACAGCTCAGGCTATGTGCTCAGTCTCCTTCTCCGAGTTCCTGGACCATCTGGGGGAAAAAAGTGGGGAGCTCCTGATGGAGTCCACATTCAAGCTCCAGACATGACCTGAAGCTACAGAAACTGGGGTCACTATAAGGGGTCCTCTGGACTTGTTCTCCACAAACTTGTTCTTTGAAAAGAGGTAGGCAGGCTCGGTGCCTGTGGCTCAGGTGGCTGAGGTGCCAGCCACATGCACCTAAGGTGGTGGGTTTGAATCCAGCCC
>NW_003852546.1:1098637-1099891 GCF_000181295.1 Otolemur garnettii | reverse complement strand
TCTGGCCCTCCAACGGTCTGAGGGACAGTGAACTGGCCCCCTCTTTAAAAAGTTTGAGGACCCCTGGGTAAGGATATGAGACTTACAAGTGCTGGGCTTTACAAAGGGGGCTCTTAAAGCAATCAGCTAGGAGGACGGGAGCATAGCAAGCCAAGTTTATGTTGAAGCCCATGCTGGGAGGGTGCTACCCTTGTTCAGACTATGAAATGGCAGGTGCTTCTACCCACATGTGTAGAAACCTTAACCTTATCCATGCTCCCTAAGTAAGTCTTTGTCTCTGTCTGTGGCCTTTGCTTTCCCTCCTTTGCTCCTATGCTTCATATACAAAGACTTTTATTCTCTCTTCTGTCTCCCAACCAGTTATCCATTTTCTCATATCACCTGAAGGACAAAGTTCAGGGAAAAACCCTCCTAGATTCGCCCTATCCCCACCCCTTTCTCTTGAGATGAGGGTCTCACTCTGTTGCCTAGGCAGGTCTCAAACTCCCAGGCTTAAGTGAGCCTCCTGCCTCAGCCTTCCAAGTAGCTGTGACTACAGATTCGTGCCATAGTGTACCTGTCTGACCTACCTCCACTTCAACCACCAGAATTTTCCAGAAGGAGAGGGGTGAGAAACATCATCACCATGATGCTCTGTCCTGGGTAAATGTGACTAGGGCTCAATTAGCTTAGTTGCTAGCCTATCCCTTTCCTTCAGGCCTAGTGAGGATGAAAAGTACTTTTGTTTTTTTGGGTCTTTGTATATCTATACTCATTGCTCAGAATACCATTCCTGGCCAGGCATGGTGGCTCATGCCTGTAATTCAGCACTCTGGGAGGCCAAGGCAGGTGGATTGCTTGAGCTTAGGAGTTCGAGACCAGCCTGAGCAAGAGTGAGACTCTGTCTCTAAAACACAGCTGGGCATTGCAGTGGGTACCTGTAGTTCCAGCTACTTGGGAGGTGGAGGCAGGAGAATCGCTTGAGCCTAGGAGTTGGAGGTTGCTGTGAGCTGTGAGGCCATGGCACTCTACCCAGAGTGACAGTTTGAGGTTCTGTTTCAAAAAAAAAAAAATAGAAGGGCGGCGCCTATGGCTCAATGGAGTAGGACGCTGGCCCCATATGCTGGAGGTGGTGGGTTCAAACCCAGCCCCGGCCAAAAAAAGAAAAGAAAAGAAATATTCCCTAACCCCAACTGCAAACTGAATCAGAAGCCTCCTCTAGGTCTATACAGCCCCGTGTTCTCTTCTACCTTGGTACTGATATCACGGTTTAGG
>NW_003852546.1:1095941-1096782 GCF_000181295.1 Otolemur garnettii | reverse complement strand
ACATTTTAGTATTATGTGGGAAAAAAAAAAAAAAAAAAAAAAAGTTTGAGATTGCTGTGAGCTATAACACCACAGGACTCTACCCATGACCACAGAATGAGATTCTGTCTAAAAAAAAAGTGCATATGTGGGAGTATGTGGAATGGAAGAATCTGTAAGTCCAGCATAGGAAATGTTATAGTCAATACGAGCTTGGACTGAGAATGACCCCAGTGTGGGGTGGAGGATATGTAATCTCGAAGTGGCCCCTTTAGCCTGGGCATATAACTAGGAGGGCTGGTGCTGAGCCTTCAGACACCAAAAGTCTTCTAGAGCTCATCTTGATGGGTGGTCAGGAGCAGCCTGGTTCTAGGAGCAGTAGCCTGGCTGCTCTGGCCAGCCATCAGGGGGATTACCATTCTCTTGCTGTGACCTACTTTTCTTCTGGTTTTTGCTCCCTATGTCTCTATTTTTCCATTGAGTAGGGGGATGGGGAAAGAATCTGCTCTCTGGCCAGGGGCTTAAGGGCTTTATTCTGTTTATCCCAGAGCTGAAGGAAAGGGGCGGGCTGATAGCCAAGCTGACTGGGCCCTGGGCACAGCTGTCCAGGCCAAAGCATCATGGTGATGATCTTTCTCACATTTACAGCTCTGTGGACAAGGAGTAGCTTATAGTTCAGGGGAGAGCTTGGAGGATGGATGTCCTGGGCTTGGTCCCCTCTGCGTAAGCATACCTCTTTACCTCAGAGCCTCATGCTCTTCCCCAAAGCTCATACCAACCCTGGGACATAGTAAGGGATCAATAAATATTTAATTTACCAAATATCTGTAAAATGGGGTGTTCTTTTTTTTTTTTTTTTTTT
>NW_003852546.1:1091958-1094420 GCF_000181295.1 Otolemur garnettii | reverse complement strand
TGAGTGACAAACAGACCCACCCCTAAGGAGAAAGGCGCCTGTAGTCCCAGCTACTTGGGAGGCTGAGGCAGGAGACTCGCTTGAGCCCAGGAATTGGAGGTTACTGTGAGCGTGATGCCATGGGGGATAGCTTGAGGCTCCGTCTCAAAAAAAAAAAAGAAAGAAAAGAAATGGTGTTACAATACCCTTATTTGCCAGCAGCTGATCCTATAGAGGTCATTGTGAATGGTGACAGCTGTTTATTTTTTTCCTGTTTTATTTTTATTTTATTTATTTATTTATTTATTTTTGTGTGTGTGTGACAGACTCTCAGTCACCCTGGTAGAGTGCCATGGCATCAAAGCTCATAGCAACCTCAAACTCTGGGGCTCAAGCAATCCTCTTGTCCCACCTCCTAAGTAGCTCGGACTACAGTTGGCCAACACAATGCCCAGCTAGTTTTTCTGTTTTTAGCAGAGAAGGGGTCTTCCTCTTGCTCAAGCTGTCCCTGTCAGTGCCAGTTTTTAAAAAAAAATCTGTTTGCTTTGCAGTCTCAGGATACAAATAAGTTCAAAAACAACAAAGGGGAGCACAGTGCCTCACGCCTGTAATCCTAGCTCTCTGCAAGGCTGAGGCAAGAAGCTCCCTTGAGATCATAAGTTCAAGAGCAGCCTGAGCAAGAGTGAGAGAGACTTCTAGTAAAAATAGAAAAAATCGGTCAGGCATTGTGGCTGGTGCCTGTAGTCCCAGCTATCTGGGAGGATGAGGCAGCAAGATAGTTTGAGCTCAGGAGTTTGAGGTTACTGTGAGCTAGGCTGATGGCAAGGCACTCTAGCCTGGGCAACAAAAAAAGAGCTGTTACTCCAGAAGTGGGCCTAAGATTGCCTTCACCAATCCACAAGTTAAAGCTTGAAACTATGCTGTGCTGGAGGACCAATTTAACGTATCTGTGTGACAGAAATTATCTTAACAGCAGTTTTAAAAAATAAATTTTAATGAAATTTAAGTCAATCCTTTGTTCCCGAGGCACTTCCAGAAACCTCTTGGAACGCACTGCTTCCCAACCTCCCACTACAGAACCTCCATTCCCCCAACCAGATACTTAAAACCACCTCCCTATTTCCCCCGTCCCTCCCTTTCCTACGTAGCACTGACTACCCAGTCCCAGCTAGCAGTCGAGCTAATCTGAGTGACAAACAGACCCACCCCTAAGGAGAAAGCCTGTCCCCGCCCCGAAGGCGTTGATTGGCAGGTCACGCTGGGAGCGCCACCAATCGTGCTGCCAGGCCTCCCGAGACACCACCCCCGCTCCGCCCCATTGGCGGCCCGGGTTTGTTTTGGCGTCAGGCGCGCGCTATGATGACGCCATGACGCCGATGCCCGAGGATGGCGGCGGCGGCGGCGACAGCCGTGGCCACTGACTGCAGACGGTTGCTAGAGCCACCGAGATGCCGAAGAGCGCGCCGCCCGCGCGAGGTGAGGCGGCCAGGCCCAGGGAGACAGCCCGACGGACGGGAGGGGCTGACGAGTATGCGCCGCTGTCGCTTTCTGGCCCACAGGGGCCTTCCCCTGCCCAGCCGGCTGCCCTCGGCCCGTAACCCGTGCGGCGGGGCCTGTGAGTCCGGCAGGCAGGCCAGGCGGTAGTATGCTCGGGGTCCTCAGTGTCCGATCCTGGACTGGCCTCGAAATGTGCTGTCGTGCTGGGTGGCCCGTTCCTGGGCCCGCGCGGGGCTAGTGGACGTGGTCGTGGTCGTCTGTCCCGCCTGCTGTTGAGCTCTCCTGTATCCGACGCGGATCAGGTTGAACTAACTCAGTTGTCCTGACTGCCTTCTCGCGTCTGGCACCCGCTCCACACCCCTCCTTTTCGTCTGGGGCTGGCGGGGCAGTTGATAGCGTCTTGTACAGGCTGGGAAAAAGCAGGCCAGAGTGTCACTCGGTTGCCTGCTTGCCAAGTCTGTCATCCCTTTACCTGCAAGGGAAAGCCTAGTCCTCCACACTTAGTCCCCCTCCATGAAGCAGCTGAAGTGATAATTCCTCCCTGAAAATCCGAGTAAATCCTTTATTGCTGAAAACTGGCTCCTTAGTGACTACAGGAAAAAGGCCACACTTAGCAAGGCATTTAGGGCTCTTCATAATCTGGTAGAAGTCCAACCCTGTAGTTAAAACCTGGGCACTTATGGCCGGGCGCGATGGCTCACTCTAGCACTCTGGGAGGCCCAGACGGGTGGATTGCTTGAGTTCACGAGCTCAAGACCAGCCTGAGCCAGAATGAGATCTCCTCTCTCTAAAAATAGCTGGGCCAAACAAACAAACAAACAAACACAAACAACAAAAAAGAAAAAAAGGCTCGGTCCCTGTGGCTCAAGTGGCTAAGGCCCAGCCACATACACCTGAGGTGGCAGGTTCCAATCCAGGGTGGCCCAGCCAAACAATGATGGCTGCAACCAAAAAATAGCCAGGCGTTGTGGCAGGCACCTGTAGTC
>NW_003852546.1:1086442-1090255 GCF_000181295.1 Otolemur garnettii | reverse complement strand
CTATTTTTAGAGACAGTGTCTCCCTCTTGCTCAGGCTGATCTTGAACACCTGAGGTGAAGCAGTCTACCCTCATCAGCCTCTCAGGGTGCTAGAATTAGTTGTGAGCCACTGTACCCAGCATTTTTTCTATTTTAGTAGAAGTGGGGTCTTACTCAGGCTGGTCTCAAACCCCTGAGCTCAAGCAGTCCTCTTGCCTTAGCCTCCCAGAATGCTAGGATTACAGGTAGGAGCCACTGTGCCAGGCCCTTAGAATGTCTCATCTTAATAAGCCTGTTTACTCCTCAGATTTAGTCTCCTGTAGGAAGCTGCCTTGTGTTATATAATTTCCTCAAGGTCATTTCTGATTATCAGAGAAAACTCTTTGACAATACTGTGCTTCCTCTCAGATGTGGTTGGCCCTTCCCCTGGAAGAGATTTGGAATGCTGACTCACTAGAGGGTAGGTTTGCTGAATAAGTACATCGTCTAGATCTAATTGAAGTTCTATGCTGTTTTAAGTAGTATAAATGAGCTAGACAAAGTGCTGCCTCTGGGAAACCTGTTTGGCTCTGACTTCAGGTTTGCTTGGCATCTAGAATAGAATGCCCCAGTAGATTCTAGTGTCTGTGGAATCTGAAATAGGTACTCAGGTCTCTGTCAATCAAGTTCATAGTAAATGAGTGAAATATTAGTTTGGCCTTCATTTACTTTATGAGTGGAACATGTTAAATGGGCCACTTTGATCTTTAGAGTTTCCTGATGTGGATGGGCTATAGGTGTGCCAAAGTACCCTTAAGCTTTAAGATAGATGAAAACAGTTATCTCCATGGATCTCAGGGTATTATTTGATAGTGTCAATCTCTGTGTATTTTGGTACAAGGAGAAAAATTTGAGAAGTACAGCCCTGGAAGAAGGGAAGCAGTTCTGCTTGTTGAGAGCTGGAGAGAGACTTAATTTATTCAAACTCCCTTTTCTTCCAGGAATTTTACTCAGTGAGTGTTAAGCTGGTTTGTCTTGGCTAGGTCATCACGCAGCTAATTCTTGGTGTAGTCTTTGTTGCCATGGTTGGGTGATATGATGCTAAGGTAGAAAAATGTGATGTTTTTATTTGCTGGGAGAAAATGATTTCAGAGGGATCCTTTCTAAGCTGCCAAGCTTGAAGTACCTTTCAGGGCATAGTAAAAGTAGTGAATCAAGGGATTCTTGGTATGGAACCATTTGGACTGTAAGATCCTTGGGAGCAAAGACTATGGCTATTGCCTTTTTATAGTCCCTGGCAGTCCTTAGCCACAGGAGGAGCTAAGCAAATATTTGTAGATTGAACGTTTAAAGGAGAACTCCAGGTACATTGCCAGGGTCTCTATTTCTGATGATGGGATGTGTAATGGGTAAGATATCTTAGATCAGTGGTTGTCAACCTTTCTAATGCTGCGACCCTTTAATACAGTTCCTCATGTCATGGTGACCCCCAACCATACAATTATTTTCGTTGCTACTTCATAACTGTAATTTTGGGGCAGCGCCTGTGGCTCAGTAAGTAGGGCGCTGGCCCCATATACCAAGGGTGGCAGGTTCTAACCTAACCTCGGCCAAACCGTAACAAAAAATAGCCAGGCATTGTAGCAGGTACCTATAGTCCCAGCTACTCAGGAGGCTGAGGCAAAAGAATTAAGCCCAAGGCAACTGTGAGCTGTGACGCCACGCACTCTACTGAGGGCAATAAAGTGAGACTGTGTCTCAAAAAAATAAATAAATAGGCTCGCTGCCTGTGACTCAAGTGGCTAAGATGCCAGCCCTATATACCTAAGGTGGTGGGTTTGAATCCAGCTCGGGCCCACCAAAACAACAATGACGGCTGCAATCAAAAACATAGCTGGCATTGTGGCAGGCACCTGTGGTCCCAGCTACTTGGGAGGCTGAGTCAGGATTTGGAGGTTGCTGTGAGCTGTGATGCCATGGCACTCTACCCAGGGGGATAGCTTGAGGCCCTGTCTCAAAATAAATAAATAAATAAAATAAAAGTTAAAACGTTACAAGAGTGAATAACGCAAGTGTCTTTAAACATACGCACTGTAATAATAACTTGGTGTATATTCCTCAACTTTGTTGTCTTATATATATATACACACACAGAGTATCCCAAAGGTTGCCCCTGAAGTCACCATGCATAGGAGAAATGGGAAGTTGTAGCCAAATATACCTTTATTTACACAATATTTCACTACAGGGTGAGCACAGTGGCTGAAATCTGTAATCCTAGCACTCTGAGAGGCTGCAGCAAGAGGATCACTTGAACCCAGGAGTTTGAGGTTGCTGTGAGCTACCATGCCCTGGCACTCTACACAGGATGACAGAATCTCAAAAAAAAAAAAAATTCTCTATATGTTGGCCACCTCTTTGTAAAATTTTGTTATGAATATTTTGTAAATAAAGGTATATTTAACTAGATTTTCCCATTTTCTCTATGTATAGTGACTTTAGGGGCTACCTTTGGGACAACCTGTATTAATATATACATTTTTTCTTTTGAGACAGAGTCTCACTTTGTTACCCTCAGTAGAGTGCTGTGGCATCTCAGCTTACAGCAACCTCAAACTCTTGGGCTTAAACGATTATCTTTCCTCAGCCTCCCAAGTAGCTGGGACTACAGACCCCCCGCCACAAAGCCCGGCTATTTTCTTGTTGCAGTTGTCGTTGTTTTTAGCAGGCCTGGGCTGGACTCGAACCCACCAGCTTAGGTGTATGTGGCTGGTGCTGAAACCACTGTGCTATAGGAGCCGAACCAATACATACATTTCTATAATATATGTTTTCATAACTTTCAAAGTGTAATATATAAAGATGGTTTTAAAATATAGCAATAGTAGCTTGGCACCTGTAGCTCAAGCGGCTAAGGCGCCAGCCACATACACCAGAGTTGGTGAGTTCAAATCCAGGCCAGGCGTGCCAAAAAACAATGACAACTACAACCAAAAAACAGCTGAGTGATGTGGTGGGTGCCTGTAGTCCCAGCTACTTGGAAGGCTGAGGCAAGAGAATCGCTTAAGCCCAAGAGTTGGAGGTTGCTATGAGCTGTGACACCACAGCACTCTACCCAGGGCAACAGCTTGAGGCTCTTTCTCAAGAAAAAAAAAAAATAGCAACAGCCAGGCATGGTGGCTCATACCTGTAATCCTAACACTCTGAGAGGCAGAGGCTGGTGGATTGCGTGAGCTCAGGAGTTTGAGACCAGCCTGAGCAAGGAATAGACCCCCATCTCTAAAAACAGTAGGGTGTAGTGGCAGAGACCTATAGTTCCAGCTACTTGGGAGGCCGAGGCATGAGGATCACTTGAACCCAAGAGTGAGGTTGCTGTTAGCTATGATGCTATGGCACTTTACCAAGGGCAAGAAAGTGAGACTCCATGCCAAGAAAAATAAAGAAAAAAGATAAAGCAAATAATTAAATATAGTAACAGCACAGATGTGTGTTTCTTTCTTTTTTTTTATTGTTTGGAATTCATTGTGGGTAGAAAGAATTAGGCTACACTGATTGCATTTGTTATAATTGTGTAGAAATGTGTTTAAAGTGAGAAATTAAGGGCTGGGTGCCGTGCCTCATGCCTGTAATCTGAGCACTCTGGGAGACCAAGGCGGATGAATTGCCTGAGCTCACAGGTTCCAGACCAGCCTGAGTGGGCCTGCTAAACAATGAGAAGTACAACAAAAAAATAGCGGGGGAATTGTGGTGGCCACCTGTAGTCCCAGCTACTCAGGAGGCTGAGACAAGAGAATCACTTAAGCCCAAGAGTTTGAGGTTGCTGTGAGCTATGACGCTATGGCACTCTACTGAGGG
>NW_003852546.1:1077114-1084836 GCF_000181295.1 Otolemur garnettii | reverse complement strand
AAAAAAAAAAAAAAAGAAAGAGGAGACATTTGAGTATCTGTGCCTGTCACCCGGGCACAATTTGTCTTGCCTCTGAATGGTGGGTTAACACGCACAAAAAAAGTTTTTAACACATTTTTTTTGTGTGTGTTAACCTACATTTGACCATGTCTTATTTATTCCTGGTACCTAGAAGATACGTAATAAATGTTTGACCTGAATTGATAATTTTACTCCCAATTCTAAGTGTCATAATAAATAAGAAATTCCTAGCAATCTTCTTCAACCATGGGATCTCAGATAGACTGAGAGAAAGGTAGTTTTAGTGATCTCTGGAAAGCTGTAACTTCAACACTTCACCTTGTCCAGGGACCCACCATCCCCAGGGTAATAGTACTGGTCCATATTTGGAAGCGATTGGGCAGGGCTCCTGGATCCTCATCCCAAGGGATCAGGGTGCCCTGATCTATATCTAGATGGACTTGCCAGTGAGCTCTCTGAGATCAAAGACCCTTTTGGCTCTTGAATGATGACTAGGCTAGTTTTGCAGTCACCTTGTAGCAGTATGCTGAAGCTTGTGGTCCCAAGTTCACTGAGATTGATTTCAACTAGCTCTGGACCTTGTCTGGGATTTTGGCTATCCATACAGGAAAGCTGGGGAAGTGAGAGGCCCTGGACAGCATTTTAAACAGGCAGGGTGGGAATGGTGCATTGGTGAAGCAGTGGAAACCATCCAGGAGAGTGAGGTTAGAGAAGTGGTTTGTTGTTATTTGTTAAAGGAGGGTGGTCCAACCCCGTAGGGGCCAGGAAAAGTCCGTGAGGGAGGCCTTGGGGAAGCAGCTTGCTGAGCCCTGGTGGATAATGGTGTTGGAGAGCAGGCCTCCGACACTCCACACCTCGGTCTCAGAAAAGATAAGTCAGAGCAACAAGAGGAATGATTTTAACATTTTAAAACATGGGACTTCAACTGGGTTAAGGGACCCAGGCAGAGTAGAGAGGAGAGTGACAGCCTGGTGCATGCTCCTGCCCTCTTTTTTTTTTGCAGTTTTTGGCTGGGGCTGGGCTGGAACCCACCACCTCCAGCACATGAGGCCAGCGCCCCACTCCTTGAACCATAGGCGCCACCCTGTTCCTGCCCTCTTTCGGTGTTGAAGAGCAGCATTAGACTGAGATCCAGGGAGATGTGGAGCTCAGACCCAGCCTCTCAGCTAGACCCTCCAATGAGCATTAGTTCTAAGTACCAAAGCCCTCCTCCCATTCAGGGACATAAGTCTTAATCAGACTAGGTTTATTAAGGAGGAGGGGCTGGCTCGGCGCCTATAGCTCAACTGGCTAAGGCGCCAGCCACCTACACCTAAGGTGGCGGGTTCGAATCCCCAGCCCGGACCCACCAAAACAACAATGACGGCTGCAACCAAAAAATAGCCGGGTGTTGTGGCGGGTGCCTGTGGTCCCAGCTACTTGGGAGGCGGAGGCAGGAGACTCGCTTGAGCCCAGGAGTTGGAGGTTGCTGTGAGCTGTAATGCCACGGCACTCTACCCAGGGAGACAGCTTGAGGCTCTGTCTCAAAAAAAAAAAAAAAAAAAAAGGAGGAGGGGCTAAGGATGATGGCTTGTTTCCCTTCAGAGGTGTCCCAGCTCTGCTGACTTGCCCTCTCTTCTGTTTGCATAGGTGTAGACGGGGCACTGCCTGCACAGCAGGTTCTGCCAGCCTCGCTGGAGAGGATGCCCTCGTGTCCGTGATGGGCTGTGGGACAAGTAAGGTCCTTCCTGAGCCACCCAAGGATGTCCAGCTGGATCTGGTTAAGAAGGTGGAGCCCCTTAGTGGCATTAAGAGTGATGTGTACAAGCACTTCATCACGGAGGTGGACAGTGTTGGCCCTCTCAAAGCTGGGTTCCCAGCAGCCAGTCAGTATGCATACCCCTGCCCCACTGCCCCTACTACTGGCTACACAGAGCCTCCCCCAGAGCCACCACGCAGAGCCAGGGTGGCTAAGTACAGGGCTAAGTTTGACCCACGTGTGACAGCTAAGTATGACATCAAGGCCCTGATTGGCCGAGGCAGCTTCAGCCGAGTGGTACGTGTTGAACACCGAGCCACCCGGCAGCCATATGCCATCAAGATGATCGAGACCAAGTACCGGGAGGGGCGGGAGGTGTGTGAGTCTGAGTTGCGCGTGTTACGCCGGGTACGTCATGCCAACATCATCCAGCTGGTGGAGGTGTTTGAGACACAGGAACGTGTATACATGGTCATGGAACTGGCCACAGGCGGAGAGCTCTTTGACCGTATCATTGCCAAGGGTTCCTTCACTGAGCGTGATGCCACACGGGTGCTGCAGATGGTGCTGGATGGTGTCCGGTATCTACATGCGCTGGGCATCACACACCGAGACCTCAAGCCTGAGAATCTGCTCTACTACCACCCAGGCACTGACTCTAAGATCATCATTACCGACTTTGGCCTGGCCAGTGCTCGAAAGAAGGGTGATGATTGCCTGATGAAGACCACTTGTGGCACTCCAGAGTACATTGCCCCCGAGGTCCTGGTCCGCAAACCCTACACCAACTCAGTGGATATGTGGGCACTGGGAGTCATTGCCTACATCCTGCTCAGTGGCACCATGCCCTTTGAGGATGACAACCGTACCCGGCTGTACCGGCAGATCCTCAGGGGCAAGTATAGTTACTCGGGGGAGGTGAGTGTCCTTCCCCTATTCAGGGGATGTCGGGGAGGCTTTTGGTGGGGAGTATATCCTGCAGCTCTCAGGGACATGCTGTGAGGGACAGGCAGGTAATATAAAAATGACAAAGTGAGACTAGCTAAATGTTTGAGTTTCCCTAAAAGTGAGCCCTGAGATAAGGACGTGGGAGCAGATGGTTTATTTATAGCAGATAGTTTTTGATTCCTGTAACCACAAGTGAAGGAATGGGAAAGGGAGACCACCAATAAAGAGTACATTAACAAGTGCCCTGCCATGACCAGGTGCAGTGGTGCCTCATGCCTGTAATCCTAGCACTTTGGGAGGTTAGGAGTTCAAGACCAACCAAAGCAAGAATGAGACCCCATCTCTAAAGATAGCTGGGGTGTTATGGCAGACACCTGTAGTCCCAGTTGCTTGGGAGCTTAAGGCAAGAGCGTCAATAGAGCCTAGGCATTTGAGGTTACTGTGAGTTATGATGATGCCACAGCTCTTTACCCAGGGCAATAGAGTGAGACTCTGTCTCAAAAAAAAAAATTTTTAAACATGTGGGTGGCTGGGTCAGGTGGCTCGCGCATGTAACCAAAGCACTCTGGGAGGCTGAGGCAGATGGATAGCTTGAGCTCATGAGTTTGAGACCAGCCTGAGCAAAAGCGAGACCCTGTCTCTACTAAAATTAGAAAAACTTGGCTCAGCACCCGTAGCACAGTGGTTATGGCACCAGCCACATACACCAAGGGTGACAGGTTTGAACCCAGGCCGGGCCAGCTAAACAGCTGCAACCAAAAAATAGCCCGGCGTTATGGCGAGTGCCTGTAGTCCCTGCTACTTGGGAGGCTGGGGCAAGAGAATCACTTGAGCCCCAAGAGTTTGAGGTTGCTGTGAGCTGTGACGCCACAGCACTCCATTAACGGCAACAAAGTGAGACTCTTATTTCAAAAAATAAGATAAAATAAAATTAGAAAAACTGAGGCAAGAGTTGGAGGTTGATGCCATTGCAGCTCTCAGGATGACAGCTTGAAACTCTGTCTCAAAAAAACAAAAAATATTGGGGGCCAGGCGTGGTGGCTTACACCTGTAATCCTAGTACTCTGGGAGGCTGAGGTAGGTGTATTGCCTGCGCTCACAGGTTCAAGACCAGCCTGAGCCAGAGCGAGACCTCATCTCTAAAAATAGCTGGGCATTGTGTCAGGTGCCTATAGTCCCAGCTATTTGGAGGCTGAGGCAAAAAGAATCACTTGAGCCCAAGAGTTTGAGGTTGCTGTGAGGCTGTGACATGGCACTATACCAGGCACTCTACCAGAGGGCGACGAAGTAGGACTCTGTCTCCAAAAAAAAAAAAAAAAAAAAAAAAGGCAGTGCCTGTGGCTCAAGGGAGTAAGGCGCTGGCCCCACATGCCAGAGGTGGCGGGCTCAAACCCAGCCCTGGTCAAAAACTGCAAAAAAAAAAAAAAAATTGAGTGCTGGCCCCATATACCAGAGGTGGTGGGTTCAAACCTGGCCCCTGCCAAAAACTGCAAAAAAAAAGAAATCATGTGGACCATACTTCAATTATACCACTGCCGTGTTTTTTATTTTTATGTTTATTTATTTATTTATTGCAATTTTTGCAATAAATACTCCTTTGAGCCACAGGTGCCACCCTGTTTTTTATTTTTCTTTTTTCACCTGGGAATTTATTTTTATTTATTTTTTTTAAATTTTTTAAATTTATTGTTGGGGATTCATTGAGAGTACAAGAAACCAGGTTTCACTGATTCATTTGTTAGGTAAAGTCCCTCTTATAATCATGTCTTGCCCCCCAAAGGTGTGGCACACACCAAGACCCCATCCCCTTCCCTCTGTCACTCTCTTCTACTCCCTTCCCCAGTCCTCCCTCCTTCTTCCTCTCTCTGCTCACCCCTTCCCCTTGTCATTCATTGTCCTCATATCAAAATTGAGTACATAGGATTCATGCTTCTCCATTCTTGTGATGCTTTACTAAGAATAATGTGTTCCATTCCCATCCATGTTAATACAAAGGTTGTAAAATCTTCATTTTTTTAATGGCTGAATAGCATTCCATGGTATACATATACCATAGCTTGTTAATCCATTCCTGGGTTGGTGGGCATTTAGGCTATTTGCACATTTTGGCAATTGTAAATTAAGCTGCAATTAACAGTGTAGTGCAAGTGTCCTTATGATAAAAGGATTTTTTTCCTTCTGGGTAGATGCCCAGTAATGGGATTGCAGGATCAAATGGGAGGTCTAGCTTGAGTTCTTTGAGGGTTCTGTATACGTCCTTCCAAAAAGGTTGTATTAGTTTGCAGTCCCACCAGCAGTGTAAAAGTGTTCCCTTCTTGCCACATCCACACCAGCATCTGCAGTTTTGAGATTTTGTGATGTGGGCCATTCTTGCTAGGGTTAGATGGTATCTCAGGGTGGTATTGATTTGCACTTCTCTAATAATTAGGGATGATGAGCATTTTTTCATATGTTTGGTTTTTATGTTTTTTTAATTCACTTATTCCTGTACTTCATGGGTTGAAAATTTCTTTGGGAGCATTAAATTCCTGGAGCTTCTCGGCTATCCTGAATGCCAGCTAATCCTGGAGAAATGTCCTCCAGCAAAGAAGCAGAGAGATGCAGGCACTGGCAGTGGGAAGCTGTCTGCCACAGAGGCGAGTGGGCTGAGTGGACGTGGGGCAGGGCCTCCCAGCATCTGCTCCATGAGGCCTCAATCAAGCCAGAGTGAACATGCTCTGTCTCAAGGAGCAGTTGCTTCTCATCTCTGTCAGCTTTTCCACACAATACCGAGGATCCCGTGTGTCCAGATATTCTGACTTTTTTTTTGAAAGAGAAACCAGAAAATCTGATCTTTGAATGTTGGAATGTAATTTACTATGTGCCAAGAAATGCTAACCGGTGGGCCAGTTTCAGCCACCAAGCAGGGTATCTTTTGTGTCTTTAGATTCATTTATAGTCCTGATAGCTGTAAAAATCTTTTAAGTTTTTTTTCTTTCTTTCTTTCTTTTTTTTAATTGAATGGTAACTATGTATATTAATGCACTTCTGGGGTACAGTGTGGGGTTTTCACACACAATCCGAAACCAATCAAACTGGTTAACATAACCTTCATGTCATTTTCTTAGTTATTATTTTAAAATGTTCACATTCTACTCTTAGAAAGATTCACTTGTACCCTTATAAGATAAACCTCAGAAGTGATCCCTCCAAAAATATCTTAAGTTTTAGCAGTACTGGCAGCTGAAGGAATGTACAGAAAAAGTAAGACTGGCTGGTCCTTAGGAAGGATGCTGACTAGTTGGAAGACAGGCTGACTGCAGGAAACAGCAAGTACTGGGAGCTGGGGCAGGATGGTGTGCTCCTTGGGGAGGCCGTGAAGAAGAGGATGCATGTCCCTTTATGTGGGAAGTGAGGAAGCTTTGTAGGATGACAGGATTCTGCCAAGGCAGTGAAGGCCCCCTCTCTGTGGGCCCTCTCTCTCCCAGGGTGCTCCCCACAGAGTGCTGTGCTCAGGCCTGGGTGCTATCTGCCAAAGTGCTATCTGTGTCTCTTAGGTACGTATGGAGTGAAAAGTGTTCTGAGATCAGTTCCCTTCTGCAGCCCAGCTTGCTTTCTGGGGCTTTGGGCTCACTGTTTCGCCCTAGCCAGCTGACCAAGCCAGCATTTCCTGCAGGTGTCACCCAACAGCCTTACACAACTTTGCCATCGGTGCTTAAGGACCTGTCTGTGGGGTCTGTCAAGGACCTCTTCCTAGGGGGATCTCCAGGTCATGTACCTCAGAAGTTGTATGAGGAAGGGAGGCAAGCTGTCTTCTTCAGGCCAGCTGTGTTATAGGCACAGGGGAGGGTATGTGTTTGCACCACTCTTAGGAGAGGGGTGGGTAGAAGTACACTAACTAGGACCTGTGGCATGGTGAAAGGGCCACCGTAGGCCACCTGGTGCTTACTGCAGAGTGGTTAGCCTTGCAGAGAGCTCAGGCCTGGCCCACTATTACTCTCAGATTTTAGGTGGACAGGTGGGTTCTGCAGAAAATCTGGCTCTCAAATTACCTACTGCACCAGGCAGTAAAGGAGACTGTGCTGGTACTGAATACAGCTTAGGAATCTAGGGAATAGTCCCTCAATACTGAATTAAAAGCCAGAAGTGCCCGGCAGTGAACTGCTTCACTTGGGACCACCATTTCAGTCTAATTAGATTTGATTCAAGGTTGAGTTAAAGCTTTGGGTTTGGTTCCCATCATCCTTAGGACAAGTGTCAGTTTTTGTTTTTCATGGAGGAGACTGGGAGGATTGAGAGGAGCAGGCACAGGTGGTGACAGAGGGGGCAATTGGGGGATGAGCCCTTGATCCTGATGTTGGCTCCCCTCAGTAATGCCCTGACATTTACTTGGTTCTCCGATATAGGTTGGCCATCAGGTTGGCACTATCTGGTAGGTATAAACTGGAGATAAGAAAGCCTGTCCCAGTGTCCTGGGATGTAGTCAGAAAAGCATGGCTGGGTGCTGGCAGGGACTTGAAGGAGGTGCTGCCTCTCCTTCCAAGGAGGCCATCTGGCTGTGAAGTGAGTAGCTGTTAAGTGGTTATCATTAGGTCCCATTCTAGTCATATTTGACCTCACTTCCACACAGAAAAGTTAAAAAGAAATCAGGACTCTGCCAGTGAGTTGTGGAGGCCAGTTCTTCTCATACTGTAAATGTTCATGCAGATCCCATGGGACCACATTAAAACATAGATTTTTTTTTTATTTTGAGACAGAGTTTCACCCTGTGCCCTGAGCAGTGTGCAGTGGTGTCATCATAGCTCACTGCAAGCTCAGTGCAACCTCAGACTTGGTTGTGGGCATCCTGCTGCCTCAGCCTTCTGAGTGGCTGGGCTTACAGGTGCACTTCATGATGCCAGCTAGGTTTTGTTTTTTTTTTTTTGTGGAGTCAGGGTCTCACTCTTGCTCAGACAAGTTTAGAACTCCTGAGCTCAAGCAATCCTCCTTCCTCAGCCTCCTACAGTGCTAGGATTACAGGCATGAGTCACCATGCC
>NW_003852546.1:1073956-1075532 GCF_000181295.1 Otolemur garnettii | reverse complement strand
GAGTGCCATGGCATCACACTCACAGCAACCTCCAACTCCTAGGCTCAAGCGAGTCTCCTGCCTCAGCCTCCCAAGTAGCTGGGACTACAGGCGCCCACCACAGCGCCTGGCCATTTTTTAGTTGCAGCCAATTCGAACCCGCCACCTTAGGTGTATGTGGCTGGCGCCTTAGCCGCTTGAGCCACAGGCGCCAAGCCTGACTATTGATTTTCTGAGGTAGGGAATGGAGTCAGGGTTTCTACTCCCACTGTAGCTAGAAGACTTGGTCTTGAGATTCTGCTTCCTGCTCTGCTGGAAGGCAGACGAGGCATGACTCTGGGATTCCCAGTGTGTGTGGGAGGTGGAGATGGGGTGTTGGCCACTGCCCAGCCTTAGCCCCCACTACCCTTTACCTGGAGCTGAAAAGCATCTATTTATAGCTCCTGAGTCAAATCCCTGGCAGGCCTTGCTGGTCCTTGTCTATTACCAGGAGCTTTGCTGACACCAAAACCAAATTCCACCATTCTCTATAGAGTGCCCTGGGTTGGGAGGGATTTGTCCGGAGTGTTTTCTGAGGGAGAGGACTTTCTCATTAGATCAGGCTCCCTGGACTGGAGACTAGTCTGTCTTTTTGTTCTGCTGGTCACTACCTACCTGCAAGCATACCTGGGGAAAATGGAAGAGATGTGAAGGCCTGTTCCACATCTCCATGGAGCTTGAGATTACCTACAGACAGGCCTTGGCATAGAGCCACTAGGCCTGAGCAGTCTAGAACATGGGCTTTGAGGATCAGGTCAGGCAGCTGGGCCCTCCCTGCACAACTCCCCAGCCATCTGTCTTATACTATGTGATGGCAAAGGCCATCTAAGTGAGTGAGCCTCTGCCAGTAAAACCTGTGGGAGAGCATTCTTACCTGAGTGTGGAGGAGGTATTGCTATGCAAATGAAGGCTCACTCACTCTTGAGTTCAGCAGGATTTCTCACCAGAGTAAATCTCATGCACTTGGTGCCTTCCCAAGAGCACTTTTTCTGTCCCTGCCCCCCTTTTGTTTTTAGAGATGTAGTCTATCACTGTGTCACCGAGGCTAGAGTACAGTGGCATAATCACAGCTCACGGTGACCTCAAACTCCTGGGCTCAAGTGATCTTTCCACCTTAGCCTCCTAAGTAGCTGGGACTACAGACACAGACCACCATGCCTGGCTAATTTATTTTTTTGTAGTAATGGGATCTTGGTATACTGACCAGGCTGGTCTCAAACTCCTAGCCTCAAGCTATCCTCCCACCCTGGCAGTGCCCAGGCTCCTGCCTCCTTTGAGGAGGTGAGTGGTATCTTCTGTACACCAGGCCCTTTCTGGGAGTGCTTGTTCCTGGAACCTCTGTCCATGCACTTATCAGGCTCACTGGTTTCCATTGACTTGAATAAAAGGCTTCCTATAGGAGATGGGTTTTCAGAAGGAGGCCCAGAGAAGGAGACATTGTGGACTGCTTAAGAATGAACTGGAAGTTGTTTGGGAGTAATGGTACAGAGGTTGAAGAGGTCTGGGCAGGCCCGGTGTGTGTTGTTGGGAGCCTTGATTCTTGTTTTTTTTTTTTTTT
>NW_003852546.1:1066897-1073601 GCF_000181295.1 Otolemur garnettii | reverse complement strand
CACAGCAACCTCCAACTCCTGGGCTCAAGCGAGTCTCCTGCCTCAGCCTCCTAAGTAGCAGGGACCACAGGCGCCTGCCACAACACCCGGCTATTTTTTGGTTGCAGCCATCATTGTTGTTTTGGTGGGCCCAGGCTGGATTTGAACCTGCCACCTTAGGTGTATGTGGCTGGCGCCTTAATCACTTGAGCCACGGGCGCTGAGCCCTTGATTCTTGATAGTAAAGGAGAAATGAGAAATTGTTGTGGAACATGGGCAGGAGGAAAACTAACTGGAGGCTATTGGAATAATGCCAGCCTGGCTTCCTGGAGATGTTCAGGGCAGATCAAGGATCTGGGAATAGGCTCCATGTGGTCCATGTAAGCCACAGTTTAGGAAGAACAGGGCTGTGGTACAGAGCCCCAGGTCTGTAGGAGGAACATCATCAGCTTGTAAGGGCAGATTTAGTCCTGCCTTGATTTCTGTTGGAACCTGATAATAAAGGTATCCCTCCCATTCGTGATCCTCACTCCGTTCCCAGTGGTGGCCTTAGAAATTTGATTAACTCTAAAAAGTCCAGTTCAGGGTAGCGCCTATGGCCCAGAGGAGTAGGGCGCCGGCCCCATATACCGGAGGTGGCAGGTTCAAACCTGGCCCCAGCCAAAAACTGCAAAAAAAAAAAAGTCCATTTCAAAGATAGCTTCCTTTAGGAATGATGCTGACAACTGCTACTGTGTTAGTGCCTACTGAGTATCAGGCACAGGGTTGAGAAATTAAACATCTCTAATTTTTATAACAGTCCACATGGGTGTAATCTCACCATTTTACAGATGAAGAAACTGAAGCTGGTGAGGTTAAGTAACTTCCCTGTGATCTCATAGCTAGAGAGCAACAGGCCTGGGGTTTGAAGCTAGGCTGTCTTGACTTCAGAGTTCTTGGCCTTCCTACCCTCACGGTCTGCTTTCCCTGACATATCCCTCAGTCTGTTGCTGGAGTCTTTGTTTCAGTGCTTTCTCAGGCTGTGGATATAGTCACATGTCTCTGGGGCCTATGAGGTCCTTGAGGACAGCATGTATGTATTAGTACATATGTTCCCAGCTGTCATGTCCAGGCTTAGTACACAATGGACACCTGTGTGAATATTTGCTGGGTTAAACTGGAGTGTTTGTAAGTGATAATTGGGGGGTACTTTGTTCTGGCTCCGCCTAAGGGAAACAGCAGCGGTTGTTGGAGATACTTTGGGAAGGTCCTAAATGTGACAGCTGGCAGGCAGGCAGGGCTGCCTTCTGAAGGGCTGAACTCTTAAGACAAGCAGAAAGCCTACTAGCTCTTGCTTGGGAGGTTAGGAGGCTGCTGGCCAGAGCTGCCTTGGGGCACAGGCAAGGGAAGGATTAAAGGTCACAGAGCTATGTGTGCTCTTCACATTTTAGGGCAATTACAACACTCTTGGAAGAGGAGGGGATTCTGAGAAGGTGACTTTGCTAGAAATCTGAATTTTTAGCCAGTGCCTGGAGGCACCAGAGTGAGATCATGGCACATTGGAGGTGGTGGAGGCACATGTCGACAAGATTATGAGGAAGGCCTATGTGGGTGCGAGAGTAATCTGAAGACACAAAGAGCCAGCCACGTTGAGAGGTGAACTTGTCATGGGAGGCCCTGGGAGGCTCTAGGAGGCCTGGAGGAGCTGTTTCTAAAGTAGTGGCACAAAAGGTGAGTCATCTCCTGTAGACTCATACTGGGGGAAGGTTAGGGTCTTCTAACTGCAGAGACTTTGTGATTCACTTGACATGAAATGTGACACCCTTGATGTCATTGCTTTTGTCAAGATTGCTATTCCTAGAGCCTGGATGGATAAAGAAGCTTTTGGAGCATGATAGTGGAGTAATGCCATTGACAGCTTTTCAGTGTACTGCAGTCAGCAGCGTACATTGTCCTGTCCTTTGTTTGGGCAGTCTCTGAGCTGCAGTTGAGCCCGGGTGACTGAGCCAGGAACAGGTGGGCTTGGGCAGAGGCTCTCACAGAGCCTTGCTCAGCAGAGTGAGTGCTGCTGGTCAGGGGACAGTGTTTCTGAGAGAGGAAGCCCATCTACAGGGCCACTCTAATGCTACTTAGAGTACTTAGGGGATGAGGACTGCTGGGAGGTGGCCTCCCAGGGGTGCCTGTCTGGGCTGCAGGCTGACCATCCTTCAACTTGGGGCCAAAGGGGACTTAGAGGTACATTGAGTCAGGCTGCTTTGTAGTTCGATAGCAGACTGAGTACCAGAGCCAAGGCACATTTCCATACAAGCTCCTCCCCGACCCTTTCTTTGCCTCACTTTTCTCCAATTCTTCAAGTGACTGTAACACATTCACTGGGGTATTGAAGAGAAAATGAGGTGCAGAGTTGCCTGTCTTGGTGCTCTCTAGGTGACAGGGCTTGGTCATGCAGCTTGGTTCGTACTCCCTGGCTCTTCTATCTCCCTACCTGCCACTTGTCTGCCCTCATATATGTCACAGGGAGCATCCACAGGAGCAGGGATGGGATCTTATCCCAGAGCCATAGGGAGAGCTGCCCAGGAGATATGGGGGAATCAGAGATGGGATGCATGGGGTGGGGGGGGAGGTGGGAAGCAGGGAAGTAGGTAATAATGTTTCCTGGCCTGTGTGCTTGGCTTCTGCTGGATGTTTGTTGTTTGTTTTTTTTTTTTTTTCTTGAGATAGAGTCTCCCTTTGTCACCCTCAGTAAAGTGCTCTGGTATCATAGCTCACAGCAACCTCAAACTCTTGGGCTCAAGCAGTCCCCTTGCCTCAGCCTCCGAATAGCTGGGATTACAGGCACCCACCACAACACCTGGCTATTTCTTTATTGAGACAGATTCTCACTTTGTCACCCCCAGTAGAGTGCTGTGGCATCACAGCTCACAGCAACCTCCAACTCCTGGGTTAAGTGATTCTCTTGCCTCAGCCTCCTGAGTAGCTGGGACTATAGGCTCCCACCACAATGCCCAACTATTTTTTGTTGCATTCTCATTGCTGTTTTAGCTGGCCAGGGCTGGGTTCAAATCCGCCACACTCAGTATATGGGGCCAGTGCCTTACCCATTGAACCACAGGAGCCGCCCAACACCTGGCTATTTTTAGAGATAGGGTCTCACTCATGGTCAGGCTGGTCTTGAACTTTTGAGCTCAGGCAATCCATCCACCTTGGCCTCCCAGAGTGCTAGGATTATAGGCCTGAGCCACTGTGCCCAGCTTGCTAGATACTGTAATTGCTGATTTCCCCCCACCCCAGTGTGAACGGGCTGTGATGGACCCGGCAGCTTTACTGTCCTCTCACTGACCCCTGCTCCCAATCAAAGGATGGCGTTCCCATGTCTATCTCTAGCCAACAGTATAGGAAATCCTTAGTATGAGGCCCCTCTAGGCCCCTCTTCCTTGCTGGCCTGCTGGTGGCTCCTGGTGGCTCCTGGTTATCAAGTGCTGGATAATGGCACTGTCTGAACATGAGGATCCCATGAGGACCAGCAGATGGCCCCATGCCCCCTAGAAGGGGGTCCCTTGGGAAGGGCCATCCCAATATTACCAAAGCTCCCAGTGTTCGGTAGATTAAGTCTCCCACCTTCAGTGAAGGAGCAGGTCCCCTCAGGCTGGAGCCCTGACTTGTCACTGGAGGTGGCATGGTTTGGGCGAGGTGTGAGCATTGGACCCTCATTGGTCACTATGGTTGAGGACCTCTTACAGGAAGGCAGATGCAGCTTCCTTCGTGTGGGGCAGAAGGCAGCTCTGAGTGAAGGAGAGCAGTAGCCCCTGTGTGTCTCCCTGTCAGTGTTGCCTGGGCCCAGAGAGCAGTACCATCTCCTGTGATGGCAGGAACAGACTGCTACATTCAGCCATCTCTACAGAAAGGCTTTGCTTTGACACCTCCAGCACCTCTCAGCCCAGGGTCAGAGCATCCTTGAGGCTCTCTGCCGAGGTGGAGGTATGGTGGCTTGTGCTCAGAGCCATTACCGGTGCGTCAGCTGTCCCCTCCCTCTCTTCTCATTGTCTATCTCCTCATGGAGAGCACTGCCCCCTCCCAGGCTCTGTTGCTTTTAGGCCCTCACTTTCCTCTGGGAACTGCTGGGCTGTTTTCTCTCCCACATTCTGACCTCTTTAGATTAGCTCATGGCCTCCCACTTCATCCCTACTCCTACCCCCACTGAGGTGGAAGCTGACTCTCAGTTGTATGGAATGGTTAATGGTGACCTAGTTCAGCCATCCCCACTAGCCATGCCTCTCTAGGCTTGCCTTCCCAAATCAGTCCTCCCATCATACATGATCACCCTTCTCCACTGTCCGTGATGTGCCTTAGTTTGTCTCCTGGCACACACAGTGTCCAGAACTAAGCTCTACTCTTGTATGGCCCCACTGGGAGTGGAAGGCCAAGTCACCTTTGTCTCTTCACTCATCCTGCCATCCTGTGTTGAGTAAGTGCTGGCCCTGAACTGAGTCCTGTGTGCCCAAGGTTCCAGGGACAGAGGCCATAGTGTGGGTGAGATGCTAATAGCAGTGGGACTCCAAATTGCCTCAGAAATGAGGATGGGAGGAAATCTTTTTTAAAATGAGCCAGTTTGGGCTCTGGAAACACTTGGCCTCAGCAGAACCTTTCTTTGAGTAGAGATAAAAAAGATTGCTCTGCAATAGGCTTGTAAATCCAAAACTCTCCACAGTTACTCCAGGGCACTGTTAAAAACAGACATTATTAGTTGCTACCACAGGCTGTTGACATTCCCTGATTCTGCCATGAGCAAACCGCATTTTCTTTCACTCTGGAGTTGTGACCATCTCCTCCCCTTCTCCTTCACTCAGTGGGCGCTGGATGGGGTCAGGTGTGAGTGTAAGATCTCATTTTGTTATTCTTCTCAAGTTTCAGAATGCAACTTTACTAACCTTTAAGTTGTCATGCCTTTTCTCATTTTATTTTTATCTTTATCCTCTGCCTCTTTTTAAAACTCCATTCTCTTCCTTTCTCTCTCCTCAGGCTCTCTTCCCTACATCCTTTTCCTCTCTGCTGCTCACACCTCACCCGTGACCTGCTGGGTCCTAGGGTAGTGAATTGTGGTCGATTCTGTTTGGTTTGGAAGCCTAGGCACCAGGACGCTCGGGATGTTGACCAGAGGAGGGGATGCTGGCTCCACTGCCACACATTCAGAGTCTGCTGAATTTTCTAAGCACTCATCCTTGTGGGCAGCTTCAGAGTGTGCTGTTCTTGGGGTCACTGTTTCCCAGAATTTCCTCTGTGCCCTTCTCTCTGCTCTCATTCAGGGCCACGTAAGTATAGAAAGGAGGACTTTGAGGGTGGGAATACTGGGTCTGAAAATACATCTTGAGACAAAGCTGAGGGAAGAACTGAGTCGTGGTGGCAAAGCCCAGGCTTCTTCCTCCCTTTCTTCCCTTCCTGTGCTTAGATCTTTGGTGGGGCTGCCTTTTCTGCCAGATAGCCTTTGCCAGAGTCATCATGGACTGGATGAAGAACACACAGGGGTCAAGAGGTCAGCTTTAGATGTTAGATGTTATGCTCTACCACACATGCAGGCAAGTGAGAAGAAAAGGTGGGGAGCCGTGTTCTTTGAATCTAGAACTTTAGAAACTAGGAGGGACTTTTTTTTTTTTTTCTGAGACAGAGCCTCAAGCTGTTGCCTGTCCTGGGTAGAGTGCTGTGGCATCATAGCTCACAGCAACCTCCAACTTTTGGGCTCAAGCAATTCTCCTGCCTCTGCCTCCCAAGCAGCTGGGACTACAGGCACTTATCACAACGCCTGGCTATTTTTTGGTTGCAGCCGTCATTGTTTGCGGGGCCCAGGCTGCATTCGAACCTACCAGCTCAGGCATATGTGGCTAGAGCCTTAGCTGCTTCAGCCACAGGTGCCAAGCCCCCTGGCTATTTTTAGAAATGAGGTCTTGCTCTTGCTCAGGCTGGTCTTGAACCCATGAGCTCAGGCAATCCAACCACCTCAGCCTCCCAGTGTACTAGGATTACAGGCATGAACCATCACTCCCAGCAACTAAGAGAGACTTAGAATTCATTGCAGTCAGCCCGTTGTTAAAAGTCAGGAGACTGATTTCTCTAAGGTCACATAGAGGTAATACAACTAGAATACAGGTCACTGGACTTGCAGTCTAACATTTTATCATCTAGATGCCATCCAGAAGAGATACCAGGCCTTTTCTCCCAGCCTTACTTGAGAGTGATCAGACCTGCCTGCCAGAGGAAGTCTAGGGCAGCCTTGTAAGCTCGGTTTACTGCCTGAGAGAAGCAGCTTCCTCTTCTCTCCTCAGCCTACAGCAGAGAACTGGCTCCATCCTTTATTCTTCTTGCTCTTGAGCTTAAGTTGAGACCACTGGTAGTGGCTTGGGTAAAGTTCTTGCCAGGTCCTTGGCCAGACATTAGAGCTAGAGCAAGTAAAAGGAGCCATTAGGAGGGGAGGGTTCTTCGAGTTGGACCAAAAAACCGTGTCTGTTTTGGTGCCTGTCCCACTGAAGGGTGAGCTGGATTCCCCTGCTGAGGAGTGACATTGGTCCAGCATGAATGCAGATGATAAAGGTGCAGTTGTAAGGAGGTGCTCATGGGAGAATTCTCTCCCCTTATTCCCTGTTGGCATCTTTGCTGTTCTTTTTTTTTTTTTTTTTTTTTTTTTGAGACAGAGCCTCAAGCTATCCCCCTGTGTAGAGTGCTGTGGCTTCACTGCTCACAGCAACCTCCAACTC
>NW_003852546.1:1063889-1065763 GCF_000181295.1 Otolemur garnettii | reverse complement strand
AGCCATCATTGTTTGGCGGGCCCGGGCTGGGGATTCGAACCCGCCACCTTAGGTGTATGTGGCTGGCGCCTTAGCCGCTTGAGCCACAGGCGCCAAGCCCCTTTCATTTTTCTTTTTCCCATCCCCAGAATGCTTCCCAGCCAGTCACTCACAAGCTGACAGACATACTTCTGTGGCTCCAGATGACCAGGAAGCAGGTAGTTTGGGCTGTGCGTGTTTAAGGCCTTCTTGGGAGGTACCAAATTGGACTTGGGGCCAGAAATGTGGCTGTGGAAAGCCCTGAGCCCTGGTGGAAGCCTCAGCAGGGCTTCTGGGCTGCTATTCTGGAAGTCAGCCTAAGCCCTTATTCACTGTCAGTGGGCTGGGTGGAACTACCTCTTTGCTTGGCCTGCCTGACTTAACCTCTGTAGGCTTAATGAACAAGGGCTAGGCTAGAGGTCATTGGGACAGTTTGGTTTTCAAGTCACATTAGCTTAGGGATCCCACCTGGCCCAGCTGCTTTCAGCTCTTCAAAGAGAGCTGGGAGCTGCTAGAGGGCTGGGTTAGCTCTTAGACAAATGAGCCTGTCGGCATTCTGCACACAGCCGCACGTTCACATTAATTGGCAAGGCGCAAGTCTGGGGGAGCACGTGGGATGGATCAATCTGTCCTGCTTTGGCACTTAGGGGCTGGCCGCTCCACGAGCAGCAGGGATTGATGCCTGCTGTGAGCCTGTGCCACTCTGGAAAGGGAGATGCTTAAGCTCCGTGGGCAGGTCTGGTGTGAGGCTTCTTATGACTGCATTGATGACTGGATTAGAGTTGGAGGAGTCCATGGTTTGGCTGGGTGTAGATGTAAAATGGAGAAGCTTCTGATCTGTCCATTTTCAGGTTCTTGGCTGTGAGTCCAGCTTGACCATTATTCTGTGCTCTGTAGAGAAACTGCTTCTCTTTTGTCTTGGCTGGCCCAAGGGGTAGGGGCTTTCAGCAAGCCAGGCTGAAGTGCAGTGTGTTCCCTGGTGAGTTCTCCTTTTCCTGCAAACTGGAGAGAGCTATCACCTGCCCACTCTGTGCAACTCTGTATGTGCTGTGCCCATCAGGCCCTGTTAGAATACTGCTTTCTATGTCTCCAGTTGGCGATGGAGGCTGTGGTGAATGTCTGTTCTGGCCTGGCTAGCCTTTCACAGGGGCTCTTTGTGTTCAGGGGGTAGCAATACACCACAGGATTTTCTAAACTATGAGCTGAAAGCTGTCGGGCAACTGTTCAATCGAGTCATCCTGCATATCAGACTCAGTACTAGAGGCCTGAGCTGTGGGCTTACAGAGAGTCGTGGACAAAGGGCTGTTGCTCCCTGCACTGCCACTGTTCTGGGACAGCAGTGTATCTGTGGGCCTCCTTGGCTACACGTTCCTGAGACTCTGACTTTCCTCATGGGCCAGAGTCTCCCAGGAATCACTGGGAGCTGGCCCATGGTAAGGATGACCCTTTAAGGTAGCCATTTGGAAATGTAATTCCCTTGTCACTTCTGGTTCTGCTCTGTAAAAATTGAGATCTGCCTTCCAAAGGGCAGGTGAGGACAGCAACTGCAAGTGGTTCCCACCCCTCCTCAGAACTGTAGATCCGTGTTCCTCCTGTATCACCTTTGTACAGCAGTAGTGGAGAGGATGTGAGACAAGTTGGAGGTCACAGGAACCAGGCTGGGGTTAGAAATCAACAGTCAGACTCGGTGCCTGTGGCTCAAGTGGCTAAGGCGCCAGCCACATAGACCTAAGGTGGTGGGTTCAAATCCAGCCCGGACCCGCCAAACAACAATGACAGCTGCAACCAAAAAATAGCCGGGCGTTGTGGCGGGCACCTGTGGTCCCAGCTACTTGGGAGGCTGAGGCAGGAGACTT
>NW_003852546.1:1061674-1063749 GCF_000181295.1 Otolemur garnettii | reverse complement strand
CACAGCACTCTACTCAGGGGGATAGCTTGAGGCTCTGTCTCAAAAAAAAAAAAAAAAAGAAAGAAAGAAATCAACAGTGAGTGGGTGTGTGTCTGTTGAATGGTCATGCAAGTGCCCCGAACGTGGACCCATAGACTTTTTCTGAGTGCCCCAGAGAGTTGCTGAAGGTTAAAGGTACCATGGGGTAGAACGGTTAGGCCTCGACCGGCAGGAAGCAAAATGATAGGGTCCCTGGCATCCTAGTAGAACCATATGTAACAGATTTACGGAAGGTCCTAGTGCTCACCTTCTGAGAAGCATTGAGCCCATGAGTGCTCCTAGGAGAGGCAGGGACTCAGGGCCCACCCTCCAGCAAAGAGGCTCATAGCCCCACCTGTCAGAGCCCCATGGACTGGAAGCAGCTCCAGGAATGGGCACTCATTAGTTGGTCAACATGGGTTGTTTACTCTATGAGCCTGTGTCTACTGAGTGCCTCATGTGCTATAGGAACTAGGGCTCCTCCAGCTCCTTACAGTCCAGTGGGAACAATAAACTTGAAATTGCAGTCTTTTTTTTGAGACAGAATCTCACTTTGTTGCACCCTAGTAGAGTACCATGGTGTCATAGCTCACAGCAACCTCAGACTCTTGCGCTCAAGCAATTCTTTTGCCTCAGTCTCCAAGTAGCTGGGACTACAAGGTGCCCACCACAGCACCCAGCTATTTTTTAGAGGTGGGGTCTTGCTCTAGCTCAGGCTGGTCTCGAACTCGTGAGCTCAGGCAATTCACCTGCCTCATCCTCCAAAAGTGCTGGGATTATAGGTGTGAGCTACCATGCCCAGCCCAATATTACAGTCTTAAAGTTGCAGCTAGAGTAACTGCCTCAAGCACCAGGGACTAAGCGAGAGCCTGAGCAAGTGTCTTTTACCTTTTTTTTTTTTTTTTTGTGACAGTCTCACTTTGTCACCCTCCAACAGAGTGCCATGGTATCATAGCTCATATCTTGGGCTCAAGTGATTCTCTTGCCTCAGCCTCCTGAGAACCTGGGACTACAGGTGCTTTCCACAACAACTGGCTAGTTTTTCTATTTTTATTTATTTATTTATTTTGCAGTTTTTGGTCGGGGCTGGATTTGAACCCACCGCCTCCAGCATATGGAGTGGCACCTTACTCCTTTGAGCCACAGGCGTCACCCTTTATTTATTTATTTATTGAGACAGAGCCTCAGGCTGTCACCCTGGGTAGAGTGCTGTGGCATCACAGCTCACAGCAACCTCCAATCCTGGGCTCATGTGAGTCTCCTGCCTCAGCCTCCCAAGTAGCTGGTACTACAGGCTCCCACCACAATGCCTGGCTATTTTTTGGTTGCAGCTGTCATTGTTGTTTGGCAGGCCGGGGCTGGATTTGAACCCATCACCTTAGGTATATATGGCTGGCGCCTTAGCCACTTGAGCCACAGGCGCTGAGCCTGTACAGACAGTTTTGCTATTGCTCAGGCCTGGTCTAGAACTCCTGAGCTCAAGCAATCCACCTGCCTTGGCCTCCTGGAATGCTAGGATTGCAAGCATGACCCACCACACCTGGCAAATGTCCTTTACCTTGAGAACCTTAGGATTCAGCCAGTGAAGAAACCTACAGCCTGAGGCTCTGAGACAGACACCTGCTTGGCATGTGGCTGAGATGAGACAGCCCTAGATACCTGTCTCAGAGCAGGCTTTATGGAGCTTTGCCTGGGAACATAAGGGATTGAAGTTAGGTTGGCTCACATCGCTGCCAGGAGCCTCTCGTGGCTTAGAGAAGTACTACAGACTAGAGAGTGCTCCTGAGAAGGTCTTGGTTCCTCCTTGCCCTGGGGATCCCCTGGCCTTTCAGCAGACTAAGAAATCTAATTGCCAGCTCAGCGCCTGTGGCTCAAGTGGCTAAGGCGCCAGCCACATACACCTAAGGTGGCAGGTTCGAATCTAGCCCAGGCCTGCCAAACAACAATGATGGCTGCAACCAAAAAAATAGCCAGGCATTGTGGCGGGTGCCTGTGGTCCCAGCTACTTGGGAGGCTGAGACAGGAGACTCGCTTGAGCCCAGGAGTTGGAGGTTGCC
>NW_003852546.1:1042227-1061225 GCF_000181295.1 Otolemur garnettii | reverse complement strand
AAAAAAAAAAAAAGAAGGAAGTTCCTTTCTTGGTGGCCTCGTCTGGGCATCTAGGGATTGGAGCTTAAGTCTGACTCAGAATATGGTAGGACAATTTGAGTCATTCTCTTTAAATCTCTTGGAGTTATGGTAGATTGGGGGACTTGGCAAGGGTCACCTCCTTGAGCTAGGCTTCAGGTTCAGTGCACCTTAGAAGTTTGCTTCCTGGGAAAGAGGGCAGGTCCTTTTCGTCCTTGTCAGACTCCTCATCACCCAGAGATTAGCCCCTGCTCCGCATCTGGACTAGTGTTGGGTGTGGAGGAGAGCCCCGGAAAGCCACATGGGAGGAGAGGGTAGTGTTTCTTTCTGGGGGAAGTATAAGTACACTGGGTGGGTCTGAACACTGTGGTGGTGGCCTCACCCAGATGAGGTGGGCATCGTTGAGTGCTCTCACTCTAATGCTTGTCCTTGGCCTCTAGCCCTGGCCTAGTGTGTCCAACCTGGCCAAGGACTTCATTGACCGCCTGCTGACAGTGGACCCTGGAGCCCGTATGACTGCACTGCAGGCTCTGAGGCACCCGTGGGTGGTAAGCATGGCAGCCTCTTCATCCATGAAGAATCTGCACCGCTCCATCTCCCAGAACCTTCTCAAACGTGCCTCCTCACGCTGTCAGAGCACCAAATCTGCCCAGTCCACGCGTTCCAGCCGCTCAACACGATCCAACAAGTCACGCCGTGTGCGGGAACGGGAGCTGCGGGAGCTCAACCTGCGTTACCAGCAGCAGTACAATGGCTGAGCCATTTGGCTATGGTATAGACATGTCATGGGCCCAGCCTGGCCACTCATTGCTATGCCTTCTGGGCCTGATATCCTCTCTAGAGATAGGCGTAGACAGCTAACAGGAGGTAAAGAATGTCTGGCTCCTTCTCCTTCTCTGTGCTTCAGCAGCCCTCTTCCTCACCTTGGGTCTGGGCCAGGTGTGACAGTGGAGGTGGCCCAGGGGGCTGTGACCTCCCTGGCCTGGCACCGCTACTCATGTTCGTGGACAACTGCTCTGCTATAAGTTGTGGGAAGGGACCACACCTGGCCTTCACTACCATGTTTCCCCGAAAATAAGGCCTACCCCCAAAATAAGCCCTAGTAGGATTTCTATACATTTGTTAAATATAAGCCCTACCCTGATAATAAGACCTAGTGATGGGCATGGCTATGCATTTCAGTGTGGAGAGGAAGACATCCCCTGAAAATAAGCCCTAGTGTGTCTTCTTGAGAAAAAATAAATATAAGACAGTGTCTTATTTTTGGAGAAACATGGTATCTACCTTGCCCTGTGTCTTCCCTAGACCAGAGGGGCCTGCAGTGCTACATGGACGTTGTCCTATAGCCCTAGGACATTCTGTGACAGTTACTTTTGAAATGCCCCCTTTCCTCTGTAGAGCCTTCCTCCCAGGCCCCCCACATTCCAAGGCTTCTTGATCCTCAGATCAGGCTCCATGGGAAGCCTAGGTAGGCACACAGTTGTGCCTTGACTAGACTCTCAGCCCCTGGCTAGATCCAGACAGCCTGATTTGTCTTCCTGATGCCTCCAGGACCTCTGGTGGTAGGTCCAATGCATGGACCTTAATGCTTCTGGACTGTGTGGCTGGGCTGGTGGCAGGCTTGCCTCAGCCTACAGTGCTTCCCTGGCCACCAGCCAACCACTCTCAGTACCACCTTTGCAGAGCCCACCATTGCTTTTTGCTCCCCTTAGGATCACTAGTCCATTCCCCAGGTGCCTCCTTCCCTACTGTGGGGGGTAAAGGAAGCCCCACTGCTGCTACCTGGGGGGTGGGGCACCTGGGGGCCAAGGCAGAGGACAGGGAGTTCCCCATTAGTATTTCATTGTTAGTACTGGTACAACCCATGGCCTCTTCCCTTCAGTCTCTACTGTTCCTTCCTCTGCAACTGGGTGAAGGCGCCATCTGGTGTCTAACATAGGTACAGGCAGCTGGGGTGCGATCTCTGCACACCCATCCTGCACATAGTCCTCCAGGAGGAAGTGGGAAGGAAGGAGTTGCTGCATTGGGGGAGGTCCACCAGCTGCTCAACTCTCCCCTTCCACTGAGCTTCTGCACACCTTTCCCTGGAACTTAGCCTTACTCTGTGACCTGCCTCTGAACCCTGGGTGCCTGGGGCACTGGCCTTCTCACAACTGACCTTGCCCCACCCACTCTGTGCCTGCATTCTTTCATAGCATTAACCTTCAGTCTGAGCCCTGCTCAGTCTCAGGCTGGAGGAATCCCTGGTGGGAGGTGGGTGGGGTTGGGTGGCTACTTTCCCACCTGAGCCAGAACTGTCCCTTTTCTCATGGTGTCACCCTCTACCACAAACCAAGCTGGAACCAGGCCTCCTTCCACAGCTGCTTTCAGTGGGTAGGAAGGGGCCAGGGCCCAGCTTTGGCCTTGGCTAGATGACAGGGACCCTGCCAGCAAAGGGGGTTTGACCTCCTCAGCTCTTCCCAGTGAGCAACCTTGGGGCCAGGCCCTCTATCTGCATGTGCCACCTCCAGTGGGAAACCAAACCAAAGAGACCACTCTGTGCCAAGTCAACTGTGCCTTATACACTCCCCTCCTTCCGTCCCCACTGCTCCCTGTGTAGGAGGCAGTGGAGAGCCAAATACCATGGCCTCAGAACTTCCCAAATCCCCAAGTATCTCTGGGGGCCTGAAGCCCTGGTGATATATTTCCTCACTTGCCCAGGGTAGTCCTGGTCCCAAGGGTAGGACAGAGGGAGTTTGGAGACTTGGGCCTTTGATAGGCCTGCCTGGGTCTTGATGCCATGGACCATGGATGAAGAATGTGCAGTTATTTATTTTGTGTACTCAGTTGTAAATGTATCCTCTGTATCCAATAAACAGGCTGCCCTCCCCAGGGAAGGCTGCCTATTCATTCCAGCAGCCCTGGCTCCTTGCTATAGCATGAAGGGGTTGCCCCAGAGAAGGAGAGTTGGGGGCCCTGACCTGGGCATGGCTGCTCTAGGAAGAGCCTGACTCCTCACTCCTTCCATGCCAGAAGACAAAGTCCAGGGTAGGAGTAGGGACCTTCAACAGTCTCTCCTTTCCCCAAGCCAAGAGATAGACAAGAATACATGAGAGGACAGAGCCTGGGGTCTTTATTAGATTGAGATGAGGAGGGTCCCTATGGTGGGCTCAGTTGTAGGCTATGACCTGGTTGATCCAGGTGCTGAACTTGCTGACCCGTGTGTACATGGCAGGTGCACGCACATTGCAATCACTGGTGCCCCAGGACACAACACCAATAAGCACCCATGTATTTCCCTTCTGGCAGACAAGAGGGCCTCCAGAGTCACCCTGAAAGGGAAGAAGAAAGAAGTCAGTGTTGGGGAGGTGTGCCATGGGATGGTGCACAGAACAGGGTGCTGGTGCTCACCTGGCAGGAGGAGGCACCTGAGCCACCTGCACAGATCATGGAGTCAGTGATACGTGAGCCCCAATACTGCTGGCACTGATTGACGGTGACCAGGGGCAGAGCCACTTGCTGCAGACGTGCTGGTGTCACATTGCCTGAGGGCCAAGAAGGTGGTAACGCCAGCCCAGGATGCTTGTCCCCACCCCAACCCTCCCACCCAGATCTTTGGCCCAATTTCCTACCCACGCCACTGAGACGGCCCCAGCCAGTGGTAACACATGTGAGGCCTGCAGTCAGCACCTCATTCGAGGATGCCAGGCAAACTGGAGAGATGCGTGTGGTGTACTGGGCTGGTGAGGCGAGCTTCAGTAGCGTCAGGTCATTGTTCATAGTGGTGGGGTTCCAGTTGGGGTGTGTGATGGCCTGTCGGGCCAGGAAGAGGCTGTGTAGGGCTGCCCTGGGCACAGGCACCCAGGGCTAATGGGTGCTGAGTGGGGAGGCCAAGGCATGCCCTCAGTTCTCATTCCCAGAGCCCATGCACCTACACCGCCCATCTCCCTCCCATGCCTGCAGCCCCAGCACTCACCCTTGAGATGGACAGAACCTGCACAGGCTCAGCACTGGATGATCGGTCATACTCACCCAGGACGACAAAGTGGCGGCCAGGGCTGTAGGGGAAGTGGGGTTGACAGCCTTGGGGAGGGCAGAGCAAGGGAGGGGCATCCAGGGAAAGGAGGTGGGCAGGGGCAGGGCGCTAGAGTGCAGGTGCTTACCTGACATTGCAGTGGGCGGCAGTGACCACCCAGGACTGGCTGATTAGAGAGCCACCACAGAAATGGAAGCCACTGCTATCCTAGGGTCAGGGGTGAGAGGTGGGGCGGGGGACTCAGCCCATGGCTAGGTATGAAGCACCCAGACCTGCTCCATCCCTATGATACGCATACCTGCAGGGACACCTGCCAGGGCCAAGAGCCTGGTACTGCATTTTCCCCGTTGACAATCCTCTGGCTGAAGCTCAGTGCTGGTTTGATGGCAGGAACGCCACAACCTGGCCATAGGGCTAGTGAGGATCTGCTCTCCACACCCCAGCCTACCTTTCCCCACCTTCTTCCCCTGGGCCCTCCAGAGAAGTCCAAATTAAGAGAGCTTAATAGTACCCCTTCCCTTCTGTGCCCCCTGAGCACCTCCATGACTATCTCAGTTATCCGCACCCAACCAGCCCCCTTGCCCTGTCCATTCTTCCACATCTCTCTCCAACCTAGACCCTGTTCCTTGGTTCTCCTTTTTCCTTTGCCCACTCTGTCCGCTTGCATTCTTTCCAGACAGCCTGGGCCTCTGGGCTAGTGCTGAGAGCAGGGGTACTCCCAGGGCTATTCAGTGGGGCTAGTCCTGGCCCACTCACCCCAGGAGGAGCCGAGAAAGACCAGGCTAAGGGTCAGACTGAGCAGCAGCATTGTGGTAAGTGTGAGGTCAAAAGCTGGGCCTGCCTTTATAGGTCTTCTCGTCCTTGAACCAAAGTTCTGGGCCTATGGCCAGACCAGCTATGTAGGCTCAGCCCCCTCCCATACTTCAGGAAAGTCTTTAGGCCAAGGTCCCCCAACATAGGCCTGGGCTTATCAGACAAAACCCAGGTGTGAGGCTCTCACCACCTCCACCTCCCAAAGCCTGGCTTCTGATTGGCTGCCTGAACCCCATACTCCAAGAGTTGAAGCACTGGGTACCAAGGACAGATGGTGGCTGGGATCAGAGAGCCTCCCAAAGCTATCAGGGTACTCTGTGGGTGCTCAGCAAAGGCTTGTTGGATAAAAGTGTCAGGTCTCCCCACGTGAGTCTTGTGACCCTCATCAGCCCAGAAAACTTGGAATCAGTCTCCCTAACACTCCAGCATGGGCAGACAGGAGCCCAGCCTCCTGTAAGCAGCCCAGGTGTGGTTTATCATCTGAGTGATCACAGGTAAGGAGTTGCAGGGGTGAGGTGTGCTGGTAACTCCAACTTGTCTTTGGAGTTGAGCAGCAGCTCCTCTTTCAGCACTTCAGCCCTCAATAGGGCCCATGAGGGGCCTGACTGAGAGGTGTGGGCTTTTGGGGGTTGCTTTTTTTTTTTTTTTTTTTTTTTTTTTTGAGACAGAGCCTCAAGCTTTCCCCCTGGGTAGAGTGCCGTGGCATTACAGCTCACAGCAACCTCCAACTCCTGGGCTCAAGCGAGTCTCTTGCCTCCGCCTCCCAAGTAGCTGGGACCACAGGCGCCCGCCACAACGCCCAGCTATTTTTTGGTTGCAGCCGTCGTTGTTGTTTGGCGGGTCCGGGCTGGGGATTCGAACCCGCCACCTTAGGTGTACGTGGCTGGCGCCTTAGCCGGTTGAGCTATAGGCGCCGAGCCGGGGGTTGCTTTTTGAGACTGAATCTTAATCTGTTGAACTCTTGGGCTCAAAGCAATCCTCCTGCCTCAGGCTCCCGAGTAGCTGGGACTACAGGCACTCACCACAACACCCAGCTAATTTTTCTATTTTTAATAGATGGGCCCTTGCTCTTGCTCAGGCTGGTCTGTAATTCCTCTGAGCTTGAGGCCAGGCGTGGTGGCTCATGCCTGTAATCCTACCACTTTGGGAGGCTGAGGTGGGTGGATTGCCTGAGCTCATGAGTTCGAGACCAGCCTGGGCAAGAGTGAGAACCCTCCCATCTCTAAAAATAGATGGGTGTTGTGGTGGGCACCTACAGTCCCAGCTACTTGGGAGGCTGAGGCAAGAGAATCACTTGAGCCCAAGAGTTTGAGGTTTCTGTGAGCTAGGATTGCTACAGCACTCTATTGAGGGCAACAAAGTGAGACTCTGTCTCAAAAAAAAAAAAAACTCTGAGCTCAAGGGATCCTTCTGCCTTGGCCTCTCAGAGTTCTCTTGGATTATAGGTGTGAGCCACCACCCCTGGCTGAGGTGTGGGCTTTGTCCTGAGTCATGGAGGAGCCAGAGAAAGGCTCTAGGGAGAGGCAGTACATGGGGGGTTTTGGGCTTTACAGCTGTCACCAGCTGACTAGAAAGCAAGGTGGGGAAGTGAGAGGGGAGCCTCCATGGGGTGTGGTGTCAAAAGGAAGGTTTGAGTAAGACTAGACGGGAGTGCCCCACACACACCTGCAATGACAGCTAAGGCAGGGGTTCTGGAAGGGTAGAAGTCTGAGATGGGTGAAGAGAACCTATTTTTTTTTTCGCAGTTTTTGGCCAGGACTGGGTTTGAACCTGCCACCTCCGGCATATGGGGCTGGCACCCTACTCCTTTGAGCCACAGGTACCGCCCAATGAAAGGAACCTCTTAAGGCCAGGGACTGGAGCAGTAGCCCCTGCTGGCATACCTCAATCAGAGAGCCCTGCTGGCTGCCTGCCCCATTCCACCCAAGAACGACACAGCTGTCTGTTTAGATTTTTGTATTTCTGGGTTTATTCCCCCTTGTTCCAAGCTGTGAGCCTCAGCCTACTTTACTCCACCTCCATAGCTTGCACAGTTTCTTCCAGTAGCTCCAAGTCTAGTGGCTTCACTGTATGGGTCAGGACAGCTGTGGTTCCAGGCACAAAGTGGTACTGGCCAGGCCTGTGAGGGAGGAGGGACAGCTGCTCAACTTGGGCCCATTACATGACCCACCCTCCTTCTGCAACCTCATCTCCCCAGCTTTCACCTCTTTATGGGCTCCGTGGGTGAGCTCAGTGTCCGCAGCATCTTGGCACCAGTCCCAGTGATAACACATGCATCCACACTGCCCCCAGAGCCCAGGTCACCCAGGATCCCTGCAGTGATGGCTTCTACCAGCAGTCCCTGTGCAGCCTCCAGCTGTAGTGAAATAAGTATGTGAGGCCTGGTGAATCCTCTGGTGTTACCTCAGGTTAGTCTGGGGGAGTTTGTTAATCTTGAAGCCCAGACTATTCACCACACCTGACCTCCTTTCCTTCATTGCAGTCCCTTCCTGGATCTCTGCTTCCCTCTCTCCCAAGACCTAGTGTTCTCTCTGCCACTGCTCTCTTCACAAACTTCCCAGAGTTGCCTACACTTGTGGCCCCTCTTCCAGCAGCTTGTCCACCTACCCAATCTAGTGTTGGGTCCCAAGCCTCCACTGCATTTCTCTCTCTAGGTCTTACCCACTTTTGAAGCCACATACATCCCGCTTTCATCACCCCAAACCAAAACCAGGACCCCACCAATCTTTCCCTCTTCCTTTGGCTTGAAACCATCTTCTGTGAGCTTCCACTTTTTCTGGCCATCCAAACTTTGGTATAGGACTGTGTTCTGTTGGGACCACAGTTCGCCCTCACTCCAGCCCTCAGTGGTCACCTCTTCTCCGACCTCCATACAGGGCCAACGTCTCTCTGAGCTCCCCCAGACCACTGGTGCACTACCCACCAGGGAGCACGTAGTGAGGGCCAAGGTTGCTCACCGTCATGTTCGGCTGGTACCGATCCTCCAGCACCGCCAGGGCCGCGCCCTGGCCAGATCCTGCAGGGCAGAGGGACGCCTGAGGTCAGCTGCGGCAGCGGCAATCCCATTTGGGGCACAAACCTGAAGCTAGGGGTTTGGAAGCGCTCACCAAGGGCTGTGAAGGGAAGACGGCTGTAGGACCCATGGGGGTGCACGCCATAGAGTTGGGGTCCGGTCAGATCTACGCCGCCGACGATCAGCGACGCACCCACATGGCCCTGGTACCTGATTCCGGGTGGGCAAAGTTAGACGCAGGCGGGATCAAGGCTCCGCCTTTAAGACTCCGCCCCCGGCCCAAGCCCCGCCCCTTCTTGTGGCCTGGGGCCCCTGACTGGCGTCACCTCTTCCTGTTGCCCAGCTTCTCTTAGGCTTGCCTCTTCCTGTTTACCCGCACATCGCAGCTCCGCCTTTCTCCCTCCAGCCTCCTTTCAACCCCGCCCGCCCCACAATGGCCCCTCCCAAGGTCTGCATATGCCTGCACCGGAAAAGCGTCTGGCGCAGAATGCGGGTGACCGTAGCTACGCGGGGCTCGCGACCCGTGGACAACGCGTGTAGCTCCATGTTGGATGCTACCATCCGTGTGGTCATCTCGGCGTCCGCGGCCACTCCAGCCCCACAGCAGCTGAGGGCAAAGGGAGCATCGGTGTGGGCAGGGCTAGGATGTGCAGGGACTGGGTGGGAACGAGAGGGCGGTTCTTTTTTGCGTGAGGGACTGAGGCTGGGGCTAGGGGATTCTCACTAGATTTTAGGGGCGATGAAGTGGATCTTCTCGCAGTTTTTGTCCGCCACGACCGAATCGTTAGTGGCCCGCGTATCGGCACCCAGGATGACCCCGTCCTGGAGAGGAGAAGGGGCCACTGCCTCAGTGCCAGCCCGATACCCCTGGCCATCCCTCTAGCCCCACGGTCCCTTCCCGTACTCACTCGGAACACAAGGCCCGCGATGGTAGTCCCGGTCTTGCGTGCATGAGGGACCCTAAGTCCCGGGAGGACGCGTTCCAGTGATGCATTTCTGGAAAAGGAGGGGTGCCCAGCTTTCAGTTCTGCTTCTGAGACTCTTGCGATAGTATCCCCCAACCTGGTCACGGTTTCCCTCATCTCCTGGGGTAAACCTGGAACCCAGGTCGCCCAACATACTCTCTCACCCACACTCCGGAAAAAGGCCCAAGTCCAAGCGTATGCAGCTCGAAATTAACCCTCCCCCCTTCACCTCTGACAATTCTCGAAGGAGAAGCCCCCTCGGGGCTCCATCGCTAGCTTCAGCATGTCCTGGCTGGCAGGGCCAATAAGGGGTCGGGGGTCAGGTCAGACGAAGAGGCCTGAGGGGAGCAAAAAAGTCCTCCGATTCAGCCTTTGCAGGGCTCCACGTCCTTTCTTCCTGCTTTCACTTTCGCCTTCACCCTTCCTCAAAGGTGCTGGCCGCTTTCGCAGCTTTTCTTTCACTTTCACCTTCACCTCTGGTCCAGAGCAAATTGGGAAAAGGGTGATTGATGTTCCTTGCTAGGCCCTGCATGCTGGGTCAGACAGAGGGACACACCCTCCTTCTGTTCTTGTTCAGCTCCTCCTACCCCTTCCAGTCTGAGCCCCCCCCCCCTTACCCCATCCACAATTCTAACCTCCAATCCTAATTGCCTTAAAGCTGTCAGATGGTTTGGCCAGGTCAGTGAATTGCTACTAGACTCCCAACAGCATCAAGCATGGCACACTTTTGTCCTTTGTCACCCTTCTTCCAACTTTTGCCTCTTAGTGCCTTAGTCTTCTCCTGGGAACCTCACTCCCTCAGCCACAAGGATAAAGGTCCTTCCACTTTCCTTGCCTTAGGTGCCGTCTTCCCTCTTTCAAGTGGGGCACCATGGCCTGTAATCCTAGCACTCTGGGAGGCCAAGACATGTGGGTTGCTTGAGCTCACAAGTTCAAGACCAGCATGAGCAAGAGTGAGACCCCATCTCTACTAAAAATAGAAAAACTAGCCAAGTATTGTGACAGGTCCCTGTAGTCCCAGCTACTCCAGAGGCTGAATAAGAGGAGCTCTTGAATCCAGGAGTTTGAAGTGGCTGTGAGCTATGATGCTACAGCACTCTACCTGGGGTGACAGAGTGAGAGACACTGTGTCCAATAAAAAAAAAGGGGAGCACCTTGGCGGTCCATTTAGGGGCCTAGAGGTATGCGGGGTCTACTCATGGCCAAGCCTTATTTCACTTCTCGGTTTGTATCTATCTGTACACATCTTTCTCCTACAGTGCCGGTCTTAACATTCTCTCCTACTTTGGATTTGCACTGGCCTCCCTGGTTACCCCACACTTTCTATCCCAGGCTACACTGTGCCCTGCAGAGAGGGGTTCTTTCTAGATTGGAAATCTAGTCACATTCTTTCCTTGGTTAAAACCCTTCGGCAGCTGCACACTGCTCTTAGGCTCAAAGCCAAATCTTTACAGTGGCCCATGTTACTTCTCTTAACCTTCTGACCACAGTGGAGGCGCCACTCTGGGAAGCTTCCTGTGATTCACAAGGCTCAATCTCTTGGTGCTCCCTAAACTGTCTCAGAGCACTTAGCTTCATTAACAATTATGAAATGATCTTACTCACAAATTCTAAAGTCTTGTGCCTCTGTCACTCACCAGTACTCAAAAGGCTGTCTCACCTCCCCTTTTGGTATCTGGGACAACTGGGATCTTCCCCTCCCTGCGCCCCAATCACACAGCCAAGGGTGCATCTGGCTCTGTTCCGCACCAGCAGAGGCACTAACAACATAGCTGCCTAAATAGCTCACCCAGCAGAGTGGGGAGATGCATTTCTCAGAGTAGCCAGTTCAAACTCAAACCTTACAGAGCTCATCTTGCCTCATGTTCCACAGAGCACTGAGTCTGTGGCTGGTGATGTGTGAAAGCAGGTGTGGGGACTCTAGTGTCTCCCCCTCATCCCACAAGACACATCAGGGCTTACAGCAGCAAAGACAGGTCTTTATTCAGGAGACAAAGGCTCTGGGCTGGCATTGAGGGATCCAGGGGAATCCTGGCGGTAGGCACCCAACAGGATGGAATTGATGTGTTCCAGTGTCTGGTTGCTGAAGACCATGTTGAGGTGCTGTAGCCCATGCAGGGGCAACAGATGCACAGCCTGTGGCTGGCGGCCTTGCCAGAGACCACAGAGCTCAGTGCTGTGTGTGGCCACTGTGTCATCACCATCTTCATAGAGCATACCCACAGGGTCCGTGTAAGGGAAGCCATCGTCATAAATGTAGGTGTGGGGTGTAGGCAGGCCCACTCCGTAAAGACAGTACACTTCCACACCAGGTGCTGGGAGGCCTGCCAGCAGGTCACGTGACTGCAGCCACATATACCAGCCTTCCTCAAAGCGCAAGTCTGCAAAGAAGCGCTGGAAGTCACGGCTTGTGTAGTTGAAGGTAGGTGTGGAAATAAACACATGGTCCTCGGGCCACGCAATGCGAGAGGGAAACATCCAGGGTGAAGTGGTCGTTATGCGCTGCTCCTCTCTCAGCTTGATGCTGGACATGATTGGGATGCCCTGGTTGTCACCTGTGGATATGGAGCAGGTGGGACAGGGAGCCAGGTCTGGCTACCCCTGGCCCACAACTTGCTCTCAAAGTAAGCTGGGCGCTCATCTTGTCTCTGCCTAATCCAGACATGGACTCTAAGCCATTACTTGAATAGGCCTGGTATTTAGCAGGTGCTCAATGAGAGCTTATTAAATGTGAAGCCCTAATGGCATCTCTGTACAGCAGAGTTGTAGGCTTCCTGAAGAGGGATGTGTGAACAGTGGGGGTGGTGCTGGCTGTTCTCCCCAGGCATCTGTCAATCAGCACAGTGGCCTGTACTGCTAGGGTCAGAGTTGTGTTCAGGGAAGGATGCAATGAGATGGTGTCTGTGTTGGACTTTGCTAATGTAATCTGATGAATGTTTTCCTCACCAGGCTATGAGCTAGCCCCTAGGGGGAAGGCTGAGGTGGCTATGCCTAGCATACGGTAGATGCTTAATATGTAGGAGCTGTGTCAGTGCTGGGTCCCTGGTGCCACACCCCATGGAAGGGTAGCAGGGGCTCCTAGGGCCGGGCCTAGGTTTGGTGAATCTATCCTCAGTAAAGCAGATCCCTGGGGAAAGGGGTTTCTGGGAGCAGAAGGCAGCTGAAGCTGGGTTGGCTGGATCTGGGCCTCAAGGAACAAACCTTGAATCAGATTGCTGGGGTTCACTGTCTGTGTTAGCCTTCCCTTTGTCATCACTGACACAGACTCTAGAAGGAGTCACCCTGATGGCCCAGGCCAGGGTCATTGCTCTGGGGGACTGGTGGCAGTGGCATGCCCCAGGAATGGTAGGGGCCATTGTGAGCAGAAGCTACAGTGGAGGCAGGTCCATGACCAGCTTCATTCTACCCCCACTCCAGGATATAAGTGGTAGGAGGCTTGCTGACCTGAGGCCAAGACCAGCATGGGCTTGACAGAGCCACCCCAGGGAGCCCCAAGAGAGATGAAGCCATCAATGAAGCGGTCCTTCCAGGCCTGGGGCTGGCGCAGCAGGAAATAGAGCAAGTGCAAGCAGCCAAGGCTGTGCCCGATGAGGAAGACAGGCTTCCTGTAAGCAGCGTGCATCTCTTCCACCAGCCCTGCCAGCTTCCGGTAGTACTCCTCCTGCTGGCCTGCAGGGATGTGGACAGGGGCAGGGCAATTGGAGTCAAAGGCCACCTGTCCCACCCCTGCTTGTCATCCACAGAGATACTCACTGGGCTCTAGCCGCCAATCATAGGGGGCAGCTCGCACTGTCTCATCCCGCACGTAGCCATTGTTGACTAGATTCTGCACCAGTGTGTGCATGTAACCTGTGGGACAGCAGCAGCATTGGGGGGTTCTGCCATGACTCCTGGCTGGAGTCTCTGCCCTCTCCCCTAGCACACCCACCTGCTAGCTTGCTGCTGTCCAGATACTCAACAGAGTAGGTTTTGCCAAAGCCAGGGACGCGGATCTGTACACCAGGGGCGTTGGACACATGCCCAGAGCTTCGGTTGTAGATAACCCTGGGGACAGTGCAACATTCAGCAGCCAGCAGCCAAGGGGCAGCATGTAGGGGCTGCAGCAGAGCACACTGGGCGTACCTGGTGTTATCAATCCAGCAGTCCACCCCGAGTGGCAGAAACATATTGAGATCCAGCCAGATGGTGAAGAAGTCCTCAGTCTTGCGGTAGCACATCCAGTTCACCACATCCGGTTTATCCAGCTTGGCTTCTAGCTGATTCCCCAGGCAGCCAGGCACTGCGAGCACCAGCTCTCACTCTGGACTCCTCAGATCCACCCCCATAGTCCCTGACCGGTCTCACCCCCAGATGCTGGAGTGTCCAGCCCCACCCGTCCATCACCCTCAACCCCCAGCTACAAAGGACACATCCTGACCACACCTCCCTTTGTGGTCCCTCCCAGTATCCCAAAGCCCAAGCTTCCCACAGAAAGGAAAGGTGATGGGGCCAAGGTCACTGACCCTTGCTTCTGCAAATCAAACACCCAGCCTGGCTCTCCATTATTGCCAAAGTCCAAAGTGAGAGTAAATAGGTATGGGGAGGTGGGGGCAGGCCTTGATGAGCCCCTCCTGTCCTGGGCTGGGCATCTTGTCCTTGATGGGATGGGGACTGAGGAAGGCGTGGTGGGGTTTGGCCCAGGGTCCATTGTGGCTGACTGCAGCTTGTAATGCCCTGGTCAAGACCTCAGGCACACCTCATCCCTCAGTCCACCCTCATGGAGCAGATAACTCAGTGACTCAGGAACAGTGTGGTGGAAGAAGAGAGTAATTTCTCTGCTGGACAAGCCTTTAGCCCCTCCCCACACTAGGGGAGGTATCTGGGCTAAGGCAAGGACAGAAGGACCTTATCCTGATCTGTTACCAGGGGCTGGGGCCCAGGCTTCCCCAGGTCTGGCCTGGTGCGCCAGGGGCCTGGCGGGGGCTTACCGAGGATGACAGGCCGTGTGTGGTTACTGAGCTCAGCCTTGGGCGTGGTGTGCGGGGGGAAGAGCACATTGAGGAGCCAGAATGGGGCAGCAGGGGGAAGCAGCAGCCCCACCAGCAGTCCCACCAGCAGTCCCCACTGCCACAGGGAGCCGGGTGGCCCCATCCCAGCCCTAGCGCCTGCTGCTAGGCAAGCAGTCCTGTGCTGGGCTTATCTGCTGTGGGGGGGAGGGGCTCCAGGGCCAGTGGGAGGGACAGCCTGGCCCATGGGGGTGGCCAGAAATTACCGGAAAGGGCACAGCCTTGGGAGCAGCCAGCTCTGGGCCTGAGTTCAGTTCCGCCTTCTTCCCTTGCCGCCAAGGGAAACAGAGCTGGGGCAGCAGGAGGCCCAGAAGTACACAATGTTTTATTGAAAAAGTCAGGCCTCAGCTTACAGCCAGCTCCATTTGGCTTGGCTGGGAAGGGGTCCCTGCCCACAATAGCTCAAGCCAGGTCTTCCTGCAGGCTGGCTGGGCTGGACCCGTCCCTTCTACCCTTCGCCTCTTTTCCAGTGGTGACATCTGAACAATAAATACCCAATAAATAGCACTTCTGGGCTGGGCCGGCTGCCTTCAAGCCCTACGTCAGCCCCCACCAGTCTTCTCCAGCCAGGGCAGGCCTATGTTGGATGGGAAGTCCCCAAACCTCCCAGGGTCCCAAAGGACCTCAGATCCATTTCTGCTGCCCTGCCCGGGCCCAGTTTCCAAGGAGATCTAGCAAAGCTGGGTCCAGGGCACAGCCAGGCAAGCAGGGCCAGAAGGTAGATACTAAGAGGGACTGTTACCCTGGACACTTCCACTCCAGGCCACAAGACTACACTGGGCTCAGGAGTAGATGGTGATGACTTCTCGGCCACCACCACGCACCAACAGCACCCGCTCAAGGCCCTCAGTCAGCACCTCAAGGAACTCCATGTCTGCAGGGTATCAGGTCAAGGAGGCAGCACCAGAACCCAAGGGCAACCAGCGTAGTACGCCCCGTCAATTGGAGCTAGGGCAACCTGGGTAACCTGCACTCAGGGGCACCCAGGGAGAGCAGCTTCTGGTCCGACCTCACATGAGGTCCACCTCCCCACTGCCTGATTCTCCACAAAGGGATACAGTTCTCATCCCCCTCACTGTTCTTGGGTGGGCCAGGCATGTTCAGCAGGACCAGGCGGGCATCGTGGGAACGTGTGACAATGACTTCATTGAGCTTCACAGCAGTGTGCATGCGCCGCACATTGGACTGGTCCCTGCAGGTAATGCAGCCAATCCCAGGTCATGGTGAACCAGGCTGCAAGAAGGTGGCCTGGCCCACCCACACAGCTTGTCTACCCCATCCCACCCCTGCCCCAGAACCAGTGTGGTTGGGCCTGTTCTTGCTGCACTCACGGCTTAATATGCACCAGCTCTCGGAAGTTGTCAGGGGCACGGCTGGGGTCCCAGGGCTCAGTCATGTACTTGTCCCGGGTCCATGTCATCTGAATCTTTTCAGTGCCTGCTGCAGACTCATCTTCCTCATCTGAGTACAGGCTCTCTAGCCGAAGGGCTGAATGCCGGTCCTTCACTAATTGGGCCTAAGGACAATCATAGGAGGTAGCCTTGGTGCCTTGGGAAAAGGAAGACAGCCCTTACTGGCCCTCAGAGAAATTAGCAACAGCTTGGGTGGGGCTGGGGTGAGTCATTCTGATACCCCCTTCCCCTTGGTGTCTCCAAAGGCCTGACCCTGTACTCCCCTTCCCCTAGCCTGCACCCAGAAAAGCCACTGACTTCTCGCTCCTGCTCAGTCTTGGTCAGCCTCATCTGCCGCAGCATCTGGGATCTCTGCTCCATCATCAGTGTCCGCTCATAGGTATATGCAGAGATGTCACTGTTATGCTGGGGAGAGAGTAGACTGTGAGGACCAGGCTGCATGGGACACAGCACCCACGGGGCTAGGGCAGGGCAGGTGGCTCACCATCTCCACCACCTCCACCTCTGCCTCAAGGCGTAGATGGTACAGAAAGATGGCCAGATCTTTTTTCATCTGGATGCTGTTGTCGTCCATCTGGGCCACTGTGAAGATGCGCATCCGGCACTTCCTCCAAACCTGTGGCAAACCAGAGTAGGTGGGTGGGTCAGTCATATCTGCCCCACTGAGGGCCCAGCCTCTCTGACCTGTGCCCACCCACCCGGCCCACCTTATGCTGGCGCAGCAGGAAAGGCAAGAGCATGAGCATGCCACCATCATGCACAATCCACCACACATCGATGTGACCCTCCAGGTAGCGCTCATGGTTGCTGGGGTAAAAGGCGATGTTCTTGGGCACGAGCAGGGCCAGGTGGGCAGCTGTAGTACAGCGTACAGTGTCTGGTGGTAAGAGACACTGCTGACCACCAGTTTGTGCCCTTTGGCCTCTGCCACCTCACTAAACTCCTTGCCCTTGGCCCAGCCCAGGCACCAGCCCCTCATATACCAATAAAGGTCTTCCAGGCACGTGGGTCTTCACTCTGTCGCCAGCCATAGGGCCAGCCCAGCACCACGGAGTTGTGCCTCATGCCACCCAGGCCACAAGACTGGATGAGGTGAGCCAGCCCCTCACGCACCTTGCTGGCCACCACTACCTGGCAGAAGCCTTTCACTTTCTCAATCTCCATCATGTTCTTGATTGTCTGTAGGGAACACACCAGGGTCAGAAGGCAAGGTTCCTCTTAAGGTGCCAAGGCACAAAACTACTTGGGAATGGGGGAGGGTACAGGGAAAAGCTGCCCACCCAGACAACACATATTCAAGATAAGACAGCTAAATACTCCTGGCTGGCCAAGATGGCTAGGATTGGTCCCCTTCACTATGTGCAGCTGCAGCCAAGGCCGCTCTGGTCCGGCTCAGCTTCCCACCCCCTGTAGTGGGCACCTGCTCAGCGGCCTGTGCCTCGCCATAGCTCTCCAAGAAGCTGCCTTGGATGACGGAGCCAACAATTGTCAGGCCCTTGCCGGCCTTTAGCTGAGAAGCAAAGGTGAGGAGCCGTGGGTACTTCACATGAAGGTCCTCATCTAGCTTCAGCAGCACCAGTAGCTGAGGCCTGCAGTGACCAGATGGGAAGGCAGCCTGAGACCAGGGCCAGGTTCTCCAGGGAGCCCCTTCTCCTCTTTCCTTCTCAGATCACCACCCCCACAGGTTTGGGTAGCATGGGCCCAATGGCTCAGCAAGCAGGAGGGTGCTCCTGGCAGCCTGAGAATGGGAAACTTGGACTAGGGAGAGGGCACTTCTTGCCCCTCTCACACACTAAGAACCTTGGGATGGCCCTTGCCAGAGTCTGAGTGTGAACTCACCTCCAGTTCTTTGTGTGAGGAGGCCCCTCTTCTAGCCGCAACAGGGCATAGCGGGCTGCGCTCAGGGAAAGCCCTCGGATCCCATCACCCCACTCCTTCTCAGCCCTGCAGATGCCACCACAGCTGATGAGGTCCTAGTCTCATCCATGGGTTTCTGTCTGTGTGAAGGTGAAATCCCCCATGCCACCCCTGGGAGCCCTGAGCTTTACAGCCTCCTATTCCTGGGATCCATGCTGGCTAGCAAAAGATGGCATATCTCCCCACCAACCCAGCATTCTGACCACCCCATCTGCATAGGCTAGGAGGCAGCCCTTAACTCACCCTTGGTACTCGATGTACTTATAGATCATGCCTGCAATAAGCATGGCCACCAGAGCATAGTACCAGGAGGAGACAAACATAAGCGCGAGGCAGAGGCTCATGCCCAGGAAGGACAGCGCCCTGGGCCAGAGGGAGGGGTGCAGAATCAGGGCAAGACCAGGAGGGCCCACAGCCTAGCCCATGCCCTGGTAGTCCAAGGTCATATGCTGGGTAGGACAAACAGGTCAACCCCAGGCCCTGCAACCTCCCGTCCCACAGTGTTTCACCCAGGACTGCCCAAGAAACCCAAACCTCATATACAATGGGGCTCCTGTGTCAGAGGACTTGGCTCAGAGGTCCAGTGGGTACTCACCAGTGATAGTATTTGAACCGAGGCCTCCAGTTGGGGGTCCTCAGGAGTGTCTGCACAGCACAGGCCAGGTTCACAAATAGGTAGCACATAAGAAAGAACCTGCACACAGGGAGGTAGTTGGCACACAGACCTCCCTGACAGCCAGGGGCCTGGTATCAGGTTGGTCCTAGACCAGAGACTCACCATGGCCCTGCCCTGCATAGGCTCAGCCAGGTCTTCTCAACCTGGAAGTACCTCCCCTACACTTCCACAGCCTGAGGCAGGTGGGACCACTACAGAGAAGGCATCTTAGGGCCAGGTTAAAAGAGAGATGGGAAGAGCAGGGAGAGAGCTGGAAGACGATGGAGCTAGGAGTGGCAGGAAGTGCTGTGTCTGGAGTCATCAACACATACTCAGATCTCTGACTGGGGCACCAGCTCCATGAGGGACTGTCATGAAAGTGCGGAAGAGGAGCAGGTCAGGAGAAGATGAGCAGGACATTTCAATGTACCAAATCAGACACTTGGGAGATGCTGCAGGGGTGTGCAAATCTGGGTACAAGACCAGCTGTGTAAGTCCTCTGAGAAGGCAGGCGAGGAGCAGAGGGCTAAGGAAGGAGGTACCAACCTCTACCTGCAGCTGGCAAAAGAGGAAGAGCAGATGGCAGCAGGAGGACCCCTGGGGCAGGGCATGGGAATGTCAGCTAGAGCTACGTAATAAAGGTTGAGATACCCGCTCTGGTGTGGGGGGAGATGGAGCATCACCCAAGACAAAAGTGGCAAGAACAGTTTCAGGTATGCACTTATGTGAGAGACAGGTGTGTTGGGCAGGTCAAAAGAGCATAGGTATGGCTGTAAGTGGGACAGAGGCAGCATGGGGAAAAGGGATCTTGGCAGGTCCGGGGGCTGAGGGAGAGAAGGGGGCACCATCACAACCTCACACAAGGAAGAGGAGCACCAGCTCTGGAGCAGGGAGTTCGAGGACCCCGACGTAGGCAGAGGTGATACAGCAACCAAACAAGCTCTGCCTCAGGGGCCATGGGATTTACCACATGTTGACCACTGCCTGCAAGGCCTTGGAACACTTATTTGCCCAGCTAATTCCAGAACTTTTTTTTTTTAGAGACAGTCTCACTTTGTTGCCCTTGGTAGAGTGCCGTGGCATCACAGCTCACAGCAACCCTTCAGCTCTCAGGCTTAGGCAATTCTCTCTTTTTTTTTTTTTTT
>NW_003852546.1:1021352-1041481 GCF_000181295.1 Otolemur garnettii | reverse complement strand
GTCATTGTTGTTTGGCGGGCCCGGGCTGGGGATTCGAACCCGCCACCTTAGGTGTATGTGGCTGGCTTAGCCACTTGAGCCACAGGTGCCGAGCCGACCTGTTGGTTTCTTGACAATTTCTGCACAGGTGCCAGGTGTGATCCTGAATGCAGGGCTAGGCTGAGCTCTGCCAGGCCACATCTCCCCTGCTGCACCCTCAGCACCAGATAGGATCATGGGAAGGTGCTGGGGTCCAAGGGAGCCTTTCCCAGACCACCCCCCCATCCTGCCCCAACCCCAAGCTCACATGGACAGAATGGGGGCCACCATGTCGAGGGAGGCAATAAGGATGCCCAGCTCAGCAATGAGTGCCGTCAGGAGGAGTGCCCACGTGGGTTCACCATTCGCCTTCCCATGGCCAAATACCTGCATGTGCCAGGGAAGAAGCTGGTCCCAGCACCCTCACTCCACACCCCAGGCCCCAAGCCACAGCCTGGCCCCCATCACCACCAGAGCCTTCCTCTGGGGCTTAGGCCTATCTGTACTAGTGCCACACTCTCCCTGGCTCCACCTTGCCAGGTCTCTCTGCTTTGGATGAGCTATAAACAGGCTATGGGTTTTGGGTCCAAGCAGCTCAGCCAACGGCAAGGCAAGGCAGGGAGAGGGTGGCTCAGTTTGGAGCCACTATGGGGAAGTTATGCTGCATCTGTCCTCCCTCTGTCCCCAGCTGGGGTTAAGGGCCCAGGAGTAGCTAGGCTGTGGGGGAGTGCAGAAGGGCTTACCCGGAGGAAGGGGATGATGTTGTCCTTGGCAATGGCCTGCAAGAGGCGTGGTGCCCCAGTGAGGCTCTGGAGGCCAGCACCACAAGTTGAAAAGAAAGAGCCGATGACAATGACCCAGGGTGAAGGCCAGGCCAATGTGCCCACCACGAGGTTCCTGCTGACACCATCACCATACCTGCAGGGGCCGCCCAGAGCAAAAGATATCAGGAAGGCAGGCTATAGTGGGCACCACTCCGGCCACTCAGTGGAGAAGCCCATTCCACCAACCCTGTCCTTCCCCCGGCCCAACCCTGATCATGATGTCACCATCCTCTCAGAAGTAAAAGTCCTGGAAAGGTCTGACCCACCTAGTGGCACATATCACCACTGGCAGCCACCAGCGTGAGGACATGTATGTGACTATGGTTGTGGGAGCTAGTATGAGGGCAAGCCAAAGCTGAGCCACTGCTATAGGGAGGGGCCCAGATCACTCACTTGTCCCGGAGAACCACACCCTCAATGCAGGCGCCAAAGAGAACCACACTGCTGAAGTCTGTGGTGGTGTCAAGGAAAGCTAGGCCTCCATGCATGGTTACGCCAGCCTCAGCCAGCAGACTCAGCTGGGAGACCTACAGCCGATGGCTTCATGGTATGTGTGTGTGTGTGTATCCCTTGAGTTGGGCATGTGTGCAAGGTGAGGTTTATATGCGCGCATGCCTGTGTGGAATGTCTGCGTGCCGGTTGGCAACTTATATAAAAGTTAGTGCCTCCTGTTCCCTGTCCCACCTGCCCCAGGCCCAGGAAAGGATACACACAAGAGAGGTTGTTATGATGGCCAGAATGGTCCCCACTGGAATAGACTTCTGGGCGTCACGAAGATCCCCAGAGCGGTTTGAGCCAGCCATGATGCCTCCAAAAAAAAAGAGAAGACTCCCTCAGGAACTCCCTGGGGTTGGGGCCAGGGCTGGCTAGGTGGGCGAGAGAGGCTTACCTGTTACTGAGGGGAAGAAGATGCCAACCAGCACAGTGAAGGATGTGGCAATGTCAGCCACTACGTATAGGGGCAGACTCTCCTTCAGGCCAAGGGTGTCTATGGAAGGGAGACCGTGCTTCTCCACAACCTCACCCTTCTCCAGGTAGGCACTCCACAGGTTTTCTGTGGGGACAGTAGCATCACCACCACAGCCTCACTGCTTCCCAGGACAGTTTGGCTGCAGACACTCTTAGGACTTGGGGCAGCATCAGCCCCAGGCTGCTCTGGCTACAGGCAAGGAGCTTTCTGGCTAGAAGTCCGACAGACAAAGGTGGCTGAACTATTATCAGCCAGAGCCCCTCCACTGTCTGCTTCCCAGACAGAGGCCCTTTAGGGCTCCTGTGAGAACATCCCCAGGCAGCATCAGGGGTTGGTGGCCAGGGGAAGAGGGGCTGCCAGAACTTTCCGGGGACTGCTGTAGGCCTGGGACGCTGGCCAAATAGGCTCTGCTCACCCAAAACTCGGCTGCTAGGAGCTGGACTGAGAGGACATTACTGGCTGGGAAGGCAGCCAGATCTGCCCCCTACTTCTACGCTGGCCACACAAGGACAGCTCTGTGCTCTCTCTCCTACTCAGCCTGTGGGCTCAGGAGCAGAAGGATGGGAGGGAGGACTCACCCTGGAGCACACCAGTAGCTGCCCCAGGGATGCCAGGGATTTCGGTCACATTATTGAGCAGGAAATAGGGGTCACAGGAGTCAGTGGTAAGGTTGGGGCTGTGGCAGAAGAAATTCCATAGCCGGGTGGCCACTGTCTCATTATCCACCACAGTTGTCTTGGCACAAATGTCAAACTGGTCCCGGGAGAGGGTCCTGTTGCCCAACATGCAAACCCTGTAGGGGATGAAAGCATTGGCACCTGTTCAGCTAGAGGCCCCAACCTGCTACTAGCCTGAGAGAGACGTCAGTGCAATACCTGGACAAATTCCTGGGTTACTTACGGAAACACTGGAGGGTCAAAAATAGACTTGATGCCCCCAGCGTAGATGGAGAGGATAGAGATGATCACACAGGCCAGGAAGAGCGAGGCAAATTTGTTCACATACTTGACACCAACAAACACCACCAGTGTCATGAAGGTCAGAAAAATGGTTCCGTACACCCGCATATTGTTCAAGGTGGCACTTGATGTATCATGAGCCCCCGATGGGTAAAAAATGGCAGCAGGTGGGGCAATGTAAGTCTAAAACAGGATAACAGGTAAAGAGGGTTCAATCTTCCTATGTGGAGAATGAAACCTGTCATTTGGTTTTCTTAAAAGTATGCCTTAAAGAAGCCAGTCACAAACTATGATTTAATTTATATAAAATCTGTAAAATCCATAGAGACAAAAATCAGATTTGTGGTTGCTGGGGCTAGGGGGGAAAGGAGAATGACTATTAATGGGGTTTCATTTGGGAGTGATAAAAATGTTCTAAAATTCATTGTAGTGATAGCTGCGCAACTCTACACATATACTAAAAACCACTGAAATGCACACTTTCTTTTTTTTGTGTAGAGACAGAGTCTCACTTTATCATCCTCAGTGGAGTGCCATGGCGTCACACAGCTCACGGCAACCTCCAACTCCTGGGCTTTGGCGATTCTCTTGCCTCAGCCGAGTACCTGGAACTACAGGTGCCTGCCACAACACCCACCTATATTTTTGTTGCAGTTTGGCCAGGGTCAGGTGTTTTTTTTGTTGTTGGAGGCGGAGCCTCAAGTTGTCCCCCTGGGTAGAATGCTGTGGCATCACAGCTCACAGCAACCTCCAACTCCTGGGCTCAAGTGAGTCTCCTGCCTCAGCCTCCCAAGTAGCTGGCACCCACCACAATGCTCAGCTATTTTTTGGTTGCAGCTGTCATTGTTGTTTGGTGGGCCCGGGCTGCATTCGAACCCGACACCTTAGGTGTATGTGGCTGGCCCCTTAGCTACTTGAGCCACAGGCGCCGAGTCCAGGGTCAGGTTTGAACCTGCCCTTAGTATATGGGGCTGGCACCCTACCAACTGAGCCACAGGCACTGCCCTTTTTTTTTTTTTTTTTTTAAACAGAGTCTCACTATTCACCATTGGTAGAGTGCCATGTCATCACAGCTCACACCTCTAACTCTGGGGCTTAAGCAATTCTCTTGCATGGGCCTCCCAAGTAGCTGGGACTACAGGCACCCACCACAACGCCTGGCTAGCTTTTGTTGTTGTCGCAGCTGTCGTCGTTTAGCAGGCCAAGGGAGGATTCGAACCAGTCTGCCTTGGTGTGTGTGGCTAGCACCCTAACCGCTGAGCTACAGGTGTCAAGCCTGATATGTACACTTTCAATGAGTATTGAATTGTATATAATATGATATAATTATAAATTATATCTTAATAAAGCTATTATTTAAAAACAAAAGGATCCAGGTGGTGCCTGTGGCTCATCTGTAGGGCGTCAGCCTCATATGCCGGAGGTGGTGGGTTTAAACCCAGCCCCAGCCAAAAACTGCAAAAAAAAAAGGCAGACATAGGTACCAACCTTAATGGCTAACAGAGTAGAACAGGTGGAGTGACAAAGTAAGTAAAGAACGACAGCATTATATCACAACCCAAAGAATGAAAAAAGTATCTACAAGTCCACACAGACATAATTACATGAACAAAAAAAAAAATTAATGGGGCTCGGCGCCTATAGCTCAACCGGCTAAGGCGCCAGCCACGTGTACCTAAGGTGGCGGGTTCGAATCCCCAGCCCGGACCCGCCAAACAACAATGATGGCTGCAACCAAAAAATAGCCGGGCGTTGTGGCGGGCGCCTGTGGTCCCAGCTACTTGGGAGGCGGAGGCAGGAGACTCGCTTGAGCCCAGGAGTTGGAGGTTGCTGTGAGCTGTAATGCCACGGCACTCTACCCAGGGGGACAGCTTGAGGCTCTGTCTCAAAAAAAAAAAAAAAAAATTAATGGGGGAAAAAGATAATTTTTCCTTACAGAAGAATGCTAAATAATAAAACTATAAGGAACATGAGAAATAGAAAACAAATACCAAACAAACAAACAAACAAAAAAAAAAAAACCCTGAAAATCTTGGCACAACATCTAAACTGCAGGTAGAGGACCTGGAGGTGGACTAGCCAGGAAGGGGTGGGCACTTGTCACCCTGCATCTCCCTTAGCCTCTTCACTTCTGCTCCCACTGGCTGAGGCAGTGCGGTGGGGAGTGAGGAGCTGAGTATGAGAGCACCCATGCAGCTCACAGACCCTCCAAACAGGGTCCTATGACTGCTCACCCCAAATGAGGAAGAGAAGCTAGATCTGAAACACAGAGCCCTGGCCACAGCTCACACAAGCCAAGGAGGCAGTCTCTGTATCACCACCAAGATCGGTCACTCAGCTAAATGCAATAGTGCACAGACCCCCAGCCATGGCTAAAATAATGCCCAGGAAGATGGAACATACAGGGCCAAAGCCAGGATAGCCAGGCCTCTTCCCTGCCTAGCCCAAACTGGCACAGAGGTCTGAGCAAAGGTCTTTCTCTCTTGAGGCCTCCCACTTTATAACCCCCAGACCTTGGCCAGAGGTGAGGGGGGCATGAACAGCATGGGCCTTCTGTTTGGAGTCCAAAGGGACTGTTTGGACATGACTGAATTTGGCCAGGTCTTAGGCTGACTCACCAGTAATATCTCAATGGCCCCCAGAATATACATGGCTGCTGCAAATGTTGTTCCCAGGTAGAAGCACAGGCCCACAGCACCTCCAAATTCTGGCCCCAGTGAGCGGGAAATCATGAAATAGGAACCCCCAGCTAGAGCAGAGAAAGGAAAAATGCATGCAGGTCAAGGTTGGTTCTTCTTCAAGGGGTTGTCCCCATGACAGGCCCTCGCACCACCCAGAGGGACAAGGACTACTCTTCCCATTTACAGATGAAAAAGGCTACATGTCTGGTAAGTGGCCAGGCTGGTACTAGCCCCCATTCCCCTCTGACTCAAACACCCAGCATGGGCCAATGAAATGACTACTTTTCTAGGGCAGCTCTGGGTCTGCAGCAGTGGTTGAGCCACTGTCCTCCAACTTCCTGCCCTTGGGCCAGTCCCCCCAGCCTCTTCTGGCTGGGTGTGTCCTACCTCAGCACACTTCACCCCTCCCAAGGCCTGAGCCTTTGTTAGTCTGACCCCTCTAGACCAAGGCAGGGACTGTGTCTTGTCTAGTTTTTGGCCTCCAGAGCCCAGCACAGGGCCTGCCACCAGGTAACTAGCCACGGCCGACCCTCTCGCCTTGAGTCTGTGCTTCTCTCAGAGTCTAACACCCCTGGCAAGACTCAGAGCCAACAGTGGGTCCCAGGATAGCAAGCATACAGGCAACAAGGGTGATCCCATGTCACCAATTGTATCTGCTGCTCATAAAACTTCTCTGGTAAAGGGGCAGCGCCTGTGGCTCAAAGGAGTAGGGCTCTGGCCCCATATGCCAGGTTCAAACCCAGCCCCAGCCAAAATCTGCCAAAAAAAAAACTTCTCTGGTGAAAATCCGGGAACAGGGATAAAGAAACTTAAAAAATGATCAATCCCTTTCTTCTTGTAATCCCACCACTAGGACCTCTGTTGGGGGACTGCCAGGGACATGAGTAGAAATTTGTTGTTGTGGCTGTTCTTGACAATATTTACAACAGTGAAAAAGTAGACCATACAAATAGGAGAATGATCATATAATTTAGGTTATAGCTTACCACAGAGAATCCTGTTTTTAAAAAATGTTTCCAACATTTGGGAAACACATACACATGTAAATATATATGCATACAAACATAGGTATGTATGCACGTATATACTCATGCATTTGGGGAATAGACATATATACATACACAGATAAAGAGAGTGAGCACACACATGTGCAAGTGTGTGCCTTATACTTTACAAGACATTATGACCACTTACCAAAAGGTAAATAGTAATGAACTCAGGATGGTGGGATTATGGATACTTTCAATTTTCTGTCTTTCTTTTTTTATTGTTGGGGATTCATTGAGGGTACAAGAAACCAGGTTACACTGATTGCATTTGTCAGGCAAAGTCCCTCTTATGGATACTTTCAATTTTCTTTTTCTTTTGAGTCTCAACTCTGTCGCTCTAGGTAGCGTGCTGTGGTGTCATCACAGCCCACAGCAACTTTTTTCTTGGGCTCAAGCAGTTCTCTTGCCTCAGCCTCCTGAGTAGCTGGGACTATAGGTGCCCACCACAACACCCGGCTAGTTTTTCTATTTTCAGTAGGGATGGGGTCTTGCTCTTGTTCAGGTTGGTCTCAAACTTTTGAGCTCAAGTGATACACATCTGCTTTGGCCTCCCAGAGTACTAGGATTATAGGCATGAGCCAACACATGTGGCCTCACCTTTCCTTTTTTAAAAAAAATTTTTTTGAGCCAGTGCCTCACTGTCACCTAGGCTAGAGTCCAGTAGCATCATCATAGCTCACTATGACTTCAAAGTCCTGAACTCAAGCAATCCTCCTGCCTCAGCCTCAATTTTCCCCTCTACATTTTTCTGTATTTTCTTTTTTTTTTTTTTTTTTGAGACAGAGCCTCAAGCTGTCCCCCTGGGTAGAGTGCCGTGGCATTACAGCTCACAGCAACCTCCAACTCCTGGGCTCAAGCGAGTCTCCTGCCTCCGCCTCCCAAGTAGCTGGGACCACAGGCGCCTGCCACAACGCCGGGCTATTTTTTGGTTGCAGCCATCATTGTTGTTTGGTGGGTCTGGGCTGGAGATTCGAACCCGCCACCTTAGGTGTACGTGGCTGGCGCCTTAGCCGGTTGAGCTATAGGCGCCGAGCCATTTTTCTGCATTTTCAAACTCTCTTAGGGTAAATATATGTTACCTTTTTTTTTAAATTTACTTTTTATTTTTTATTTTTTTGTAGAGACAGAGTCTCACTTTATCATCCTCGGTAGAGTGCCATGGCGTCACACAGCTCACAGCAACCTCCAACTCCTGGGCGATTCTCTTGTCTCAGCCTCCCAAGCAGCTGGGACTATAGGCACCTGCCACAACGCCCAGCTATTTTTTTGTTGCAGTTTAGCTGGGGCTGGGTTTGAACCCACCACCCTTGGTATATGGGGCCAGTACCCTACCCACTGAACCACAGGCTTTAGCCACCCTAAAACCTACTTTTATACCAACAAAACACAAGAGCGGTCTCAAACTCTGTCAAGCAGTGCCCCTAAGAGGTGGCACTGTTTTGGAGTCAGGAACTAGGACTCTACCAGAGAACTGCTTGGAGCATAAGGGTGAGCCATGTGGATTTCCAGATAGGTCAAGGTGAACTGTGGGACATCTTCCCTCCCCCAGGCCTTGGGTGGCACTCACCCACCTGGAACCACACCATTGGTGGCGATGGCACTCATGGAGATAGCTGTCAGCAGGGTCTGTGGAAAGGAGGGCCTGGGTGAGCAGCTCAGCTGGGTGGACTCCGCAGGGTGGCATGGACTGTTCCCAACCCAACGCTGCCCCTGTCAGGACACTCACACAGCAGCAGCAGATGAGCACGATGAGGAGGGCCTGCAGAACCCCAGCCGTGCCCACCATCCAGGTCAGCCGCAAGAAGAGGATAACCCCGAAGATATTCTGCAGGCAGGGCAGGTACACCCCCATGAGGGTGCCCATGCTGGGCGCCTATGTGGGCAGGAAGGGAGGGGTACACAGAGCATCAAAGGGGCGCAGATGCACCATGTAGTGCCAGCCCTAGGCACTCAGCAGCTCCTCACACCCAGCAGGGTCCTGGGGAACACAGTAGGTGGGGGTGACAGCTGAGATGTCTCTACTGACTTTCTTATAGGAAGACAGTTCTGACTGGGAGGTATTCACTCTTTTTCCTTCCTTTCCTCTCTCCTATTAAACTTCTAGAGAGATCCATCTCAGATCTCTACCTTCTCACCCAAGTTACCCCCCCAAAAAGTCCAAGACATCAGTCTCTAGCCCTCCCTCTCCCAAGTTCCCACCCCAGTCCGAGTGGACACCAACTCCTGCCCAGTCTACCTCCCTGCTGCCTTGCCCTGGCCTTAGTCCCTTGAAACTGGAGCAGTACACCTGGGTCGCCTGGCTGCTATCCTCTGGTGCCTGTCAACTTCTCCACACAGTCCAGCTTACTCTGCTGCCAGAGCAGGTCTCTGAAAACCCAATTCAATCTCATCATCAAATTCTCTGGACTGCCTAAGGTGGAGGTGGTACTACCTCTTGCACTCCCTCAGCATCTGATATAGCCTTCTATTATGGCATTCATTCATAAGTACAGGTCACGGTGACAGTGTACTTATAAGTCTCATGACTATATTGGGATAGGTTCGGCTTGCTTACTGTTCTGTAACAGCAGGCCCTGCAGGTGCTTCTGAACTCAGTGTGTGTGGTCTCAGAAGCCCTTGGGACATCCTGTTGAGAGAATTCTGCAGAGAGGGGACTCAGGCTGTTGGGAAGGTGTGGAAGGTCTGATGTGGAGACTCAGGCAGGATTTCACAACTACCTAAGGGCAGAGTAGGGACCAGCCAGGAAAACAGAAGCAGGCTGGTGTCCTAAAGGAATGAGCCCCCACGAATGTCACCTAGAGCAGTGGAATCCTGACAGCTTCCATCAGAGCGCCAGCAAAGCCTTCTACTGGCCTGATGCCGGGGTGGGAGAGAACTATATAGCCATAGGAACCTTCTATAGGATCCTGGCCTGGTGGGTAGGACCTGTTTATGGCCTAAATACTCAGAAGGGCCTGGCCAAGACCAAAGACCTATCCTCCACATGACAATGTAGTTGACAGATACATCTTACTTGGGCTCTGTCTGCACCCTTCTCAGATGATACTAGCTGCTGCATTATGGCAGCAAGAGCTCTCCCAGCCTAAGCTGAGTCACTCTGAGAAAAGGGCAGTGTGGGAAAGGGCAGGGCCGGAAATGCTTTCTGCATCCCCAAATAACCTCTGGCAGCCTCAGAAGGTCCAGGCCAGAACTAAAGTGGCTGTTAGGGAGAGGCTGCCTCTGAGGGTTGGCACGGGCTGGCTGGAAGCCTACCCTTCCTGCCCCAAGTCTTCCTTTCCAAAGGTCTCTGCTCAGACCCTAGGTGAGGACCACAGCTCAGCAGCTCCAGAGCCTGAGCTTCCTACCAACTCCCTGTGCACTTGACCAGGCTGCTCCTTGCTCAATGGAAAAGCCACTGGAGGCTTGGCACCTATAGCTCAAGCGGCTAAGGTGCCAGCCACATACACTAGAGCTGGTGGGTTCGAATCCAGCATAGGTCTGCCAAACAACAATGACAACTACAACCAAAAAATAGCCAGGTGTCTGTGGTCCCAGCTACTTGGGAGGCTGAGGCAAGAGAATTGTTTAAGCCCAGGAGTTGGAGGTTGCTGTGAGCTGTGATGCCAGGGCACTCTACCCAGGGCAACAGCTTGAGGCTCTGTCTCAAAAAAAAAAAAAAAGAAAAAGAAAAAGAAAAGCCACTGGAGCTGGGAAATCCAGCCCCCATCTCACATCCTTACCCTGGGGCCACGTAAGCTTAGTAGGCTGGACCCCAGCATCCTCATTAGGCCAGGGGACCATGGTCCTTCACCAGCCCAGGCTTCCTTCCCCTTCCTGTTGAGATGTGCACTGTCCTTTCTTAGGAGCCTCATAACATCTAGCCACCAGCTCTCTGGCTTGGCAGTTTGGTCAGAAGGGACAGGGATGAAGCTCTTACCTAAAGATTCTTCCCCACCCCCACCATGGGCAACACTCTTAGAAGTTGAGATGCCCCTTCAGTGCTAGATATGGATAGCCAGAGACAGTCAGGGTTCTCCACTATCTGTAGTCCAGAACATGCCAGCAAAATTAGGAACAGCTGGATAGGGTTGAAGGGCTGAGTCTGTAAGACCTCAAGTTTTCAGCTACCCTCTGAAGTGTGGGCTGATTTGCCTCCTAGAAGTGTGAAGTGAGGAGAACACTTCAACTGGGACTACTCTTTCTCCTGGGCTCACTCCACTGAGGCCCAAATCTCACCACCAGGTCCTAGGCTGGAGGTCTGACTTATCCCAAACAAAAGCATCTTCCGCTCATGTTGATCTCAAGGAGAACACTCTAGCCCCCAGCTCCTAAAATACAGCCACTTCCTGAACCTCAGGGAGCGTCCTTGTCTCCAAATCAAAAATGCAGAAAAATCCCCAGCCCCATCACACAGAAGAGCTGGGCAAAGATGTGAAAATCCTAAAGAGAGGATGGATGGTGACCAGGAGATGGGACCACAAGAGCAGACAAGAAGCCCCATGAGGCAGTGGCAGGCTCTGAGCACACATGCATGTCCCCTTGGAGCTTTGGGAGCTACTGACAGGTCTGCCAGTGGAGCCTTGGGATAGTGAGGGGCAGGAGAGTTTGTCATTTGCTCCGGATTACATGGACTCCAAGGGACAACCAAGTTCCTGGCTCCAAAGGCAACATCCTTAGTCACCCTGATGTGATGGTAGGCATCTGGCTTTCTACATAGTCACATATCTCACAAATCTGTCTCCCAGTATTAAGCATAGATCTCATCTGGCTGAGCCACCTTAGGAAAGTTTCTTAACACCACTGGCAATCAAGTTTCCTCATCTGGAAAATGGGAATAATACTAGCACCAACCTCTTAGTTTTTTCATGAAGATGACATCCAAGATCCCAGGCCCACTACTCAGCATGATGCCTCACCCATAGTAAAGGCAACTATTGCCTTTTTTTCCTTTCTTTTCTTTTTCTTCTCTGAGCTGTCATAGATTAGACCATCCTCAAAGTCTTGGGCTGAAGCAATCCTCTTGCCTCAGCCTTCCAAGTAGCTGGGACTCCAGGCATCTACCACAACACCTGGCTTGTTTTTTCTGTTTTTGGTAGAGATGAGATCTTGCTCTTGCTCGGGTTGGTCTTGAACTCCTGAACTCAAACAATCCACCCACCTCTGCCTCCCAGAGTGCTAGGACTACAGGTGTGAGCCACCACACCTGGCCTTGTTGCCTTTTTTTAAGAGACACAGTCTTGCTCAGTAGCCTATGCTGGAGTACAGTGGCATGATCATCATTCACGTAAACTTGAATTCCTAGGCTCAAGTAATCCTCTTTGCTTAGTCTCTGGAGTAGCTGAGACTTATAGGTGCATACCACCACACCCTGCTAAATTTTTTTTTTTTGGGGGGACAGTCTTACTATGTTGTTCTCGATAGAGTTCTGTGGTGTCACACCTCATAGTAACCTCAAACTCTTGGGCTTAAGCGATTCTCTTGCCTCAGCCTTCCAAGTAGTCAGGACTACAGGTGCCCGCCACAACTCCCGACTATTTTTTTTTGTTGTTGTAGTCATCATTGTTGTTTTTAGTAGGCCCCAGCTGGGTTCAAACCCTCCAGCCCTGGTGTATGTGGCTGGCACCCTAACCACTGAACAACAGGCGCCAAGCCATACCCAGCTAATTTTATAAATATTTTGTATTGAGAGGGTCTTGCTATATTGCACAGGCCAATCTCAAACTCCTGGCCTTAAGTTATCCTCCTGCCTCGGCCTCCCAAAGTGATGGGATTACAGCCATGCACCACCATGCCCAGGTGTTATTTCTGAGGACCTCCCTGGCCCTCCTCCCAGGAGTCCTCAGTAGCCCACACCCCTTGAAGACTCCTTGAGCCCAAGGCACTTATGTACCCATCCTCCATGCTCACTATACCTGCAGCCACTTTCCCTGGGGTTGTCACCACCATGTGGGGAAATAGCCAATTCCATAGTGTTGTGTCTGTCTTTCCAGGTGTGGCCCCTCTGCTGCCCTGACCAGCTCACCTCAGCTGCCCTTCTGCGGGTGCCCTCCCCGCTCTCAGCCTCTTCATGCTCCTTGGCACCCTGGGTGAGGTTGGTGTAGCTGACGAGCTTGCCCAGAAGAGACGACACCTTTGGGCGGATGTCCAGCTCTTCCTGTAAACAGAGCCATGGGGCAAGATGGCAAGGGGCCAGGCTGGTGCCAGGCTACCTGTGTGTAGCCAGCAGTATGGCACCATGCCAAGCCCTGAGGCAGGCCTGGGCCTGATCCCAGCCTGGGGAAAGCCCAAGCCAGCCAACTGGGCAGGTGTGAGCACCACACCCCAGCACGTGGCACTCAAAGCCCAGCCCAGCGGCTGCTTTTCTCTGCCCCATCTTGGCTGCAATCACTGCCAGACCATTTGTGAAAAACTACCTGCCTCAGGGGAGAACAGACAGGGCACAGCTGGCAGACAAATGGCATACTTTATCCTGGCTGCTCTGCCAGGCTTCTCCCAGTTATGACTGAGCCTCCAGACTCACATTTACTCATAACTCCAACAAAAAAAGTCTCCCTAGTCAACTCAAGGAACCATGGATGGCAAAAGAGGGATGTCTGGGACGAGTGAAGCCTCTCTTGCCTACCCAACTCTGATCTTCTTGGATGGTCTTCCCTCCAGATTCCAGTTCCTATGAGTACCCATGTCAATTGCTAAGGTGGGATGCTGGCCCCTCAGCCATCTCATGTGGGGCCAGGTCAAGGCCTTCCCTGAAGAATCTTGCTGCTTCCCTAGGTAAGGAGGCCTCCCAGGGCTCAGGCTTTCCCGTTCACATGGCCTTCTCAGCACTGCCTCCACCTGCCTCTTGCCCACATTTAAGTTGTCCAGCTCACTTCTGACCCTACACACAGGAAGAAGTTGGCTTGGAGTGAAAAGTGAAGATGCAGGCTCTTTGGGGAGATTGAGGAACCTACATTATTCAGCCACGGGGTGGCTAAATGTATGGGTCAGAGTTTAGGAGCCTAAAACACGTCTTAAATCCAGACCTCACTTTTCAGTTTGAGTCTGAAAAGGATAAAAGTGCAAAAGCATAAATTTGGGAATCTTTCCTGAGAGGTGTCCACTAAGGCTGAAAATGTGGAGAGAAGCTAGGCCTCAGTGAACTAGAGGAGGACAGAGTTGGAAGAGCCAACTATGACGCTCAAGGAAGAATCCGTGGGAGAGCAAAGAACCATGGACTGGGAGAAGAACTAGGAGTGGAAGGAAGAGAGGAAACTCTGAGGTGGGAAACTCTACGGGAGTGGTCACCTAGCTGAGGACCTGTTGCAAGGAAGACAGAGTGAGCCCTGGAAGTGGCAATGGGGGCAGTATTGTGAGTGGTCCTGGGAAAATAGTTTAAATCAAAGAGCCAATGTAACTGCAGCCTGGCAGCCAAGGGGAAACTAAAGGAGGAGGTGGGCCTGTCGAGGCACAACCATCAGCCTGCCTGGGTCCTTCCCAATGGGCCACTCCTGCCCATCTGCCCACCAAGAATGGCCCCTCAGCTACCTCAAACAATGCCAGGTTTCTGTCATAGTAGTCACTTCCTCTGGATGCCTCCAAAGGGCAAAGAAAAGGGCTGCTCTCTCTGTGGTTGCCATGACCTGTGAGGAGAGAGGGACAATTAGGGTCTGCTTCCTGAGCCCCCAGCCTGTGTCCCGCCCCCCCCCAACATCATCAGAGTACTTTGGAGGCCACAGTGTCACAAGGCTGAAATTCACTTTTCCCATCACAACCTGCCAGCATCCTTGAAGGGCCAGGGAGAAACCAATGACCAAAACCCAGAGCATCATTTCCTTTACAAAGGGCACCTAAATGAGGGCCCCCGGACACACGGGCACAAGCCCTTGCGAACACTGCGGAGCTAGGACTTCGGGGGCGTGGCCCAGTCTTAGCCCGCCCCCACCTCCAAGCCCCGCCTTTCTGCTTTCCGAAATAGCCCGTGCGCAGGGTGCCAAGGGCTTGGAGTCTTCAGGGAACGCCTGGGTGCGGCCCTCCATATGGAGGAAACCGCACAAAGCACCTTCGCCGGCCAAGGCTCTCAGGTGGCCTACTACGACCCCACGATGCACCGCGCGGGGGCGTCCCGGAGCATGCTGGGAGGTTGGGTAAGCCCCAGAGGGTAGAGCGCCAAGTGAGCGCAGGGCATCTGCTGGGGTCAACTGAAGAAAGCCAGTGGGTGCTGGGCAGAACAGACTGCTGGCAGGTGTCACGTCTTGGCCTCCTTGCCCTCAGATTCTGCTTGCCCCAGACTAGCCTTGACCCACCTCCCAGGCTGGTGATACAGTGTCCCAGCTGGAAGGAAACCTCACTGAAAGGAGCCAAATTCTCATTTTTGTCTGTTGTTTTGTTTTTGCTTTTTGAGACAGAGTCTCACTGCTCGCTAGAGTGCCATTGCCTCAGCCTAGATTATAGCAGCCTCAAATTCCTGGCTTCAAACAATCCTCTTACCTTGGCCTCCCAAGTAGCTGGGACTACAGGTGCTTGCCACAACACCCAGCTAATTTTTTCCCCTATTTTTAGAAGAGACTGGGTCTTGCTCTTGCTAGTCTAGAACTCAAGTGATCCTTCTTCAGCCTCCCAAAGTGCTGGGATTATAGACGTGATGCCACTGTGCCCAACTACTCCTTCTCTAAGAGCCTGCCTCAACTCCCAAACTTCAGCCACTTTTTTCTGGCCTCTCATCATACACAAGTTTTCCAACTCTTGTCCCTTGTGAATTTTAGTGGGTGACACCTCCATCTTCCCACCAAGCATGCAGAAGATGCCAAACACTCCTTTCCTAAGGGGTCCCCTCCACTCCAGACAGCCTAGCAGCAGCAACACTCACTCAAGGACTCACAGCAAATAGGTAGCAGACATTTTGTTTCAAAGAAGCACCTTCGGATTGGATGGCAGCAGGATGCAGTTTTGAGGGCAGAAGGGTTGGCATGGTGTCTGGTGATGAAGGTGGCAACAGAAGTATCATAACCAACCCAGACTAGTGGTGTGATTGAGCTATGCCTGCCAACATTTCTGTTTAAATAGACAATTCATTTCTCTTGTTTGCAGCTGAAAATGCGGCTGATGCATCCTCCTCCATCTGATACGTCCACTTGCTATCAGGATGAGGTTTAACTTACCTTCTCTGAGCCAACAACCACTCTGCACTGTAGATCCTTTATTTCCCAAGCATACTAACAGGTAAAGTATACTCATGAAAATTTCCGGGGCAAAGTCAGCGCTTCCTTCTCACAGCATGTGAAAGCAATATATTCACCTCATCCAGCAACCTGGGCTGGCTAAGCAGCTCAGTCCAACGTTCCTATAGCTCAGTGCCAACAGCACAATGGGCAAAGGCAGACAGAGGTCAAGTTGGCCTACTACATCATGTTAAAGCCTGGTGGGGTTCCATAGTTCCCAGACATCCCATGACATTTGCTGTGCCCTTAATGCTTGTTCAGGACCAGAATAGTCACAAGAAAATTCTGAAAATCCAGGAACACACACACTGCCCACTACACTGATGGCCTGTCAGTGACACGCCTCTGAAAACTACTGTTGGGTTTTCATGACTAAAAAGTATCCTCCCTGAATAAATCAAATGCTCTAGTTTGTCTGAAAATGGCAGCTATACAGCTGATCATACTTCCCTTTTTGCATTGGCTGCCAGGAATCACCAAGCTAAATTTGTTCCTTAGATGCAGTTACCATCTGTCTCACTCAGGGTCCTCGCCCTCATCCTCTGCATGGTTTTTGATCTTCCTGACAGTAACAGTCCTTTTGGGAGGCTCTTCTATTGCATATTTCTTCTGATCTTTTTGTGAAAGTAGGTTGGAAATAAATTATAAATGATAAATGATTATAAATTATAAACTCATGTAGTACAGCCTGCCCCACCATTTTTTTGCCCTGTTTTTCTGAGGGGACTGTATTAGAATCTATAGAAAATGTAAATATGAGTACACAGCCACCCCTCCAAGACTTAGCTGATCCCTTGTCCCTTCAGCCGTTGCTTGAGGGTGACTCAGAGTCCTTGCAAGCATGGTCTCTAGTCTCACAGAACATTTCAGTAGATACCTCTTATTCCCTTTTAGTGACAAGGAAAGTAAGACTCAAAGAGGTTCAGAGTAAGATCACCCAGAGAGGAGGGCCACACCTGGGTGCCAGGATCTACCAGAGTCAAGTGGGAGCTGAGCTGCAAATTCCCTGTTCCTACCCTAGACTTCAGTACCGCACTATCCTTTAACCTAGAGAAGGTCTGGGATATACAATTTGGCCACGGTATACCTTGGCTTCTAGGTGTTCAGATGGCTGGCAGCCTGGCTTGGGTTCTTGGCTTGTCCCCTATGTGACCCAGGGAAACCTGCTTAACTTTCTATGCTGCATTGGTTTCCTCTTCTATGAAGTAGAGATAGTAACACCTGCTTTTCCAATAGCCCAGATGCACTAGAAAAGGGACAGGCTAGTCCCAGACACTCGACAGGTGGTCCTTGGAGTTCCCGAAAGCTTCCATGCAATTGTGAGAAAGTGTAGGGGTCTGAGCAGTGGCTGCATGTCTGCACTGCACTAAATTTCAAGCTGCCAGTTTTCAGGCCTCAGCTATTCCAAAAATTCCAGGGCAGGTCTAGGCATGCCTTCAGGCCAAAGCTGCTCAGACACCACCTGAGACCCCAAGTGAATCTGAGGATGGCCTTGGCCTAGGGGCTGCCTGTGAGATACACAGTTGTGTTCCCACCAGCAACTGTGAATACACCAGTAGCAGGGGGGATCCAGGTGACCTGGTTGATCCCTGTGCACATGGGCATCTGCCTGAAGTGCCCCTCCAGAATCTCCTTACACCCTGCCAGCAGGCCAAGGTGGTCTGTCTGTGACCCTTAGAGCAGAGGTGTTGTGAGCCATGAGCTGGGGAAACTGAGGATGGACCTGGGGCTCACTATTTTTGTGCCCTCTGACCCTCTGCAGTTCCCACCAAGAATCAGAATCACTCACCAGGGTGCAGGGTGTCCCCCATCCTGTAGACAGTCAAGGTCTGGCTGAAAAGAATTTAGAGAAAGAGGAAGAGGAAGGGGGGTAGTGGGAGGAGCTGGTCTAGTCTGGGGGGATCCAGCAGGAATTAGCCAATGTGGCTGTAGGTCCTTCCAGTCACCCTGGAGGAGCCAAGGCGGGGCCAGAGGGTAGGCTCAGCTCTGCCTGCCAACTGGTCTAGGCTGATGCTAGGCATACAGGCCATCTAGCCTCTGGGGGAGAGAGAGCCTTCCGGGACTAGAGGAACAGTGAAGCTGGTCCTCCCCTGACCACTTGAACAGGGACAGACAAGAGCATGGGGGTGGGAGAAGGGAGGGCACTCACACAGCTGTCAAGCTGGTAAAACCAACAGCCCATACCACTGTCCTATGCCATCTCCACATACGGCTGTCAGGTGATACAGATACACACCTTAGCCATCACTCACACCATGCATGGATTACCTCAGTCATGTAACTATCACAGACACAGATCAGAGGTCAAGATTACATAATCTTACTCAGGAGGCTGAGGCAAGAGAATCGCCTAGGCCCAGGAGTTGGAGGTTTCTGTGAGCTGTGAAGCCACAGTGCTCTACTGAGGGCGATAAAGTGAGACTCTGTCTCAAAATAAATAAATAAATAAATAACATAATCTGATACATGTCAGTAACACATTTCCTACTATCTCCATCAAGGTCAGTCACAGACATTGTAGGCATTTGTCATCCTTTATATCACCATCCTCATCACTGACAACCCTGCTGGAAACAGTAGCCATGACCTGACCCCACCTTCACCTTGTGATACCCACACACTTGCACAAGTATACAACTACACATGTTCTCAGTGGTATACACAATCCAAGGGTGTTCACAGCCCCTGGGGACCTCTTGGGGTAGGAGATGGAGAAAGGGGTATGGGGTGAAGCAAGCAACTGGGAGGAGGAAGGAGGGAGTTACCTCCAGGCCCAGCCCTAACTCCTAGGTTAAGGTGCTAGAATTTCAAACTCTGGTTTGAATCCCTCCCACAAACAGACACAAGTTACATAACCTCTCTACCCATCCCTCCATTCCTTCCTAAGTGTGAGTAAAAGTACTTATCCCTTGGGGGATGCTCGGAGGATTAAAGGAGTTAATTCATATTTCATGTAGAGTGCCCAGACAAGCCTGGCTCTGTGTCAGCGCTCTGCAGATGCCCACGGTATCTACAGATCTATGCCGGGGCCAACACCAGAGCACTCAGGCAGTTACCTGTAGAGCCCCTTGGCAGGCACACCCGTATGTAGCTGGGCCAGGCGCAGCGAAGCGCCGGAAGACGCTGGAGGGGGAGGGGATGGGAGTCTCAAAAGGCAGAGACGTTACACCCCAAATGGGTAGCTGGGGCGAAAAAGGATGGGGGCAATTCACCGAAGGTGAATGGGCTGGAGTCGGGGCTTCAGTTGTGCTCCCAGTCAGGAAAGGGCCGGGTGATATCCTAAGGCGGGTGGCCTCGCAGGCTGGCCTCCCGGGGCGGCCACGTCTGCAGCCCTCGCCCGCCGCCCTCCGGGGAGGAGCTGGGGTGTGGAGGGTGGCCGGCGGCGGGGACCTAGAGCGAAGGAAAATCGTGTCCGTGCGCGCTGAGGGGGGAGATGATCGAGGCGGCACAGATGAGGAAAAGTTGAGACCGTATCGACGTGTGCGCACAAGGCCGGGTGTATGTGTGGGCGCGGGCCCCGCGTGGCCGGCCCCCCGGTCCCGCCACGGCCCGCTCCCAGCGCGCCCTCACCGTCCGAGTCCTCCCGCTCGGCGCGATCCCCGTAGTCCACCCAACTGAGCCCCTCGAGGTTGTCATAGTCGCCGCGCCGCGGCCCGTCCACCGGCACCACGGTGAAGTGAGGCATCACGCGCGCTCGGCCCCGCCGCACCCGCTGTCCCGGCCGCCTGCCGGCTGTCCCCGCCGCCCCGGGCCCGCGCGCCCCGCCCGCTCGCATTCCTCCCCGCTGCGCTCACTTCCTCCGCCCGCCCCCCGGGCCGCCCCTCGGGGGCGGAGAGCGGGAAGGGCTAGGGCCCCGTTCCTCCCCGAGGGGGGGGCCCTAGTGGCGTGAAGACCCCTGGACCGGAGTGCTAGTGGCTACTCGGCCTGGGAAAGGGCCCGATACCTGTGTGACCTTGGGTAAGGGGCTGTCCCCTCTGGTCCCCAGAAGCAGTACTTATAAAATGGAGGAAACACACTGCCACCTTCGTGGGACTATTTGAGGGCTCCCTGAGATGGAGCCCGGGGTGCACAGGCTCTGCGCTCTGGGTTAAAGTACTTGTGAGCATTTCTGTCACTTGGTGAGGGAAGGGAAGACAGAACCGGGCCAGGACCACTAGGGCCACCCTAGTTCTACCCATGTTCTCCCCCATCCTTACATATCTTCTCCACATTTCTATCTGGCTTCCACTTCTCCTCCATGTCCCTGGAGCCCGCACCCCCGCAAGGGTCGTGTCCCTGCTCGGAGCCTCGGTGTTGCAGCTTCTCCTGTTGAAGGCAGCAGGGGATTCTCGACCCTTCCCCAGAGGCTTCAGCAGCGAAGACTCCCACCCACCCCATCCCCGGTCCCATTGTCCCTTTGGGACAAGATACTGGGTATTTTAGCCCAGTACTTTCTTTTTTTTTTTTTTTTTT
>NW_003852546.1:1004569-1021256 GCF_000181295.1 Otolemur garnettii | reverse complement strand
TGCCTCAGCCTCCCAAGTAGCTGGGACCACAGGCGCCCGCCACAACGCCCGGCTATTTTTTGGTTGCAGCCGTCATTGGTGTTTGGCGGGTCCGGGCTGGGGATTCGAACCCGCTACTTTAGATGTACGTGGCTGGCGCCTTAGCCGGTTGAGCTATAGGCGCGGAGACTAGCCCAGTACTTTCATTTAAACTTTATCTTTGTACCGTCTCACTTCCTAGGGGTTCCTTTACCTAAGTCCTTTGCTTTATTCGCTCTTTTTTTTTTCTTTCACTTTCTACTCCACTGCTTCAGATAACTTATCCAGTTGGCTTTACTTTGGCATCTTTATCTTATGGGTCATCTTTTCAGCTATTCTTTTTTTTCTCTATCAGAAAACCTCAGAGCCCATCTTACCTGCCTCCATTCTTCTCCCTTTTGTGGCTTAAATGGCTTTAAGTTCAGAACATCCAGAATGGGTCAGAGAGATACCTACCGACTACAGGCTCTGCTTGCTCTGACTGCCGGCTTCCTCTCCAGCCATCTGGGCATAATCAAAGTAGCTGGGCCCTGCACAACGACCCCCAGCTGACCCCTCCCTTCCTGTCAACCTGCCCTCCCGCCCCTCACGCCACCTTCAGCCACCCACAGTCGCAGCCTTCCTACTGGACTCCCTGATCTCTCCTCTGTTCACGTAGAGCCGCCTCTGCTGAGGAGAAAGCCCTAGCCTTCTTTGCCTACTAGGCCTTGCTCAATCTGGCCCTGCCGACCTCTCTGGGCGCATCCCTCGGGCATCCTCCTCTCTAACCTCTGCCATTCAAACCTCTTTCACCTCCTCAAAATCACAGAGTTTCTGGAAATCACCCACTGTTCACTCTGATGGACCATCTCTCTAGCCTCTGCTCCCTACCTCACTGACCACACTCCTCATCTGCCCAAACACCTCACCCCACCCACTACCTGACCTGGATTGAGTTCCCCTAGGGCGCTTTCCCTTTGCGCTTCATAGTACCCATTGCAGGCAGAAATGTGTTGGTGGGAACCTTTCATTAATGTTTGTCATGCCCACTAGACTGTGGACTTTGCAAAGGCAGGACCCTGTTGGTCTTGTCACACTGGTATCCCCAGTTCTGTATCCAACACGTTTTACCAATAAAGAACGAACAGGTGAGTCTGGGCATGGTGGCTCATGCCTATAATCCCAGCACTTTGGGAGGCCAACGAGGGTGGGTTGCCCGAGCTCAGGAGTTTGAGACCAGCCTGAGCAAAAGCAAGACCCTATCTCTTTTTTTTTTTTTTTGGCCAGGGCTGGGTTTGAACCCACCACCTCTGGCATATAGGGCTGGCGCCCTACTCCTTTGAGCCACAGGTACTACCCAAGACCCCATCTCTTAAAAAAGAAAAAAAGGCCGGAGGTTGGACACGTGGCTCATGCCTATAATCCCAGCACTTGAGAGGCCAAAGCAGGTAGATTGCCTGAGCTCACAGAGTTCTAAACTAATCTGAGTAAGAATGATACCCCATCTCTTAAAAAATAGCTGGGCGCTGAGGCGGGTGCCTATAGCCTAGCTACTCAGGAGCTGAGGCAAGAGAATCACTTGAACCCAAGTGTTTGAGGTTGCTGTGAGCTAAGATGCCACAGCACTCTACCAAGGATAACCAAGTGAGACTATCTCAAAAAAAAAAAAAAATAGCTGGGCGTTGTGGTGTGCACCTGTAGTCCCATGAGGCAAGAGTATCACCTGAGCTCAAGAGTTTGAGATTGCTGTGAGCTATGATGCCGGGGCACTCTTTCCAGGACGACAGTAATAAGACTCTGTCCAAAAGTTGCCATAATTACAACATTGCAGTATTGGTATGACAATAAAAAATAGTCCAAATAAATGGAACAGAATTCAAAAACAAATGTGCGCTTTTGTGGGCTCAGGCCTTGGGCATATGAATTATGGTTTCTCAGCTGGATGTGGTGGCTCACAACTGTAATCCTAGCACTCTAGGAGGTTAAGGCAGGTGGAGCCTGGGCTCAGGAGTTTGAGCCCAGCCTGAACAAGAGCTGAGACCCCATCTTTACTAAAAATAGAAAAGACAAGCTGGGTGTTGTGGCAGGTACCTGTAGTCCCAGCTACTCAGGAGGCTAAGGCAAGGGAATTGCTTGAGCCTAAGAGTTTGAGGTTGCTGTGAGCTGTGATGCCAGAGCACTCTACGTAGGTGACAGAGTAAGACTCTGTCTCAAAAAAATAAAATTATTCTTTTTTTCTTTATTTTTTTTATTTATTTTATTTTATTTTTTTTTTTTTTGAGACAGAGCCTCAAGCTGTCCTCCTGGGTAGAGTGCCGTGGCATTACAGCTCACAGCAACCTCCAACTCCTGGGCTCAAGCGAGTCTCATGCCTCAGCCTCCCAAGTAGCTGGGACCACAGGCGCCCGCCACAACGCCCGGCTATTTTTTGGTTGCAGCCGTCATTGTTGTTTGGCGGGTCTGGGCTGGGGATTCGAACCCGCCACCTCAGGTGTACGTGGCTGGCGCCTTAGCCGGTTGAGCTATAGGCGCCGAGCCTATTCTTTTTTTCTTGAGACAATCTCACTCTGTCACTCAGATTGGAGTGCAGTGACTTGAATATATGGTAGTTCACTACAAACTCAAACTCCTGGGCTCAAGTGATTCTCCTTCCTCAGCCTCCCAAGTAGTTGGAACTACAGGTATGTGCCACCACACCCAGCTACTTTTCTCTATTTTTTGTAGAGATAGGGGTCTTGCCATGTTGTTTAGGCTGGTCTTGAACTCCTGGCCTCAAGTGATCTTCTAGTCACCTTCCAGAGAACTGGGATTACAATACAAGCCATTGAGCTTGATCTTAGTGATCTCAAGAATCTGATGAGGGTGGCGCTGGTGGCGCTGGTGGCGCCATCGGCTAAGGTGCCCAGCCACATAGACCAGAGCTGGTGGGTTTGAATCTGGCCTGGGCTTGCCATACAACAACAACTGCAACCAAAAAATAGCTGAGCATTGGGCGGTGCCGGCCCCATATGCTGGAGGTGGCAGGTTCAAACCCAGCCCCAGCCAAAAACTGAAAAACAAACAAAAAAATAGCTGAACATTGTGTGGGCAGCTATAGTCCCAGCTACTCAGGAGCCTGAGGCAAGAGAATCGCTTAAGCCCAGGAGTTTGAGGTTGCTGTAAGCTGTGATGCAACAGCACTCTACCCAGGGCAATTGCTTGAGGCTCCATCTCAAAAAAAAAAAAAAAAAAGAAAGAATTTGATGAGATGCTTTTGGCCTTCCTGAGCAAGCAAAAGCTGGAGATGAACCACTCACCTTCAGCAGCTGGAACCAGAGCACAAGACCTCTTATCTACTAAAGCCCACCTGAGCCCACTCACACCATGGAGAAGAAAGGAGACTCACACCTGGCTCCATGTGTAAATTGTTTATTCTCAGCACATGCTTGTGCCTGGGCTAGAAGTGGGACTTTGTGGGACTTTGCCGCCATGACCTCTAGGGAGACTGGCCAAATCACTTAGAGCCACTGAATGAGGATTGGGAAGGTACCGACAGCCAAGGGACCTAGAACAAGGTATGGGGAGGCCTTTGAGGACTTCTGGAGTACCCAGCTTCTTGACCACTTGGTTGCCTCCAGATGTGAAGCCAGGGGTCCATGCTGAAACTGAGGCAGGAGGTGCGAATGACAGGGCCTGCTCGAATGCCTGTTTGGAAACTCAGCCTCTATGGGACTCTGGTCCCTGTTTTCCTCTTTCACCTGGGGGTGAAATCAGCAGTCAGGGGCTCTCAGAGCAATCCCTCACCTGCTCAAACCACTGAGCCATTGTTTTGACCAGTCCAGTGTACCTGTTCCACTTGTCTGAAGACCCGCAGCAAGTTTCCTCGAAGGACGCCCTGAAGCTCTTCCTCACTCCAGCCACGACTCAGCAACTCCTCTATCAGTACTGGGTATGTGGACACGTCCTCCAGCCCCTGAGGAAACCTGTGTGGCCCCCACCATGCAGCTGTGGGACCTTAGGCAGATCCTGGTCTGGGGCCTGCTGCCTACCAGCAAGTCACATATGCCAGTCACATATGAGACACTGACGGCCAAGTTCTTCAGGCCTGTGAATGCAACTTTCTTTTTTTTTTTTTTTTTGAGACAGGAGCCTCAAGCTGTCCCCCTGGGTAGAGTGCGGTGGCATCTCAGCTCACAGCAACCTCCAACTCCTGGGCTCAAGCGAGTCTCCTGCCTCAGCCTCCCAAGTAGCTGGGACCACAGGCGCCCGCCACAACGCCCGGCTAGCTATTGGTTGCAGCCATCATTGTTGTTTGGCGGGCCCAGGCTGGGGATTTGAACCCTCCACCTTAGGTGTATGTGGCTAGCGCCTTAGCCGCTTGAGCCACAGGCGCCGAGCCGAATGCAACTTTTTTAACCGTCTTGAGGCTTCTGCAGCCTCTACCAGCTAAGCAGATGGTCAGCTGGCAGCACGTGCTGGGTTCTGTCTGGGGGAAGGGAGTACTGAGCAAGTGTGACAGCCTGGAGTTCGGCCACTGGGCCACAGAGGAATAGGGAGAATCTAGGAAACAAGTGCTGAGAATAGGGGGTGGGGAAAGGCCGGAAGACCAGAGCCTGTCATCAAGCCCTGAAGGATGGGAGGACCCCAAAGACTCCCTGCCCCAAGGGAGCACTTACCGGCCAGACCCATCATAATTTCCACCAATCCCAATGAATTCAGATCCAATGACTGTCCTGATGTGGTCAAAATGATCTATGGGGTAGAGATTAGTGGTGGTAGGCAGTGTGAGGCAGGAGTGAGACCTTGTCTGTGACCTGTCTTGTCCCCAGTACTCCAGGCTATGGTGGATGGCTCCAAAGAGCTAGCTTATGGCCAGTCAGCTTGAAGTGGCTACAGGCTGGTCACTGGACCTACACTGGACCTCAGTCCCTTTGGGACTTTTCCTGCCCAGAAGCTATATTACCTCTAGGTTCCCTGAGAGCCTGATGAGGGCTGTGCATGGCCTGCCCAGAGATGTGGGGAATGAGAAGTTCAAAGATTGGGAACAAAAATGAGACTCAGAGACAGAGGCATCAAACCCACCAGCATTGACTCTGAGGTTCCAGATCTGGGTGGGAGTGAAGATAGGAGGTCTGCCCATTGCTCAACAGGTGTGCAGGACTGCTGGGGTTGTCCTAAGGGCCCTGGCAACCACAGCCCAAGCCAGAGCTCCACAAAGAGCCAAAATGGGGCTCACCTGCCACGGTGGACACATTAGCAAACAGGTTGCACTGCAGCACTCCCATGGACAATGTCACCATCACGATGCCACCATTCTTCTTCTACAGGGAGAGACAAATGGACACTCAGCTCAGCCCCTCCAGCCTGATGGTGTGCCTCCCGTGCTTTGGCAGGACAGTGCTCAGTCCTGGCTTTAGGGGTTGTAAAAGGCTTCTCCTCTGCTTTTGTGGGTCTCTGGGTAGAAATGATTTGGCCTTGAGTTTAAGGGATGGAAGAGGGTTAATTAACTAGCCTTAGGTCCGAAGGTGTGTGAGACCTGGATGGTAGATTTCTTTGTTCAGGGTCAAGAATCTTTGGATGAAGCATGCCTGGCCCTGGGTTTGAAGGCTGGATGGCTGCTTACCAGAAGCTGTAGGGTGTCATCAGGAACATTCAATGAACTGTCACATACAGCTCGGGCAGCTGAGTGGGAAAAGATGACAGGAGCCTGCGACACTTCTAGGACCCTCCTCACCAAGGTGTCCGATGCATAAGACAAGTCTATCATCATGCCCAGGCGGTTCATTTCCCTCACCACTTTCTGCAGAGACAATTGGGGGGGGGGGTTGTGGGAGGAGAGGTTGTCAGGTGTGCAAAAGTGTGTGTTCACATATCTATAGGTGGGGTGGGGAACACAACAGGAGTCCTCACCTCACCAAAGCTTGTCAACCCACTGACATTGGTGTAGAAGTGGTGTCTGAACTTGGTGGAACTTTCTGCCCTGCAGGACATCCATGGGAGAGCAATTTAGCTGGCCACACCTTGGCCATCAGAGCCTGGGGGCCCTCTGTCTATCTATGAATCCCACCTGTAAAACAAGTGAAGAGCCAGGGCCAGCTACTTTCTGGGAATATGAGGCATCTGCTGGGAGTCCAGCCTCCTTCTGTGGGCCTCTTTATCCTCAACTCTCTGCTCAGACCCATCAAAGGGATGGGGACAGTTTCCCCAGCACACTGTCTACCATTCTACCCTGGCCAGGGATTGAGCTCACCAGGGAGTGCTGCAAGTGAAGGTGAGCATCAGATAGCGCACTCCCAGCAAATAAAAACTGCGCAGGACAGATAGGCTGCTGTCTAGTGAGTGGCCGCCCTCCAGGCCAATGAGGCAGGCCAGCTTTTGAGTGCTACTCAGACCTAGAAGAAGGTAGAGTCAAGTGGTCAGAGTCCAGGTACAGAACCACCAGACTCCCCCACTCTGCCAGCCCACCTTCAGCTGAGGTCACCAGCTCCAGCTCAGGATAGGAGGTGCACATGCGGCGAATGAGGTCAATCTGCTCCAGGGCAAGGCGCACAGCATCCAGTTCCTGGGCCTGGCAGGGGACGTAGGCTGACCAGAACTGGGGGTAAGACCAAAGGTCCAGAATGAGGCTAGGGTGGTCTTTGAGCCTTTAGGCCTGCCACTCTTGCCTCAGTCCCCAAAGCACCCTTTTGGGTCAGTAACACCAAGTGAAGCCCTGCATGACCCAAGCAGGGTCAAGCAACAGTATCTTGATGACTATTAAGTTTGCTGTCAGCAGCCTAGTGATGGGCTATTGTCCATGTGCTAAGTGAATGCCCCAAGGCCAGTCTACCTTGTCCTTTGTGGTTTCCAGCATCCCTCACCCTCACCGGGGATTTTCCAGTTATTTTTTCTGTCCCCACAGACCCCGGATGTCCATGTAGTAATCCTATCTTGACCACACTTCCTGGTGTGGGCATGGGTTACCAGCTGATGCATGCAGCCACTGCATGCCCCATGGTACCTAGCCACCCATAAGCTGGCCCACTCAGGGTTCTGTGGTCCCAACATCCCCCAAGAGCCATGATGTGGCCCCCTGTGTGTCGCTGTGGTACCTGGGCACCCACGAGGCCATCTCTAAGCCTGTCCAGGCTGGTCTGGCCACGGCTGAAATTGCGCAGGTTAACATCCTGTAGCCTGTTCTGGAAAAGCTGTCTCAGGACCAGGGGCAGGTCATTGTGGCTGAGGATGTTAAGTAAGTCAGAGTGGGAACATAGCCTCCAGGTCAGGCAGGGACAAACAGGCCTGGATCTCCCCTCCCCCACCCCACTAGGCCCCTCGGTCACACAGACTATAGAGACTTTGGGGGGCTTCCACTTGGAATGGGAGGACACCCATGGGCAATAGAGGAGAGAAAGCACTCCCAGGAATGGTGTAAGGGTGCCCCTTTGCCAGCCCTGCATACTCAGAACCCCTTCCTCTGCCTTGGGGTGTGCTCAGCCCTCATCATCCTAGCTACACCTACGCACCCGTCCACCAATAGGAAGTCTCGCATCAGGGCCCGCACGTGCTCACGCCGGTTCTGGGTGCTGGTACCCGGCGTGGATGGAGCCCTGGGGGCGCCGGTTGTGGTGTGGGCACGGGTTACTGGCTGATGCAGCAGCAGCACAAACAGCAGACGCAGCAGAGGCCGCCAGCCATGCGCATGGGGACCCTTGAGGCCCGCAGGCTGCATGTTGCGCACGGGCCGGTCGCAGGAGCCTGGGAAGAGCTGGTGAAGGGCAGAGGGCGACGATGGAGGTTCGTAGATGTAGGAGATTGCGGTCACTAATACGGCCTCGCTAGGGTATTGCAGTCACGCGACTCGGCGACAGACGCTCTGGCATCCACGAGGCCGCGCGAGGCAGCCACCAGGGGGCAACACAGCCCCTGAGTCATGGGAGGGCGCTCCCACAGGCTGGAATGGCCCCTGCCTGCGGCGTGCGAGACGTTTGTGGACTCCCTCTGCTTCTAAACCCCGTCCTGGTCCTGCCCCCTTACTCCCTGGGGCGGGCTCTGTAGACCCACAGACGGCGAGGGCACCCATGGAGGGCCCAGAAATCTCCCGGATCTCACCTTCAGGCTAGGCTCTCCCGCCCTCAAACAGGTCAAATATTCCATGAAATTCTAAACTCTGACTCAGAATAATTAGATCTGTATTTTTTGTTGTTGTTTTTTTGTTTTTGCAGGGTTTTTTTGTTTGTTTGTTTTTGCAGGGCTTGAACCCATACGCCGCCCCCGTATATGGGGCCAGCGCCCTACTTCTTGAGCTGCAGGCGCCGCCCTAGATCTGTATATGTATATCTTATTTTAAGAGGCAGAATCTCACTTTGTCACCCTCGGTAGAGTGCAATGGCGTCACAGCTCACAGCAACCTGCAGCTCTTGGGCTTAGGTGGTTCTCTTGCCTCAGACTCCTGAGTAGCTGGGACTACAGGCACCCGCCACAACGCCCAGCTACTTTTTTGTTGCAGTTTGTGCAGGGCCAGGTTTGAACCCATCACCCTCGGTATATGGGGCCAATGCCCTACTCACTGAGCCACAGACGCCGCCCAATCTGTATGTTTTGATTGGCAGAAAAATATTCCCCCTTATTAAAATGAAATTTAAGAACAGTATCTATGGGAGACCATTATCTTAGCATTTAATATTAAATTTTGCCTCTGTACATATGTTAACACACACACACACCCTAGAGTATACACACCAAATGTTAGTTAATAGTGGCCATCTTGTGAAAAGAGCTACCTACTCCTTGGTAGAGAACTCCTGGGCTTAGATGATTCTCTTGCCTCAGCCTCCAGAGTAGCTGGACTACAGGTGCCTGCCACAACGCCCAGTTATTTTCTTGTTGCAGTTTGGCCAGGGTTGGGTTTAAACCCGCCATCCTCAGTATATGGGGCCAGTGCCCTACCCACTGAGCCACAGGCACTGCCCTCTGGTCATTTTCTATCTCGTTTGTTTCCTATTATACTGATACTGGCCTAGAGAAATCATGGGTGGTGCTTGTGAAGGCAGACTAGAATCCTGGGGGTTGGCAGAGGCACCAGAGCAGGTGCTGAACCTTGAGAGGTGGAGTTTATATCAGGCAGAGGAGCCCAGGCAGAGGTATAGTTTGGACAGTACACAGTTGTAGAGAGGCAGGGGAGGATCCTCCTGCATGGACTGGTGGACAACATCAAGTTAGGGCCTTGGTGCTGAGACTGTAACTTCACCATAACTTGATGCTGAGACTGAAATCCTTTTCTGACACAAGGTAGTTTCCAGGTGGGCCAGAGGTTGGTTAGTATAATTTAGCTGCAGAAGCCCTGGTACAAGGGAACGGATCTTAAAACTGCTTCTGGGTAGCATTCAAGCCTCCTGGGTCTGGATCAGGTCCTGCTGATAGGCCAGCACCACAGACTGAATCTAAATGGCCAGTTCTGCCTCAGCGCCTATAGCTCAGTGGCTAGGGTGCCAGCCACATACACCACGGCTAGCAGGTTCAAACCCAGCCTGGGCCTGCCAAACAACAATGGCAACTACAACAACAAAAAAATAGCCAGGTGTTGTGCTGGGTGCCTGTAGTCCCAGCTACTTGGGAGGCTGAGGCAAGAGAATCTCTTAAGCCTGAAAGTTTGAGGTTGCAGCTTGGCGCCTGTGGCTTAAGCAGCTAAGGCGCCAGCCACATACACCTAAGGTGGAGGGTTCGAATCCAGCCCGGGCTCACCAAACAACAATGATGGCTGCAACCAAAAAATAGCCGGGCGTTGTGGTGGGCACCTGTGGTCCCAGCTACTTGGGAGGCGGAGGCAGGAGACTTGCTTGAGCCCAGGAGTTGGAGGTTGCTGTGAGCTGTGATGCCACAGCACTCTACCCAGGGGGATAGCTTGAGGCTCAGTCTCAAAAAGAAAAAAAAAAGTTTGAGGTTGCTATGAGCTGTGACACCGTGGTACTCTACCACGGGGGACAAAGTGAGACTCTATTTCAAAAAAAAAAAAAAGGCAGTTCTGCATCTGTGTCGTTCTCCTGTTCTACCACCTGCACTCCCTGTTACGTGGGCCTTCCCTTTGGCACACCTTCATAAAGAGGCTTGGTGTCTGGTGACCATTGTACTCTTTCATTGCTGCTCCCTTCTCATGCCTGGGGCTTAATGACCAAGTCTGGCCCAGCTACCTCTAGCTTTGGTCCTCTCAGAAAGGGCAGAGAAAGATAATGTTGTCTGTTGTGGTCTCTCATAAACCTCAGAAGACTTGCCCTGGAGGTCTTAATTTAAGTGACTTTGAACAACATAATGAATGACAGCTTTGCCAATAGTTTAGCAAAAGCACAAAAAGCACTGCACATATAGCTATTTCCTACTCATATGTTAGACTTAGGTGAAAGAATAGGGCATAATGTTTACAATTACTGTTATTTATTTATTCATGTGAGACAGACTCACTCTCTCATCCTGGATAGAGTGCCATGTCATCATACCTCGTAGCAACCTCAAACTCCCAGTTTCAAACAATCATCTTGCCTCAGCCTCCTAAGTCAGCTGGGACTACAGGTGCCTGCCACAATGCCTGGCTACTTTTTGCTTTTTGTAGAAACAAGAATAGTTTTTCTATTTTAAGTAGAGACAGGGTCTCACTCTTACTCAGGCTAGTCTCAAACTTCTGAGTCCAGGCTATCAACCCTCCTTGGCCTCCCAAAGTGATAATAGAATTATAGGTATGGCTGGACAAGGTGGCTCACACCTGTCATCCTAGCCCTCTGGGAGGCTGAGGCAGATAGATGGATTGTTTAAACTCAGGAGTTCGAGGCCAGCCTGTGCAAGAGTGAGATTCTGTCTCTACTAAAAATAGAAAAACCTCGCCGAGTATGGTGGCATATGCCTGTAGTCCCAGGTACTCACTGGAGCCTGAGGCAAGAGGATTGCTTTAGCCCAGGAATTTGAGGTTGCTGCGATCTATGATACCACAACACTCTAGTTTGTCTCAAAGAATAAAAAAAAAAAAAGCCAAGATAGGCAATCTTTTGGCACCTACCAGTTTGACTTTGAAATACACAATTTAGGTTTATTACGAATAATGGTGATATGGCTCTGCGCCTGTGGCTCAAGCGGCTAAGGCGCCAGCCACATACACCTAAGGTGGCGGGTTCGAATCCCCAGCCCGGGCCTGCCAAACAACAATGATGGCTGCAACCAAAAAATCGCCAGGCGTTGTGGCGGGCGCCTGTAGTCCCAGCTACTTGGGAGGCTGAGGCAGGAGACTCGCTTGAGCCCAGGAGTTGGAGGTTGCTGTGATTGTGATGCCATGGCACTCTACCCAGGGGGATAGCTTGAGGCTCCGTCTCAAAAAAAACAAACGAATAATGGTGATATAAATATGATTTTATATGCCTTCTGGGGAAACATAATGTATGCATACCTATTGGATATATGTTGAGTGAAGTTGCTGAGTCATGGGGTATGCATAAAGTATTAATATTAACTATTATTTTTATTAGGCATTATTGTCATGTTATTATCTGTCATTATTAGTAGTAGCTCTTTTTTTTTTTTCTTAGAGACAGTCTCACTTTGTCGCTCTCTGCTCTTAGTAGAGTGCCGGGACGTCACAGCTCACAGCAACCTCCAGTTCTTGGGCTTAGGCAATTCTCTTGCCTCAGCCTCCTGAGTAACTGAGACTACAGGCGCCCACCACAACACCTGGCTATTTTTTTTGTTGCAGTTTGCCAGGACCAGGTTAGAACCCACCACCCCTCAGTATATGGGGCTGGCACCCTACTCACTGAGCCACAGGTGCTGCCCAGTAGTAGTTCTTAATATTAGCTATTATTATTTCAGTTGCAATTAGTTACCATTCATGGCCTGCAGTTAAGATAAGTGGATGCCTAAGTAGCTTTGCCTCTTAGAGAAGTCCCTGAGGGATGGGGGTGGGATCCCTATATACAGGGCAGTCCAGCCTTTGGAGACCTTTGGCCCATTAATGTGGCCTGGCATACTAGGCTCTTTGTAAAGAGGAATGAAGGTCATTTGTGATCTAGGCAGCTCCCCTTCTTGAGGATCTGAACCAGAATTTCCAGAAAGAACCCAGAGGTGTTGGTCAGTGGGTTGGCGTGTGGCTCGTGATGAGCTAACTCAAAGGGAACACAGAGCCAGGTCCACCTTCCTTCAGCCTGATCCACCCCCTGCCTTTGTCCAACGCTGAGTCCAGCTACCTGCAACACCTCTGGACACTGCCAGAGGCCTTCCTTGAGCAACTGGTGGCTGAAATGCAGTGTCCCCCACCAATCACCAGCATTGGAAGCCCATGTCATCAGACCTCACAGCAGAGGAGGACATTCACTTCTGGTTCCACGTCCAAAACCTTTATTTTCAAAAAATGTTTGTGCCTGCACAACAGGAGAATGTTGTGGGGTGTCTGCAGTTGCCATAGTGAAACTGGCAGGACTGAATAGGTCACCAGAGCCATACGATAAGGACTGGGAAGGTGACAACAACTATAAGGCCTGGGGCCACAACAGGGGAAGACTTTGAGAATGACCACTTGGATAACTTGGGTGTCTGATGTGTTGGAATCTTGGTTAATTTCTGGTCTGAAACCAGTGATTGTCTCTGATGCTGACGTGGGATGACGGAGTGGCAAGAACTGTCCAGCTGCTCATCTGGAAATGTGTCCTCCAAGGGGCTCTGCCACTTGTTTTCCTCCCGTACCTAGAAGTAGAAATTAGAGCTCAGCAACATCCATAGCTGTCCCCTCCACACATAACTTGCTCAGACCCCTGGGCAACTCTCTTGCCCACCCCAGCGTACCTGTTCCACTTGTCCAAAGACCCGGAGCAGGTTTCCACGAAGGACGCCCTGAAGCTCTTCCTCACTCCAGCCACGACTCAGCAACTCTTCTATCAGTACTGGGTATGTGGACACATCCTCCAGCCCCTGAGGGAACCTGTGTGGCCACCAGCCAGCCAAACAGCAGCTCTCAGACTTGGTTCCCTGATCCTGACTCAGTACCAGAGTCCAGAGTCCATGAAACCCCAGCCCTGGTCCGACAGGGGAAATGGAGATTTGGACAGAGTAGGTATTTGTCCTTGCTGTTCATCCTTGAAGGTGGCCTCAAACCTCTTTGAATATGTCAAAATTCATTGAATTATACTATTAAGATCTATGCTTTTCACTGAATGCAATGAATTCCCCCACTTAAAAAATGAAGAAGAAAACTTTGTTTGGAACTGGGCTGACCCTGTAAGCATAGTCCTAGCCATGGGCAGAGAAGATGGCCAGCAGCCAACAGTCTTCTCAGAGCAAGTGGACTCCTGGGGCTGAGGGTGGGGGCGTATGTTGGGCAGATGAGCTCTGTCTGGTGGCTTAGCCAAATATTATGTTCTAGAGTAGGGCCTCTGGGATGAAGAGGGACAGGAGAGCCCAGGAAACTGACCCTAGCAGTGGGGAGATGCCAGGGGTCAAGGCCTAATGGCCAAAAACACCATAGCATGGTGGGCATGGTGACTATGAGGGCCACACCACTATATAGCCAGCCCCAAGATAAGCCACAAGGAAGCACTCACTGGCCAGCCCCATCATAATCTCCACCAATCCCGATGAACCTGGAACCGATGACTGCCTTGATGTGGTCGAAGTGATCTGGAGGGATGGAGAGTTAGCTGTGTGAGGCTTCCAGGGCAGGGGTGTCACTGGGCCTGGACCCTACTGAGTCCCCTTCTTGCAGCCTGTAGGCCATGCAGGCAAATTCCTTCATGGCCTGGCACCCCGTGTGGCAACTTAAGGTGCCTGAAATTTGACCTGAACTGATTCTAGATGGCTCTAGAATGAACTTCAGTTTTAAAGTGGATCTCCAGGGGCAGCGCCTATGGCTCAGTGAGTAGGGCACTGGCTTCATAGGTGTTGTGGCAAGTGCCTGTAGTCCCAGCTACTTGGGAGACTGAGGCAAGAGAATTGTCTAAGTCCAAGAGCTGGAGGTTGCTATTAGCTGTAACGCCACGGCACTCTAGCAAGGGTGATAAAGTGAGACTTCGTCCCTAAAGAACAAACAAACAAAAAAACCCAAAAAAACCCCCAATAAAGTGGATCTCCAAGGCAACCCATTTGGGCCACTTCCCTGCCTCTAGTCTCCTTGAGAGACTGGGGCGGGGGTCTCCTTTCCAGTTGTGTAGAAGATGAGAGATAAAAAATACAACTAACAAAGACCCCAGAGATTTAAGGGGCTGCCCAGGCCCTTGGCCAGAGGCAGGGGAAAGGTGCTTTGGTAGCCCCTGCAGCAATGCAGATGGTTGGCACCTGAGCGTTCTATCTGATTACCAGGCTTGTTTGCAGCCATCAGTATCGCAGTGTTGACTCTGTTGCTCTAGGTCCATGTGGTACCAAGGTGCTATATACTATCTATCCATCAGTGGACTTTGGGTCACACCATTGGGATTGTCCTGAGGTCCTCCTGAGGCTTCAGGTCCAAATCATAACCGTTCAGAGAGCTGGCGGGTGGGGTGGGCTTACCTGCCACAGTGGACACATTGGCTAACTGGTTGCACTGCAGCACTCCCATAGACAAAGATACCATCACGATGCCACCATTCTTTTTCTGCAGGGATGGTCAAATGGACACTTAGCTCCCCTCCCCCCCAGCAAACCACATGCCTGCTAAGCCTCTGAGCCTCCAAATGAAGGTGTTCAGCCTTGGCCTCTGGGGTGGGAGGAGAATTCACCTCTCTGGGTTTGTGTGAATGGAAGAATTTAGGCCCCGCTTTGTGTAGAAAAGTCTTGGCACTGGCTTTGAAGGGTAGAAAAATACTTATCATCTAGAACCTCCCAATCCTGGATTCAAGAATTCAGAGGCTGGGGACTGGGGAATTATGGGGAAGAAGATGTTCAGCCTGGGGTTTGAGGGAGTAGGGGTTCAGGTTCAAGAGCTCCTGGTTTGAACCTCTTGCTTTAGGCTCTAGGGCCGGGGAGTTTCTCACCAGAAGCTGTAGGATGTCATCAGGAACATTTCGAGCATTGTTGCACACACCCCGGGCTGCCGAGTGGGAGAAGATCACTGGTGCCTGTGACACTTCCAGGACCCGCTGTGCCACAGCGTCCGAGGCATGGGACAAGTCTACCATCATGCCCAGGTGGTTCATTTCTTCAACCACCTTCTGCAGGGACAGGTTGGGAGGAATGCATTAGGGATGCACATGTGTCCATGTTTGTAGGAAATGTGTGTACATTTGTTTATAGTACAATATGAACCAGGAGTCTCACCTCTCCAAAGCTGGTCAGTCCACTGACATTATTGTAGAAAGGGTGAATACCCTTAGCTGAGCTCTCTGCCCTGCAGAATGGCCAGAAAGTAGTCTGACTGGTGGCCATGCCTTGGCCACAAAATCCTAGCGTTTCTACCCATCCTCCATCCCTGCAACCCTCTGGGGCAAAAGCATACACCCACAGTGGGCTGTATCTAGGAACAGAAGGGCCCTGCTGGTATCCAGTGTTGTTCTATGAACCCCAGAATCCTAGCTCCCCTCCCTACTCCAGGGTCAGTGTCAGATCCCAGGGCGAAAGGTTGGTCTGGGCCAACTGTATGACCTTGGGGAGAGCCCTGCCCAGTAGGTCCACATCAGCACTGTGCTCACCAGGGTGTGTTGCAGGTGTGAGTGAGTGTTAGGTAGCGCACTCCCAGCACATAGAAGGTACGCAAGACGGAGAGGCTGTTGTCCAGCGAGTGGCCACCTTCCACACCAATGAGGCAGGCCAGTTTCTGGGTATTGTTCAGAGCTGGAGGCAAGTAGGTCAGGTGATGACTTTCAAGGGCTGGATTAATTCAGTCAAGTCCCTAACACTCACCACCAACCCACCTACCTTTAACTGAGGTCACCAGCTCCAGCTCAGGATAGGAGGTACACATACGGCGAATGAGGTCAACCTGCTCCAGGGTGAGGCGTACAGCATCCCTGTCCTGAGTCTGGCATGGGACATAGGCCGACCAGAACTGGGGAGAAAGCCGGGGATTAGTTGGCATGGGAAGGGGCTACTTTGGGGCTCCCTGGGCTTCCCCTTTATTTATTTATTTTTTGGCTGGGGCTGGGTTTGAACCCGCCACCTCCACCAAATGGAGCTGGCACCCTACCCTTTTGAGCCACAGGCACTGCCCCCTCCCTGGGCTTCTCATGGGCTCCACAGCACCCAGTGGTTCTGGAGGCCACATGGCATGCATGGCTAGGTGTCGGAGACTTTCATGCCCACCAAGCAGGCTCACTGCAGGCCCTGCAGCATCTGGTATCTACATCGTGGCACTTTGGGGATCACCATGGTAACTGAGTTCCCATGTGATTAATTTGTATCTCTGAGGCCCGGTGTGGTGGTTATAATCCTATAATCCCAACTCTCTGGGAGGCTGAGGCAGGTGGATTGCCTGAGCTCACAGGTTTGAGACCAGCCTGAGCAAGACTGAGAGCCTGTCTCTAAAAAACAGCCAACTGTTGGGTGGTGCCTGTGGCTCACTGGGTAGGGTGCCAGCCCTATATACCAAGGGTGGGGGGTTCAAACCCAGCCCCGGCCAAACTGCAACAAAAAATAGCTGGGCACTGTTGCGGGCACCTGTAGTTCCAGTTACTCTGGAGCCCGAAGCAAGAGAATTGCCTAAACCCAAGAGTTGGAGGTTGCTGTGATCTATGACGCCACAGCACTCTACCGAGGGCGATAGTGAGACTCTGTCTCTAAAAAAAAAAAA
>NW_003852546.1:999764-1004332 GCF_000181295.1 Otolemur garnettii | reverse complement strand
CCAACAAAAAACAAAGGCTTAGCGCCTGTAGCTCAGCAGTTAAGGGAACCAGCCACATACACTAAGGCTGGCGGGTTGGAATCCAGTCCCATCCTGCCAAACAACAATGGCAACTGCAACCAAAAAATAGCTGGGCATTGGGGCGGGTGCCTATAGTCCCAGCTACTTGGGAGGCTGAAGGAAAAGAATCAGTTAAGCCCAAGAGTTGGAGTTTGCTGTGAGCTGTGATACCATGGCATGCTACCAAGGGTGATAAAGTGAGACTCAGTCTCAATAAAAAAAAAAAAAACACAAAAAACAAGGCCCCATCTACAGGGCGTACTGGCAGATGCTTGTAGTTCCAGCTATTCGGGAGGCTGAGGCAAGAGAATCGCTTAAGCCCAGGAGTTGGAGGTTACTGTGAGCTGTGATGCCACAGCACTCTACCGAGAGCAATAAAGTGAGACTGTCTGTAAAAAAATAATAATAAATAAAAATCAAACAAACAAAAAACGTGTATCTTTCAGGTCCCTAGTTTCCCCAACATTCTCCAGCAGCCATGCTGTGGCCCCATGTGTCCCTGTGGTACCTGGGCGCCCACGAGGCCATCTCTAAGCCTGTCCAGGCTGGTCTGGCCATGGCTGAAATTGTGCAGGTTAACGTCCTGTAGCCGGTTTTGGGAAAACTGCCTCAGGATCAGGGGCAGGTCGTTATGGCTGGAGGAAAATTAAGGCAGTTTCAAGTCAGAGAAAAATGAGTTGACCCCTTAGTCCACCAGTTCAGGCAGGATATGGCTGGGGTCCTTCAACCCACACTGCCACCCCATAGGGTGTAGACTCTTACAGCTGGGGGTTTCTCACCAGAGAGGTGCTGACAGAAGAGGGGAAAAGGCACTCATGGGTGGTCACAGGGAATGCAGGGGTGGTGTGAAAGAACCTCCCTGACAGCCCTGCATCCTCTAGGCCCCCTCCTCTGCCCTGGGGTGTTCTCACCCACCTCAGCCCCCATGCTGAACCTACGCACCCGTCCACAAGCGGGAAGTCCCGCATCAGGGCCCGCGCACGCTCTCTCAGGTCCTGGGTGCTGGGGGCGCCTGGGGTGGTGAGGGTGCCCAGCTTTGTTGGGGCGCTGGAGGCGCCTGGCGTCGTCTGGGAGAGGGTTAGAGGCTTCGGCAGCAGCAGGAACAGCAGAAGCAGCAGGCACAGCAGAGGTCGCCTGCCGAACGCGCGGGAACCCTCGAGGTTCGTGGTTTGCATGTTGCTGAGAACAGAGGGGTAAGGGTGAAAGTCGTGAGAGTCGCGAGAGCCTGAGGGGAACGGGGATCGGAAGCAAACGGTGACGATGGAGTCGGGACCCGCGATTCAGGTCACCCAGAGGCGCGGCCTCGCGAGGACCGGGTTGAAGTCTCGGGACCCCACGACGGACGCGAACAGCCGCGATGCCTTTTAGTTCAGCCACCAGGGGGCGCCGCGGCGCTCCCGCCCCATCCCTGAGGGCGCCCCCACGGGCTGGGCGGGCCTCCGTCGCAGGCGCCAACTCGCCTGGCCTCTCCCTTTCTCCCTTTCCCGCAGCTCGCAAGTGCCTGCAGCCTATCCCCGCCCCACCGAGTGCTACTTGCATCTCTGTGACTACAGTTCTCTGAGCTCTGGGTTTCCCCGATGCTTGGTCGCGTGCGAGTGGGCGATGTGGAGGAGGAGAAAGAAAGTCTGTGGGAAAGAGGGGTTAACTTTGTAGATTCTGGATTCAAGATGGGGCCCTGTGCCCCCGATCTCCCTTCCCTAGCTTATTGAGCCCTCATATCCATCCCCCAGGGATTCTAGCCAGCAACTGGGAGCTGTCAGGAGTGCCCCTCACCCCTCCCTAATCAGCTTCAGCAAGGAGCCTCCTCCTAAGGAATTGCTGTACCTCCCTAGGACCCCCATGGAGGCACGTTTCGGATAAGAACCCAGCAAACATATGGCCAGGGTCAGAGGACATTTACTCAGTAGAGACATTTACCCAGACAGCTATTTGGATGGAAGGAAATGAAGTAATTTCCAGAGCGGCAGAGCCGCCAGCCTAACACCTTGCCCCCAAAAGCTTCTGGCTGAGCTGCTGCCCAGGATCCCTCCTATATCCGTGTGCCCCTGCCTCCTACAAATCAAAACTAAGGGTCCCCTGGAAAGGCCTGGAATCTGGATCCTACAGCTCCACTCGCCCTATCTCCTGGCTGTGTGGCTCCAGCTCTTCCGAAAACCTCCAGGCCTGAATTCCCTGCCTTGCCCAGCGGGCCCCACCCAGATGCCTCCTCCAGCCCTTCCCCCAGCCACACAAGCATACATGTCCAGATACACAGGAATGAGCCCTCTCACAGGAGTCCACCATCCTTGCTGGCACTGTGTCATCCACAGAGAACTTGACTTCCTTCTGCCACTTAGTTTCTCAAGACTCAGCTCTGAACTTTAACACCCCTGGAGCAGTTCCACCTCTGGAACCTTCCCTAAGTGGCAACACTGACCAGTGCGTGGGTAGTTTCACCAATGGAGAAACAAGGTCCTCTAACAATGAAATGAGAACGCTCTTTCAAAAATACTGGAGGGGCCAAATTCTTCAGGAGGGGATGTGCTTCCAGTTGTGATGTATCTTAGGCACTGTGCACTTGATGTTGCCTAGGGCCTGCTGTCCAAGTGGCAGGCAAGTCAAGGGCATTGGGTAGAGGTGGGTCTGCTCCCTGCTCACTGCAGCTGGGGGTCCTCTTGGGGAGGCCCAGTGCAGAGTGTTAGTCTCCTAGGGCTCTGCTTCAGAGAAGCAAGGGTAGTTGGGGCACCCCAACTCACACATGGCTCCTTTCTTTCCCTCCACTGTCTACTGCTGGTCAGCAGTTTTCATAGCTATTTGTGCCACCAAGTGGCAAGAGAGAGGAGAAGCTCTGGAATTCCCTAGTCTCCAGGACAAGGATGTGGTAGTGGAGGAGAAACTGTTTTGCTTCTGAAAGCCTTGGATCTTAGGTGTGATTTGAAAAATTTTAAGGACTATTAAGTTATTTTTAAAAGAAGTTCAAAGCACAGGGCGGCGCTGTGGCTCAAAGGAGTGGGGCGCTGGCCCCATATGCCGGAGGTGGCGGGTTCAGCCCCAGCCCCAGCCAAAAACTGCAAAGAAAAAAAAAAGAAGTTCAAAGCACAGTAAGTATATTCTTTTTTTTGCTCTTCTTATTTTTATCGACATAATTTAAGTGTGCTGTGGAAATTTAACTACAGGTTCAAGTGTGCTGTAGATTAAAAAAGAGAAACAGGCTCAGTGCCTGTAACACGGTGGTTACTGCGCCAACCACGTGCACTGAGGGTGGTGGGTTCCAACCAGACCCGGGCCAGCTAAGCAACAATAACAACTGCAACAAAAAAATAGCCAGGAGTTATGGTGGGCACCTGTAGTCCCAGCTACTGCAGAGGCTGAGGCAAGAGAATCGCTTAAGCCCAAGAGTTGGAGGTTGCTGTGAGCTGTGACCCCACAACACTCTACCATGGGCAACATAGTGAGACTCTGCCTCAAAAAAATAAATAAATAAACAAAAATATAAAGGAGCAATACTGCTCTAAGAGATAGGGGCATAAGGGATAAATAGATAACAAATAAATAAAAGCTACCTATAGAGGCATGGGTGGGGAGAATGAGGGTTTTGAGTGTTTTTAGCTTTTCTTCAGAGTCTGAATGTCTGACTTTCCAGAACTTGGGGGAAGCGCTAGCCCGGCAGAGGCTGTGCTGAGCCAGTGGAGGTGGGCGCTGCCTTGGTGACAGATGAGCTGGACAGAATGAGTTTTCACAACATCTAACTTCAGTCCTCAAATGTCAGCCTTGAGGTGACTATGTAAAGCTGGTCACAGAAACACAAACACACCCTGACCTTTACACACTCAGGGCATGTGAACACTCACACCCCAGGGGTAAGTTTAGGTTTGGGTTTTAGCCAACAAAGTGGCCTGTCATCCCCTTAACCTCACCTAGGGCCATCTGTATCCCCTGCCCCTTGCAGAGGAAACAAGCACACACCACCAGAGCCCTATCCTAGGAGACCCCAGTAGCAGTGACAACAGGGACAAATTTGGGTCAGAGGTTAAACGACCCAGATGCTGGCAGGGGCAGAGGTAGAAGACAGGATAGAGGCCAGGAAGGTCAGGGCCTGCCTACAGAACTAACCCATGAGTGCCATGCCTGATGCCTGCTCCCATCTTCCCCTTGCCCCACTTCATGGGATCTCCGAATCCTGCCGGTTCAATCTTCAGACATCTCCTTCCTCTGTGTCTTTTCGATTCCTACTGCCTCTTCCCCAGTACAGACCACAGTCCTCTTCTCCCCTCTACTCCACTCCCCACAGAGGAGCCATACCTCTTCCTCTTTTAAAACAATCTGGGGCGGTGCCTGTGGCTCAAAGGAGTAAGGCACTAGCCCCATATGCCAGAGGTGGCGGGTTCAAACCAGCCCCGGCTAAAAACAAAAACAAAAAAACCAATCCTGCCTAAAGTTCCTCTGTGGCTTCCCATTGCTCTTAGGATATTCCAGATTTCTTTCTTTGGCTTTCAAGGCCTGGAGAGTCTGCTCCCACCAGTATCTCT
>NW_003852546.1:997771-999208 GCF_000181295.1 Otolemur garnettii | reverse complement strand
AGGAGGCGGTGGTAGAAACAGTTTTCTACCAGAACCGGGCTTATTCTGCTATGGAGCTTATCCACCCCTACTGATCTCCAGTGTCACAAGCATAAGCAGGGAAGCAAGAAGTTAACGTGAGTTAGAGGCACAGAGGCCATCTCACATGCTCGGAGTGAGAGTTTGGACTGCAGTTGGGTCTTACTCTGTATCCAGAATTGCTCAGATGGTGGTCTCCTTTGTCTAAGGCCTCCTAGTCTTGAAGACTCGTGCCCTTCTGCTCCTTTCTGGGTGCTGGCTCTGGATCTGCTCCCATGATGACTGTTATAGACCAAGTCTCCAAACAATAACAGTCATCCAAGCCAGAAGACAGTCTGGTCACCATAGGTACACATCCTCCAATCACAAAGCTGAAACCACGCTCCCTTAAGTGGCAAATAGCTAGCACATTTTTCTTCCTCAAAAGGCAGCCCATGTTTATCTCTGTAGGAGAAGAACAGTAATCACTCGTTTGTCTCTGTCTCCTGCTGTCACCCAACTTTCCCCACCCTTCTTTGCTGCACCTTTGCCAGCCTGTCTGTCCAGCATTCCTGGGTGACTTTTTGATGGGAGGATTGATACCTTGGGTCCCATGAGGATCACTGAGCTCCTCTTGGAGCCAGGCTCTGCCTGATTTCAGAGCAGAGGATCCAGGATATAGGTCCCCAGAAAAAAGCCACATAAGCTTGCCTGCCAGACTTGATGTGTCTGACTAGGCTGCTTCTGGGGACCAGATGTTCTGGTAATCCGGGCTTGTCCTGAGCTTGGTCTCCATGTTATCTTCTATTCTCGAGGTAGTGCCATTAGCTGGGGGCCTGGGTATAGGAGCTTCACAAATCAAGGCTTTCAAGGGTGTCTCTGGGGTGTAGATGGTACCCCTAAGCTGTGATATTCAGTTGCCCAGGCAGGATCATCTCACAGAGAACTCTGACAAACCAACTCTCTCTGCAGACTTACCCTCTTTACAAACAAGAAAATGGGTGAGCTTCTGGGTCCCCTTGCATTTGGAGTTTTCTGGGACCTGGCCTTCCTTTTTCTGAGGACAGCAGCGGGATGGGATTTGCCCACTGCTGAAGCTGGCATGCAACCTCAATGAGGCCACCATCACATATTCTGGCACCTGCACACAGCCAAGTGCTCAACCAACATGTGTTGGAAGCAAGGGCATGGGGTAATTGTGACAGTGAGAGCAGCCACTGTTCCAGTGTACCCAGATCTGTGCGACCAGTTTTTTTTTCTTGTCTTTTTTTTTTTAAGAGACAGTCTCACACTGTTACCCTCAGTAGAGTGCTGTGGTGTCACAGCTCACAGCAACCTCTAGTTCTTGGGCTTAGGCAATTCTCTTACCTCAGTCTCCCAGGTAGCTGGGACTATAGGCACCCGGCAAAACGCCGGGCTATTTTTTTGTTGCAGTTTGGC
>NW_003852546.1:996219-997379 GCF_000181295.1 Otolemur garnettii | reverse complement strand
CTCCTGAGTCCCGGGGACTATAGGTGCCCGCCATAATGCTTGGCTATTTTTTGTTGCAGTTTGGCTGGGGCTGGGTTTGAACCGCCACCCTCGGTATATGGGGCCAGTGCCCTATTCACTGAGCCACAGGTGCTGCCTGTTTGTTTTTTTCTGTTTTTAGTAGAGACAGGGACTTGACTTTGCTCCAGGTGGTCTCAATCTCCTGAGCTCAGGCAATCCATTCACCTTAGTCTCCCAGAGTGCTAGGATGACAGGGGTGAGACACTGTGCCTGGCCTGTGCTGCCAGGTCGATATGCCTTAGTGGTTCCATTCTCACAGTAGCATACAAGAAAGGGATTTTCCAGCCTTGTTTCTTTTAGTGTTTTTTTATGACACAGAGTCTCACTTTGTCACCCTCAGTAGAGTGCCATGGCATCACAGCGCACAGCAATCTTAAACTCTTGGGCTCAAGTGATTTTCTTGCCTCAGCCTCCCAAGTAGCTGGGACTACAAGCGCCAGCCACAACACCCAGCTATTTGTAGAGACGAGGTCTCGCTCTGGCTCAGGCTAGTCCCCAACCTATGAGCTCAGGCAATCCACCCACCTTGGCCTCCCAGAGTGCTAGGACTACTTGTGTGAGCCACTGTACCTGGCCGGTCCAGCCTTGTTTTCTAATTCAGAAAATTAGGCTCCCAGGCAGGCAAATGATCACAGTGATGCTGTCCTGGCCAAGTCACAGGGAGCCTCCTCAAATCCCTCCACTGCCACCTGTAGCTTCTCTCAGAAGAAAGATCTCTAATTCCTTTCCTCCCTCTGTGTTTCCCACTGATAACCTATTAGTTATCTGCCACTGCTGCTGGCCATTTGCTGGGGTATACAGTGAGGTGGCGGGAGAAGTGTCTGGTTACCACTTGTGCTAGCATAAGCACATAAAGCAGAGGCTGTAAGGCTGCCAGGTTCCAGGCGCCACCAGTGCTGACTGTACAGCTGCACAGCACCTGTGATTTCACATTTAGCCTCAAGTTCAAACTTGCTGTTTCTTTTGCTATACTTGGCCGGCTCATCCCTGAAGCCTGACTTGTTTCTATAACTGCTGTTACTAATATACAGCACTCTCAGTGTCCTGTTTTTATGCAGGAAGCCACCCTCCTGTGAAGTCCATCATGTGAGCTCTCTGGG
>NW_003852546.1:993883-995892 GCF_000181295.1 Otolemur garnettii | reverse complement strand
CAAGTAGCTGGGACTACAGGTGCCTGCCACAATGCCCAGGCTATTTTTTGGTTGCAGCTGTCATTATTGTTTGGCGGGCGGGCTGGATTCGAACCCATCAGCTCAGGTGTATGTGGCTGGCGCCTTAGCTGCTTAAGCCACAGGCGCCGAGATAACACCCAACTATTTTTTGTTGCAGTTTTGGCCGGGGCTGGGTATGAACCTGCCACCTTCGGTATATGGGGCCAGTGCCCTACTCACTGAGCCACAGGTGCCGCCCAAGAAAATATTTTTTAAAAAACTTTTCATAAACAAACAAATAAACAAACAAAAAAACCTTTTCGTTAGAGGCTGGGCATGGTGGCTCACACCTATAATCCCAGCACTTGGGAAGCTGAGGCAGATGGATTGCCTGAATTCATGAGTTCAAGACCAGTCTGAGCAAGAGCGAGACCCTGTCTCTAAAAATTAGCCGGGTGTTATGGCGGATGCCTGTAGTCCCAGCTGCTTGTGAGGCTGAGGCAAGAGGATCGCTTGAACTCAAGTGTTGAAGGTTGCTGTGAGCTAAGACACCATGGCACTCTACCGAGGGTTACCAAGTGAGACTCTGTCTCAAAAAAAGACAAAAAAGAACTTTTTATTAGAAAAAATGTCAAGCCAGGCATGGTGGCTCACCTTAGCACTCTAGGAAGCTCAGGCAGGGAGGATCCTTTGAGCTCAGGAGTTTGAGACCAGCCTGAGGAAGAAGGGCTAGTTCCAGCTCTACTAAAACAAACAAAAAAAAAACCCATCACCACCGGGCAGCACCTGTTGCTCAGTGGGTAGGGCGCCGGCCCTACATACAGAGGGTGGCGGATTGGAACCTGGCCTCAACCAAACTGCAACAAAAAAAATAGCAGGGCATTGTGGCTGGCACCTGTAGTTCCAGCTACTCTGGAGGCTGAGGCAAGAGAATCGCCTAAACCCAGGAGTTAGAGGTTGCTGTGAGCTGTGGGATGCCATGGTACTCCTCCAAGGGCGATAAAGTGAGACTCTGTTGTAAAAAAAAAAAAAAAAATCTCAGCACTTTGGAAGGCCCAAGTAGGAAGAGCATTTGATATCTGGAGTTTGAAGCTTCAGTGAGCTATGATCATGTTACTGCACTCCAGCCCAGGCAACAGATGGAGACGCTATCTCTAATAAATAAATAGATAAGGAAGGAAGCAGAGAGAATAGTTTATTGAACTCACATGTAGCCATTAGCCAGTTTCAAGTAAAGGCCTATCTCATGTCATTTATACCCTCACCCACCCTTCCATAGATTATTTTATAGCAAATACTAGATGTCTATTTCATCTATCTATCTATCTATCTATATATATTTATTTATTTTTGAGACAGAGTCTCAAGGCATCACTCTGGGTAGAGTGCTGTGGCCTCACAGCTCACAGCAACCTCAAACTCTAGAGTGTAAGTGATTCTCTTGCCTCAGCCTCCCAAGTAGCTGGGACTACAGGTGCCCACCACAATGCCCCGGCCTTTTTTGGTTGTAGTTGTCATTGTTGTTTGGCGGGCCCAGGCTGGATTCGAACCCGCCAGCTCCGGTGTATGTGGCTGGCACCCTAGCCTCTTGAGCTAATTAAATATGCACCTCTAAATGGTAACAGCTTTTTTAAAAAGACAACTATGACCAAAAGATGTGGGATGTGCCTCTAGTCCCAGCTATTCCTGAGGCTGAGTCAGGAGGATCTCTTCAGCCTAGGAGTTTGAGGGCAGCTTAGGCAACAAATAAACAACACTGCCGTGGTATTACGGAACCTAAAAAAGTTAACAGTATTTCTTCCTTTTTTTTTTCCGAGACAGATTCTCACTTTGTCACTCTCAGTAGAGTACTGTGGCATAATAGCTCACAGCAACCTCAAACTGTTGGGCTCAAGCATTCCTCTTGCCTCAGCCTCCCAAGTAGCTGGGAATACAAGCACCCACCCCAGCTATTTCTTAGAGATGGGACCTGACTCTTGCTCAGGCTGGTCTCTGAGAGCCAGTGAGCT
>NW_003852546.1:991539-993276 GCF_000181295.1 Otolemur garnettii | reverse complement strand
TTTTTTGCGGTTTTTGGCCGGGGCTGGGTTTGAACCCTCCACCTCCAGCATATGGGGCCGGTGCCCTACTCCTTGAGCCACAGGTGCCACCCAGCTCTTTCTTTTGTTGTTGCAGTTCGGCCGGGGTGGGTTCGAACCCATCACCCTGGGTATATGGGGCCAGCGTCCTACCCACTGAGCCATAGGTGCTGCCCTTCGAAGAAAGGTATTATAGGCCCAGGTCTTTCATGTAAGAATATTCATCAATGCACAGGGAGGTTTGGTACTTAGTTTTGGACCAAATTGATTTGCAAGTCAAACAATGTTAGAAGAAATCATTTTATTGTATAGTAGAGAGCCCAGTGAGTCACAAACAGCTCAGAATAGAGGAACCTGTGATCCCAGGGGGGAGGGTGTTGCTTCACCTTCTCCATATTGCACCTGCTCCAGGTAGCACATCTCCCTGGCTATCTTTCTTCTGTCTCCTGAGACCCCAGGCTGGAGACTCCTTCTTGAGGTGGGTGCTCACACATTTCTTCTTCCCCTTTCAGGAAGCCTAATCCCTTTTGGTTTGTGCTGGTGGTTGAGGGCAATGACTCAAAGCAGGAGCTCATCTGGTACATAGGGTCCCTGCTAGGCTGCCCCAGACCCTCACTCTATACCTGATTGCTTGGTGAGCATAGGGGAGATTTTTCTTTCTTCTGCCCAAAGAAAAACTCAAGAGTACTGAGTTAGAGGAATTTCAGTTGTTCCAGGTCATCTTTGGCCCAGAGATGTTCAAAGCAACCTCAGTTTCTGAGGCTCCTTGTTCAGGGCCAGTTAAGATGAAGGGGGTTCCTGGCTGAGGGAGGCTTAGGCAGAATGGCTGAGGTTGTATCTTCTGTGATGGAATGTGGAGGTCACTGCAAAAGATGCATTAGCTGTCTCCTTTCTGCTCGCTCAGCCAGCAACCTTCTTTGGGGTCCGCCTCAGGCTAGCAAGTTGCACCCGTCGAATTTTGGGTCTTGGGCAACCTAGGTCTTCCTCTTTTTCCTCCATAGCCCGGCATCTCTTGCGAGTCCGGTGTGTCTCTGGTGCTGGGCTGGGGATTCTGGGTGCTGGTTTCTCTGCCTCAGCCTTTGCTGTCATGGACAAGGGAGCATCCCCATAGAGCCGGTAGCCACCAACCAGGCAGTATGTCTCCCCATGCCAGCCTACCTGGGCTTCTCCATACCCTCGGTAGAGGACATGGTAGTGCCCATGGATAGGAGGACAAGAGGGAGGCAGTGGTGCTGGAAAGAAAACCACAACTGATCAGTCTCTTTTGCTTTATACATTGTGCCATCAGGCTGTCCCCTCTCTCATATCTCTTCCCATATCTGGCTGAAGCCTTCTCATCTGCTTGGCATTCCATACATAGCCTTGGTCTATCACCTGTATGGGTGTCCTAGAGATGGGACACTTGCTGCAAAATTCATAGGAGAGACTAGGAGAACCTAAAATAATCACAGTTGGAACCCACTTGGTCTCTCCCTTCCATAACCAAGGAAACGGTCTTTTTTGTTGTTGTTGTTGTTGAGACAGAGTCTTACTCTGTTGCCCTGGGTAGAGAGCTGTGGTATCATCATTGTTCACAGCAACCTCAAATTCCTGGGCTCAGGCTCGGCGCCTATAGCTCAGCCGGCTAAGATGCCAGCCACATACACCTAAGGTGGCAGGTTCGAATCCCCAGCCCGGACCCGCCAAACAACAATGACGGCTGCAACCAAAAAATAGCCG
>NW_003852546.1:983057-990778 GCF_000181295.1 Otolemur garnettii | reverse complement strand
GGCATCACAGCTCACAGCAACCTCCAACTCCTGGGCTCAAGCGAGTCTCCTGCCTCTGCCTCCCAAGTAGCTGAGACCACAGGCGCCCGCCACAATGCCTGGTTATTTTTTGGTTGCCGCCGTCATTGTTGTTTGGCGGGCCCAGGCTGGATTCAAACCCACCACCTTAGGTGTATGTGGCTGGCGCCTTTAGCCACTTGAGCCACAGGCGCTGAGCCTGGTTTTCAAGTTTGGGAATAAATCGTCCAATATAAATCAGGTAAGAACCCTTCCCACCTAGGGACCTCCTCTTGGGCTTCATTCATCCTGCCTATTTCAACTACATTGAACTCTACTTCTCAGATACTTTTATCTAATTTCCTAATACTTTCTGAAGGCCAAACGCTGAAGCACAGTGACCAGAAGGGCAGAGCCAGACACTGGGCACCATATCTAGGCTCAAGTAGCCTTCGGAGATCTGTTTAACCTCCTGAGACATGACTTCCTTAGACCTCCAATCTCAGTACGGCTGCCTCACTCCACTTGGCTTTCTGTTTTTCCCACCTACTTGACACCCTAGTGCCAGGACTCAGTAGCTGAGACTAGGATGAATCTGAAGGGGTCCTTGTGTCTTTAGGACAGAACAGTAAAGTAAAAGGGGACTGTGTCCCTCAACAGTTCTTCCTCAAATCACTCCATTTATCACTTGCCAACAAAACATACTTGGTTTTTGCTGAGAGGTCAATCGGCAAAGGGTCTGATTAGAAACCTCTTGAGACTCAAAAGGGAAAGCTAAATTAAAAAAGATGAGAAACTTTAGGGACACTTGCTCAGAGCTGACATTTCACTTGCCCTCAGTAGTGAGCAGGAACACTGTGGGTCCCTGAGGGGGACCCTCGGACACTGGCACTACTTATGGCTAGAGAAGTTTTGGAGTGGTGGGCAAGGCCAAAAGTGGCACCCAGCTGAGACTGTGCGTACACCACTGCCTCTTGTACAGATGTCTGTCCTTGGCCTACCTGCAATGCAGCCCTCCCAGGGGATAGAGGACAAATTAGAGTTAATATACAAGATCCGGTCAGACATTTCCTCTCAGGAAACACCAGATTGGTGTTTTGAAGAGAAATGGCCAGCCAATTTTCCCAAAGGTATGGAAACTATGTTTCCATAGTTACCCTGCTGTGGAAACTGAGAAGGCCTATGAGGTCATCACTACCCAGTGAGGTCATATAAGCAATCTGGAATGGAGGGGCAGGCCTCAGGCTCTTGGGAGTTTTGTGGAGGAAAGTAGAACAGAGGTAGAGAGAAGCCCTGCCTGGGTCTTCACATCTGGCCCTTCCCACCCATCTCCTAGGCTAGTAGCCACTCTCTTTGAAGCCCACCTGTGGGCAGGCACACACAGTCCCAGTGGCCCCAGGAGGGGAAGAGACACCCAAATGTGGACATGGGCCAGAACTGCAAGGCTAACCTAAGAGGCAGCTAGGTTGCATGCCACTGACCCTGAGCCTTCAACAGTTGGAGGGGCAGAGATGTAGGCAGGCGCCTTTGAGGTGGCTGAAGGAGAGACTTGGACACATGGAAAGGAGAGGGAAGACATTCCAATTGGGAGGAATAAAAGCAAAGACAAGGTCTTCCCTACCTTGTTCTGCCCCACATGTAAATTCATAGAACCCTCACATTTTTACAACTGGGTACTCAAACCAAGAGGTTGGGGGACCTGTCCAAGGCCACACAGATAGTGGCTATTGCTCGAAAGCAGGGCTTCACGCTGGTCTCCAGAGTTATAGCTGATAGAAATAAGAGGACAAGCCCTTCACACTTAAAGGTGATGAACACTGGGAACAATGTTCAATGTGTTTCAGGGAAAATGAGAGTCCTAAATGACTTCATAAAGTAGAAATGATGGGCTTTTTTTTGGGAGCCAGGTTCACTTGCTGTTGCCCAGGCCTAGTGCATTGGCATCACTGTACCTCACTGCTACCTCAAAATCTTGGGTTTAAGTGATGCTTCTCCTGGGACTATAGGTGGGGGTATCACATTCTGTTAAATTTTGTGGAGACTGGCCTTGAACAAGCAAACATGGAACATTTGTTTGGCAGGGCTATTGCAGAAGGCATGCATCCAGGAGGTAGACTGCCTAAACTATTCAGGAGGTTGGGCAATCTGGTTGAGAATCATAGCACCTTCCCTGACAAGTAGCACAAGTAGTGTGGTATGAATTTCAGGTTAGTCAGAAGTCAAGGCCTAATTAGAGCAGCCTGCATGAGGGACATAGTGGGAGGTAAAATTTGAAGGAGTAGGTTCCCAGGGAGATTTCTCCTGGCAGGAGAGCAGCAGGAGATCACTCAGGTTCTCTGAGGCTCTCCAGAGACTACTTATCTAGGAGCATCCCTCACATCTGGCAAGGGTACTACTGAGACCTCGCTGGGACATGACTGGGACTCTGGAAGGCAACACAGCATAGACAAATGGTTTACCAATTTAGAAGGGCCTGAAATGACGTGGGGAGCTTACAAAAATAGGATTCTTGGTGCAGCTCTCAGAGAGCTTGATCTCATTGAGAGTAGGACCCAGGAATTTACACTTTTAATGCTCTTGGCAGTTCTGCCACAGTGATCCATAGATAGAATGACCAAATGTTCTAAATTAGGAGGGGTCAAAGTAGGCAATATTAAAAACTGTGCCAGGGAACAGACGTAAAGAATATTCCTGGGAGGTGAGGTATGATGGCTGATGCCTATAATCCTAACTACTCTAGAAGGCCAAGGTGAAAGGATCACTTGAGCTCAGGAGTTCTGAGACCAGCCTAAGAGTGAGAGCCCATCTCTATTAAAACTAGAAAAATTAGGCTGGCATTGTGGTGGGGTCTGTAGTCCCAGCTACTCAGGAGCCTGGAGCAGAACGATTACTTGAACCCAGGAGTCTGGTTTCCGTGAGCTAGGATGAGGGGCCATGGTACTCTATCCTGGACAACAGAGTGAGAGTGTCTCTCTCACACACACACACCAAAAAAAAAAAAAAAAAAAAAAAGAAAAGAAAATAGTATCTCAGGCCGGCGCCTGTGGCTCAAGTGGCTAAGGTGCTAGCCACAAACATCTAAGGTGGTGGGTTTGAATCCAGCCTGGCCCGCCAAACAACAATGACGGCTGCAACCAAAAAAAACTAGCCGGGCATTGTGGCAGGTGCCTGTGGTCCCAGCTACTTGGGAGGCTGAGGCAGGAGACTCGCTTGAGCCCAGGAGTTGGAGGTTGCTGTGAGCTGTGATGCCATGGCACTCTACCCAGGGGGACAGCTTGAGGCCCTGTCTCAAAAAAAAAAAAAAAAAAAAAGAAAAGAAAAGAAAATAGTATCTCTCTGGGAAAGAGATGGATAGTTATTGTACACAGGAATCACACTTGAGAAAAGCTAGAAATCTAGCACAGTTGTTAAGAATAAGGCTGGGCGCTGTGGCTCACACCTATAATCCTAGCACTCTGGAAGGCCAAGATGGCTAAATTCCTTGAGCTTAGGAGTTTGAGACCAGCCTGAACAAGAACCTTGTGTCTACCAAAAATAGAAAAAACTAGCCAAGTGTCATGGCAGGCACCATAGTCTCAGTTACTTGGGAGGCTGAGGCAAAAGGATCGCTTGAGCCCAAGAGTTTGAGGTTGCTGTGAGCTATGATGATGCCACCACACTCTACCCAAGGCAACAGAGTGAGACTCTGTCTCAAATAAAACAACACAACAGTTGGTCCTAACAGATCAGATTCCACCCTACTTGTCTGATCTTAACCATTTTCTTTTATCCCTTTGAACTTCAGTTCATATGAGAGAGGTATAATTGAACTTTCAGTATGATATTCTTTTAGCAAACATTGCTCCTGGGCCCATTTTTGTCCTGTGCAATCTTAATCCTTTTCATCATGGAAGTGTTTTTGTTCTGTGCTATATATTTGACTATCAAGTGGTCTTTATTTTCTTTTTTATTTTTTTGCAGTTCTTGGCTGGAGCCGGGTTTGAACTTGCCACCTCTGGCATATGGGGCCATTGCTTACTCCTTGAGCCACAGGCACCGCCTTATCAAGTGGTCTTTAAATAAAGCTTGTACGTATAATGCCACAGAGACTGTAAATCAGGAGATGAAGAATGCTATGTGTTATTTTGCCAGTCTTGTAAAATAGTTCAATCATCACCCCTCTTCCTTCACCACTGAGAGTTGGGATAGAAAGCAGAGCCTGGAAATGCACAAGAGTATTTCTGGCTTAGTGTCTTTAGCTCAGCAGCTAGGGCACCGGCCACATTCACTGGGGCTGGAGAGTTTGAACCCAGCCTGGGCCTACCAAACAATAACTACAACAAAAAATAGCTGGACGTTGTGGTGGGCACCTGTAGTCCCAGCTACCTGGGAGGCTGAGGCAAGAGAATCGCTTGAGCCCAAGAGTTGGAGGTTGCTGTGAGCTGTGATGCCACAGGCACTCTATGGGGGTGGGGGTGGGGAGGAATGGTGATACTCTGTCTCAAAAAAAAAAAAAAAAGGAATATTTCTGTCATCCTGCTCTTTACTTTTTTGCCAGTCCTTCTCAGAGTGATTTCACCAAGAGTCCCCAAGTTTGCCTTGGGGATTGTTGGTGAAACTATTGCTAGTCATGTTCCCTGGGGGTCTAATGGATACCTTTACGGGGGGGGGGGCAAGAAATAAAACCTAAATGCTTACAAATTAAAGCAACTAATACAGCCTTTGTTCTAGAAGTGGAGGTTTGGGGTATGAATCCTCAGCATTCACTGAATGGTGCCCCCAAAGTAATTATTATAGGAGACAATAGTAATTATTTTTACAGGAGACACATAAAAACACTGGTATTAGAAATCATGACAAAACATGTAGAACAAAGTAAAAATCCAATTTGTTTTTTGTGTCATGTGAAAGACTACAAAGAGCCACGCTTACTTGGTAAGTTACCTTTCCAAGTCATATACCAGGTCATTTTGGCCCTCACAGAGGTGACAGGCAGCTCAGAGCCTCCAACTGAGAAGTACTTATAACACCTAGCACACTGGGAAAGATCTCTGTTCTGGCTTCATTATTTTTTGAAATAAAGTTTATTGAGGAAGAGAAGGTTTACAAAGCAAGATACCTTCACCACAGACAATGAACAGGCTCCCTTTGTGGAGACAAAATAAAAAGGCATCTTTTTCTTTTGAAAGCCAGAAAAAAAATCCCTTTGAAGCCAGAAAAAAAATCAGATTTGCTGAGGCAACGGCTCCTTCACTGAGGATTCTAGTCCTGGAAGGCTTTTCCTTCGGCGCGCTGCCAGCTCAATCTTCTGAACCAGGCTCACATCCCAAGGATGGGTTACAAAGCTGATGACAGTGCCTGGAACCTCACTCCCCACACGGCCCACTCTCCCGGCTCTGTGGATGTAATCTTGCAAGGTGAAGGGGAAATCATAATTGACAACCAGTTCCACATGGATGCTGTCCAGGCCCCGAGAGGCTATGTCTGTGCAGAGAAGTATGTCTCGGGAGCCCTTCTGGAAGGACTGGAAGATACCTACCCTCATTGAGGCTGGCATTTGCCCCTGTAACCTTAAGTGTTGGATTTTGTGGTCATCCAGAATATATCCCAGCCAGTTCACAGTGCTAGAGCTATTGCAGAACACCAGGACACTTCCTGTGGATCCAGTCCTATCTGCTTTTTCATGATGCTTGAGGATCTGCACCAACTCAGTCACCTTCTCTGCTCCCTTCAACCTCATAAATGTCTGTCTGACATGAGGCATGATACAGTGTAGCTTGGGGCTGGTGATGGTCCTGAGAGAATCTGGGCTGGTAACCTTACTCAGCAACTGGCCTACACCTTCGGGAAACGTGGCTCCCACCAGCACTAACTGGGCTTTGGGATTGTAAGGGTCTTCCAAGTCAGATGGGCCTTCTGCTATATGGCTCTTTTCCAAGATGTAGTCCACCAGTTCCAAGAAGCTTTCATCCAGCAGGGTGTCTGCCTCATCTAATACCAAGAAGGAGAGCTGCTCCAGGCTGATCAGCCGACTTTTTAGGGCCTTCCACAGGGCCCCCGGAGTGGCTACTAGCACATCTGCTGTAGGCTGTTTGGACAGACGCAGCCTAATCCTACGCATGCCATGGCCTCCCCCTAGCTCTCGCACCTGTAGGCCCAAGGAGTTGCCCAAGACCCTGGCCACGGCCCATACCTGTTCGGCTAATTCTCGGGAAGGCACAAGGACCAGGCCCCGGGGAGCGGAGATCTGGCTGGAGCCCAGTCTTGGTCGGCCCACAAGCCGTTGAAGCAGCGGTAGTAGGTAGCTGAGTGTCTTGCCACTGCCGGTTTCCGCAGCGCAAAGGATGTGGCGGCCGCGAAGTAGTGGAGGAATGGTCCTAGACTGCACGTTTGTGGGTCGAACGACTTCAGGCGCAGCTTCCTGGAGTGCGCGCAGCACGTGGGGCTCCAGACCCAGGTCCTCGAAGGTGTTCTCATTTGACAAGAGTTTCTGCAGCGCAGGCACCTCAAGTTGCGCGCGCTCGATGGAGAAGTGGTCCCGACACGCGCGCCGATTCTTCCAGCCACGCGAGGCGAGCGGCGCTGACTCCCAACGGCCCAGGGTGAGGCGCGCGGGCTGGTTAAACTCTGGCCGCCGCGCCGAGACCAGCAACGGTCCAGGTCGCACTAGCACCGGCGCCCGGCGGCTCTGTCGCCTGCTCTCCTGCTGTTCCTGCCGCCGCTGTAGAGCCAGAGGAATGCGCACCACCGGCAGGTGTTCATCAGGACCACGGATCGCCAGGTCGCGTCTGGGCCCCAGGAGCATCCGAGTCACGAGCGACAACAGCCGCAGCGGCCGGGACAGCGCCATACTCGCTTGGGTGCCCGAGAAGCGCCCAGTAGTGACGTCATTGACGCGCCGTTATGTTACGTACGGTGGCTGGTGCAGCTCAGTAAGGTTTGAGGTATCCGGAGAACCGTGAGGAAGGAGGGAAGAGCTGCAGAGTTCAGCGGCAAGGTCTGTAGATCTGTAGCTTGGACCTGGGGATGGCGACATGCAGACTCGCGCCAATCTTGGGGAAGGGCGCCGCGTTGGAGGCAGGTTCGGGGCCTGCGTTATGAGGCGGCAGTGGGGCCTTAACTCTGTGGACCAGGAGGGCGGAGGACTTCTGGCAATGGAGTAGTTGGTCCCTGCGAATCTTCCTTGTCATTCCTCTTTGCCCCTGTGATAGCCTGTGCACTGTTGAACTCCCCCTGTAAACTCCGGGGGTGCGGGCGCTGTTTCCCCAGGTGTGGACCCTGAGGAAGGTCTCGTAAAACGTGTTATGAGAGTCTAAATGAATGGTCAGGCCTAGGGGCCAGACAAGGGTAGAGACGGAGTTCTAGGCTTAAGGCTTAGCACCCCCGCCCGGTTGACAGAGAGCCAAGCGTGCAAGCAGGTGGCCTTCAACTTGATTCCCTCTCTCAAGGGAGAGGTTAAGGTCTTCAGGCTTTATTACAATCATCTCTTCACATCGTTTTCCTTCCTTTTCATACAAGGTTCACTTTCTGCTTCCTTGTCACCCTTCACAACTTCTTATCCATTATTCATCATTTTTGCAGTCCACTCACCTCCACTGACTCCTAGATACCTAAGTTGATTGAATACTAGTAAAGAGGGTCCTGCTATGCTGCGAAGTGATGGAGTATGTGGGTTATCTTACATAGTTCTGGTCAGGCAGAATGTTTTATCTGAATTCAGGTTTTTAGATTATAATAAAAAAAAA
>NW_003852546.1:980970-982884 GCF_000181295.1 Otolemur garnettii | reverse complement strand
AAAAAAAAGCCGGGCGTTCTGGCAGGCACCTGTAGTCCCAGCTACTTGGGAGGCTGAGGCAAGAGAACCACTTAAAACCCAAGAGTTGGAGGTTGCTATGAGCTATGACTCCACTGTACTCTACTGAGGGCCACAAAGTGAGACTGTCTCAATAAAAAATAAGAAGAAAGAAAAAGAAAATTAAAAAAACCTTCAAACTAAAAAGATTGAAAGCCAATTGAAAGCAAAATTTAAAAAAAGAAAAATACTTCTTGAAGAGATCTGGAAAATGGGAGTCAGATCCTTTCTGAAGTTCACAGTGCTTGGGGTAGGAGATAGTGTAAATGTTTAGGATTAACGCCATGGGAGGTTCTTTCCTAACATTTGGAGAAAGTGTTTTAGTTTCATTAAATACCATTAAAAAGATTACAGACTTTTAAAAGTACCATTGTGATACACTGGTAGACTTTTTGGAAAGTAACCAGTTGAACCAATACGGGAGAGACTTTTTAGTAGTGATGAGTGAACAGGGTCATTGGATAAGTAGTGGTTCTCAAGTGAGGGTCACACATGGGAACCCCCCCATATACAATTGACAATGGCTGGAGATAGTTGTCACATGTGGGGAAGTGTTACAGGTAGCTGTTTAACATTATGCAGTGCTTAGGACAGCCCCCTTGAAACAAAGAATTGTTTGGCCTATAATGTCAGGAGTGCATTGTTGAGAAACTGAGATAGAGGATGAGGGCTAAAGAAGGTTGAAATTACTATAAATACTCTCTTTTCACATAAGCACATTTGTCAAACTCTTGCACTGGCCCTGCCCCAACCCCAGAGTCTATAGTAGGCATGGTGGTGCCAATGCTTATCATGGCCTTAGGATTAGGAAGCTATGACCCTTGGCAGTCATAAACACAAGAGAGTGAAGCTGGTGAAGACATGTTTAGGGAAAACATCCTGTTCTTATGTATCTGCCAGATGGAAAGGAGATGAGATGAGCCATTGGGTGTATTATTCCATGTGACTTTGAGGCAGATGCTGAACTTGATATAAAGAACTGCTATGGCAGTTTGAATTGTCCAGATTCAGCTTGAGAGTGTTGAGTTTTTCATCGCTGAAAAGTTCATGTATAGGCCAGATGACCACTAGTTGGTGATATGATTAAGGAGAGTTGATATAAAAGATAGCCCAAGATTTTGTGATTCTATGCTACTTTTACGATTCTTTCCAAGAATTCAGGGCTTCTTGTTCCTTATCTAAAGACAGTAGTTCCTTGATGTATGACATGACACATTTCATCCATTTCCATGTGCCACTGTTTTTCAGATATAAAACAAGGAATTGCTTTACACCAAGCCAGAACAGATACATTGAAGAAATTGTTAGAAAATAATAATAGGTATGTATGTGGCTTTGGTTTTTGTTCAGATATTCCAAATAGCTAGTTTATTATTGCTTTCTCATTATGTTTGAGCCCTTACAGTATGATTACCTCAAAGTCTCATAGGGGTTAGAGTTTGTCTGAGCCTATCTCTGCCCAGACCCTCAATTTCTTTTTGCCACTTCATCAGACATTGCTTAAGGCCACTTTCTTTTCCTCCAGCTCATAGTGGACAGCAAGTAACTTCCAGTTGTTATAGAGATATGTACTATTTGTAGTGCTTTAGAAATAGTAAAGGTTTACACATTGTGAGAAAAATGTAAGCTCCTGGGAGCAGGAGCTTGGCATGTTCCTTGGATCTCAGTTAATAATTGTATAGTCATTCCTTCAACAAATACTTCCTGAGCATCATGCATATATCAGGTACTGTTCAAACTTAGCAAAACAGACAAAATCCCTGCTGTGATAGGAGTTTACATTCTGATTTAGTTGGGGGTGGTGTAAGTGTAGGAATTGGTATTTTTTTTTTTTTAAAGAGGTAGAGTTTCACTTTG
>NW_003852546.1:979109-980291 GCF_000181295.1 Otolemur garnettii | reverse complement strand
AGCCACTTGAGCCATAGGGACCGAGCCGGAATTGGTATTTTTTAAAACTGCTCCAGATAAGTCTATTCTGTAGCCAGGCTTGAAAAATCTCACTTATAAATGAAGCACTTTGGGAATTGTAAGACAATGCAAAAAGAAAACATGCTAACAGTATTCTTTCCCTGTCCCTCCATTTTCCTATCTGTAGCAAAACTCCTGTGTAGGTGTTAGTTGTTCTCTCTTCAGCTCATGCAGTATATTGTGTCTGGACCCTTTGACCCCCTTTCTAACGACCTCTTTCCTGTCTTTGCCCCCAGTCCATCATCTTATTAAAGCACAGCTGTGGCTGTGTCACCCCCTGACTCTGAAGCCACTGAGGAATCCCTCTTGCCCATAGATTATCTCCTATTTACTGTCCAGAATCTGGCCCAAATTCAGCCCCTGTTGCTTTCTTACCAGAATCTTGTTCACTCAAGTGCTGACTCCCATGAAAGTTGGATGAATAGCTTGTGGTCCTTTTCTGGGTAAGCAAGGGAATGGAATAGTCATTCATCTTCTCTAAAAGGAAACTATGAGGCTGAGCGCCGTGGGTCATGCCTGTAATTCTTACACCCTGCCAGGGTGAGACTGGTGGATCGCTTGAGCTCAGGAGTTCAAGACCAGCCTGAGCAAGGGTGAGACCGTGTCTGTACAAAAAATAGAAAAACTAGCTGGGGTGGTGGTGAGCGCCTGTAGTCCTAGCTGCTTGAGAGGCTGAGGGATGAGTATCACTTGAAGCCCAGAGTTTGAGGTTGCTGTGAGCTATGACTATGGGAGGGGAGGCACTGAAATGCACTTGGGCTGTGGTGATAGAGCTCTTTTTTTTTTTTGAGACAGTGTTTCAAGCTGTTCCCCTGGGTAGAGTGCCGTGGTGTCATCATAGTTCACAGCAACCTCCAATTTATTTTTGGGCTTAAGTGATCCTCTTGCCTTTGTTTTTTCTGTTTTTAGTAGAGACGAGGGTCTCGCTCTTGTTCAAGCTGGTCTCAAACCATGAGATAGAGCTCTTCTCTGACTGAAGCATGAAGGTAATCATAGCTTTCATTACATTGGGCCTGTTAACTTTTTTTTTTTTGCAGTTTTTGGCCGGGGCTGGGTTTGAACCCACCACTTCTGGCATATGCGACTGGCGCCCTACCCTTTTGAGCCACAGGCGCTGCTCCT
>NW_003852546.1:972704-974406 GCF_000181295.1 Otolemur garnettii | reverse complement strand
CCAGTGGCTTTTAAAGATAGAAATACCAGGTGGCACCCATTCCTCAGTGGGTAGGGCACTGGCCACATACACCGAGGCTGGCAGGTTCAAACCTGGCCTGGGCCAGCTAAAACAACAATGAGACCTGGAGCAATAACAACAAAATAGCTGGTGTTGTGGCAGGCACCTTTTGTCCTAGCTACTTGGGAGGCTGAGGCAAGAGAATCTCTTAAGCCCAAGAGTTTGAGGTTGCTGTGAGCTGTGGTGTCACAGCACTCTACCCAAGGTCACAGCTTGAGACTCTGTCTCAAAAAAAGAAAAAAAAAGAAAAAAGAAGAAAAAAGATGGAAATACCTAAAGCACTTCAGCACATTTGTCTTAAACTGCTCACATCTAAATTAGGGGACTGGGTGGCTCATGCCTCATCCCAGCACTCTGGGAGGCCAAGGTGGGTGGATTACTTGAGCTCACAAGTTCAAGACCTGCCTGAACAAGAGGGGGACCTGTCTCTAAAAACTAGCCATGTGTTGTGTCGGGCGCTTATAATCTAAGCTACTCAGGAGGCTGAGGCAGGAGAATTGCTTGAGCCCAAGAGCTTGAGGTTGCCATGAGCTATGATGCCATGGAACTCTACCAGGGCAACAAAGTGAGAGTCTGTCTCAAAAATAAATAAATAAATAAAATAGAGAGAGAAAGAAAACTATTATGTAGAGCAGTGTTTTTCAGCCTTTTTTATCTCATGGCATACTTGAACCTATAGTTAAACTCCCATGACACACTTAAATTATGTTGATCCAAAAGAAAAAAGCAGTAAAAAAAATGTTTACTGTGCTTTGAACTTCTTTTGAAAATAATTTAATTAATGGCCTGGTGCAGTGTTTCACACCTGTAATTCTAGCTCTCTAGGATGCGGAGGTGGGTGGATCGTGTGAGCTTAAGAGTTTGAGACCTGGGCGGCACCTGTGGCTCAGTGAGTAGGGCTCCAGCCCCATATACTGAGGGTGGCGGGCTCAAACCTGGTCCCAGCCAAACTGCAAAAAAAATAGCTGAGCATTGTGGCAGGCGCCTGTTGTCGTAGCTACTTAGGAGGCTGATGCAAGAGAATTGCCTAAGCCCAAGAACTGGAGGTTGCCATGAGCTGTGACGCTACGGCACTCTACTGAGGGCGACAAAGTGAAACTCAGTCTCTAAAAAAAAAAAGAGTTTGAGAACAACTTCAGCAAGAATGAGACCCCTGTCTCTACTAAAAATGGAAAAACTATGGCTCGGTGCCTGAGTTTGAGGTTGCTGTGAGCTGTGATATCACAGTACTCTACCAAGGGCAATATAGACTCTGTCTCAAAAAACAAACCAAAAAAAAAAATAGAAAAACTAGTCAGGTGTTGTGGTGGGCACCTATTATTCCAGCTGCTTGGGGAGCTAATACAGGAAGATTGCTTGAGCCCAGTAGCTTGTAGTTGCTGTGAGCTAGGGTGATGTCACAATAATCTAGCCTAGGCAACAGAGTGAGACTCTATCTCAAAAAAAAGGGGGGGGCTGGGTGTGGTGGCTCATGGTGGCTCACACCTGTAATTCTAGCATTCTGGGAGGCTGAGGTGAATGAATTTCCTGAGCTCAGGAGTTCAAGACCAGCTTGAGCAAGAGACCCATCTCTAAAAATAGCTGGGTATTGTGGCAGACACCTGTAGTCCCAGCTACTTGGGAGGCTGAGGCAAGAGAATCA
>NW_003852546.1:970938-971582 GCF_000181295.1 Otolemur garnettii | reverse complement strand
TAGTAACATATCCCAAGGACTTCACTTTTCCTGTGCAGGCAGCCTTTTTTGAGACCTCAGAAAGTGGGCTTATATTCATTGGGAGATAACATGGAGTGAAACACAAGGATGGACAAGAGTCTCTTATAGCACACTGCCTGTTCTATCTATACAGCCACACTTTGTGTATAGGCCAGGGCTTTAGTCTTTGCTAGTGAGGGTCTTGGAAGCTGGGTAGTGGGAACAGAACTGCCACAGGAAACAGAGCTGACCTCCTACATTGCAGACTTTCCATCAGCTAATATTTGGAGAATCCTCAGGTTTTTTCCCTAGCCTTTTGGAAGTTAAATGCCTGGGATTCATGTGATAACTTTTGTATGTGACTCTTCTAATTGGGTAAAACTTGACTTTTCTTTTTCTTCCTTCCTTCCTTCCTTCCTTCCTTTCTTTCTTCTTTTTTTTTTTTACAGACAGAGTCTCACTTTGTCGCCTTGGTAGAGTGCTGTAGCATCACAGCTCACAGCAACCTCCAGCTCTTACGCTTAGGCGATTCTCTTGCCTCAGCCTCCTGAGTAGCTGGGACTACAGGTGCTTGCCACAATGCCTGGCTATTTTTTTTATTGTTGTTGTTGCAGTTTGTCTGGGGCCAGGTTCAAACCCACCAC
>NW_003852546.1:970026-970669 GCF_000181295.1 Otolemur garnettii | reverse complement strand
TTTTTTTTTTTTTTAATTAAATCATAGCTGTATACATTAATACTATCATGGGGTACAGTATACTGTTTCTATATATACTTTGAAATACTTTCATCCAACTGGCTAACATAGCCTTCATGTCTCCAACTATACTTTCTGTGATCACCTCAAGGTACATGGTAAATGGATCCCTCTCCTCTCTGCTTGGGCTTTGCATACTATCCCCATCCACTGCTTACTCTGATGGTTTTCACTGTCCTTTTTCTCCCTAATTGTAAGCTTTTAGTAAAAGTAAGAGTTGGACGCTAGGTGTGGTGGCTAGAATACTTGTATCCTAGCTCTCTGGGAGGCTGAGGGAGGTGGATTGCTTGAGCTCAGGAGTTCGAGACCAGCCTGAACAATTGTGAGACCTCATCTCTACTAAAAACAGAAAAACTATCTGGTTGTTGTTTGGGGGGGGGCCTGTAGTCCCAGATGCTCGGAGGCTGAGACAAGAGGATCACCTGAGCCCAAGAGTTTGAGGTTTTTGTGAGCAAAAACCTGTGGTGGATGCTACAGCACTTTACCCAGGGGAACAGAGTGAGACTCTGTCGCAACAAAAGAAAAGTAAGAGTCAGTCCATTGAACCTAACCCTTTATTTTCAAATTCATTCATGCTCTGACT
>NW_003852546.1:968725-969835 GCF_000181295.1 Otolemur garnettii | reverse complement strand
GGCTTAAGTGATTCTCTTACCTCAGCCTCCCAAGTAGCTGGGACTACAGGCGCCTGCCATAATGCCTGGCTATTTTTGGTCGTAGTTGTCATTATCATTTGGTAGGCCCAGGCTGGATTCAAACCTGCCAATTCTGGTGCATGTGGCTGGTGCCCTAGCCACTTGAGCTACATGTGCTGAGCCTCTGTTTCTTTTTCAATGAGTTTGACTGCTCATTGAAACCACACAGTAAATCACATACTATTTACTGTTTTGTGACTGGCTTATTTCACTTAGCATAATGTCAAAATTTCTATCCTTTTTAAGGCGGAATAATATTCCACTATATATATAGATTTCATTTTCTCTCTTCATCCATCCATGGCCATCCAATTGCTTCTACATCTTTTCTTTCTTTCTTTCTTTTTTTTTTAGAGACAGAGGTTTATTTTATCACACTCTGTAGGGTGCGATAGCGTCACAGCTCACAACAACCTCAAACTCCTGGGCTTAGGCGATTCTTTTGCCTCAGCCTCCCGAGTAGCTGGGACTACAGGTGCTTGCCACAATGCCTGGCTATTTTTTTTATTGTTGTTGTTGCAGTTTGTCTGGGGCCAGGTTCAAACCCACCACCCTCGGTATATGGGTCTGGCGCCCTACCCATTGAGTCATAGGTGCCGCCCCAAACTGGGCATTTCTAGAACAGTGACCAATCCTTTTTTCTAGGGTCCTGCTTGAGCTTGGAGCAGAGGAAATACTAATTAAAATGCTCTAACATTCTTTGATGTGCTCTACCCTGAGAGAGTCAGTACGGCTTATGAACAAACAAGGGGGTCTCAGCTGGAGGAGAGCTAGGCCTTCTACCCAGACCTAACTAACTAACCACTATGGAGAGCAGGCTGTCCTTGCTTGCCTTGAGTGGGTAAGTGGCTGGGGACTAGGGCTGAGTACTGGACATGGCTTAGTGTGGTGTGTGGTTTCTCCTGCTGGACCCATAGTTGCTTTGCAGGCAGCTTTCCAGGACCAGTGGCCTGGGTGTTCATACTGAATTAGATACTCAAACCATCCCACTCCCCACAACAGGACTTCATAAAGGACCTCGGGGCATACCAGGCATACAGCCATCTCCTT
>NW_003852546.1:967371-968434 GCF_000181295.1 Otolemur garnettii | reverse complement strand
TTTTTTAGATAGAGTCTCAAGTTGTCAGCCTGGGTAGAGTGCTATGGTGTCATAGCTCACACGACCTCTAACTCTTGGGCTCAAGCGATCCTTTGTTGTCACCCTTGGTAGAGTACCATGGTGTCACAGCTCACAGCAGCCTCCAATTCCTGGGCTTAGGCAATTCTCTTGGCTCAGCTTCCTGAGTAGCTGGGACTACAGGCACCTGCCACAACACCCAGCTATATTTTTGTTGCAGTTTGGCCAGGGCCGGGTTTGAACCTGCCACCCTCGGTACATGAGGCCGGTGCCCTACTCACTGAGCCATAGGCGCTGCCCACCTCTTTCTTTAAAAAAAAATTTTTTTTTTTTTTTAAGACAGAGTCTCGCCCTATTGCCCAGGTTAGAGTGCTGTGGCATGAGCCTAGCACAGCAATCTCAAACTCCTGGTATCAAGCAATCCTTCTGTCTCGGTGTTCCAAGTAGATGGAACTACAGCAGCCTGCCACTATGCCTGGCTAATTTTTCTATTTTTAGTAGACATGGAGTTTCACTCTTGCTCAGGCTGGTCTCCTGGCCTAAAGCAATCTTCCCATACCTTGCCTGAGGTTTCCTTTTGGTGTGATAAAAATGTTCAAAAATTGATGATGATTGTAGATATGCAACTCTATAAAATACTAAAAGCCATTAAATTGTACACCTTAAGTTGGTGAACTGTATGGTATGTGAACCATATCCCAATAAAGATGGTAAAAAAATGCTAAGAGGAATCAACTGGGTAAACTGACAAAATTAGAATATAGAATGTATATTAGAAAAAATATAGTTTCAGTGTTAAATTAACTGAAGATGATGGCTGTGTAGTAGTTGTATAGGAGAATGACATTATTCTTAGAAGGTATCAGTGAGGTGAGTCAGCACCCATAGTTTAGTGGTTAGGGCACTGGCCATATACAACGGGGCTGGCTGGTGGGTTTCAAACCAGCCGGGCTTGCTGAACAACAATGACAACAACAAAAAAATAGTTGGGCATTGTAGTGGGCACCTATAGTCTCAGCTACTTGGGAGGCTAAGGCAAGAGAAT
>NW_003852546.1:964749-966640 GCF_000181295.1 Otolemur garnettii | reverse complement strand
TTTTTTAGATAGAGTCTCAAGTTGTCAGCCTGGGTAGAGTGCTATGGTGTCATAGCTCACACGACCTCTAACTCTTGGGCTCAAGCGATCCTTTGCTTCAGTTTTTCTATTCTTAATTTAAATTTAAATTAAATTAAATTTAATTTTCTTGCCTCAGCCTCCCAAGTAGTGGGGGCTATAGGCACCTGCCACAATGACCACCTATTCTTTTTGTTGTTGTTGTTGGAGTTATCGTTGTTGTTATAGCTGGCCCGGGCTGGGTTTGAACCTGCCAGCCTTGGTATATGTGGCTGTCACCCTACACACTGAACTATAGGCACTGCCCAAGTTTTTCTATTTTTAGTAGAGACATGGTCTCGTTCTTGTTCAGACTGGTCTTGAACTCATGAGCTCAAGCAATCCAAATGCCTTGGTCCTCGGTCTCCCAGAGTGATAGAATTACAGGCATGAGCCACTGCTTATGGCCCCCATCTCCATTTTAAATTTGGTCTCTCTTTTTATTCTAAGACTTGTAGAGTTCTTTACATATTCTGAATACTAGATCTTTATCAGATAAATGATTTGCAAATATTTTATCCAATTTCCTGGGTTATTCTTTTCTTTTCTTTTTTTTCTTAAGACAGGTCCTTGTTCTGTTGCCAGGCTAGAGTGGAGTAGTAGTGTGTTCATAGTTCACGGCAGCTTTCCTTTTTTTTTAGACAGTCTCACTGTGTCACCCTCGGTAGAGTGCCGTGGCATCACAGCTCATAGCAATCTCAAACTCTTGGGCTTAAATGATTCTCCTGCCTCAGCCTCCCAAGTAGCTGGGACTACAGTCTCCCACCACAACACCTGGCTATTTTTTTGTTGTAGTTGTCATTGTTGTTTAGCTAGCCTGGACTGGGATCAAATCTACCACTCTCCATGTGTGTGACTGGTGTTGTAACCACTCTGCTACAGCGCCGAGCCCACTGCAGCTTTCAATTACTGGGCTCAAGCAATCCTCCTGTCTCAGCCTCCTGGATAGCTGGAGTCATGTTCCACTAGATTTTTTTTTTTTTAATTTTTGAGAAACAGGTTCTGGCTATGTTGTTCAGGCTGGTCTTAAACTCTTGGCCTCAAAGGATCCTCCTGCCTCATTTTCTCAAAGTGCCACTAAAAACATATTTATTTTTTGGAGACAAAGTCTCACTCATCTTAGCCTCCCAGAGTACTAGGATTATAAGCATGAGCTCCCATAGCAGAATGGTCTTTTTTTTTTTTTTGAGACAGAGTCTCACTTTGTTGCCCTCAGTAGAGTGCCGTGCCCAGCTATTTTTTGTTGCAGTTTGGTTAGGGCTGAGTTGGAACCCACCACTATTGGTCTATGGGACCAGCACCCTACTCACTGAGCCACAGGTGCAAAGCAGAACAGTCTTATCTCCCAGTAGGAATTACAGGATCTTAGTCTTTCATGAGTCAAGAGCTTTCTCTCCATCTTTATGATACTGAGTTTGAAGAAACCCCTTTTTCCTTTCTTTCCTGAGTCTGTATGACTATCTCCAGAGTTGGGGAGTACATGCCTTTTGTTTCCATACAGCATTACCCATGTTGGAATAGGAATATTAGACTTTCCTGTGTTCATCTTAAAATCTTCCTTCCCATAGCTCGGTGCCTGTAGCACAGTGGTTACAGTGCTGACCACATGCACCGGGCCTGGCAGGTTTGAACCTGGCCTCAGGCCTACAAAATAACAATGACAACTGCAACCAAAAAATAGCCGGGTGTTGTGGCAGGCACCTGTAGTCCCAGCTACCTGGGAGGCTAAGGCAAGAAATCACTTAAGCTCAAGAGTTTAAGGGTGCTATGAGCTGTGATGCTATGGCTCTAGGGTGACATAGACTCTGTCTCAAAAAAAAAAAAAAAAAAAAAA
>NW_003852546.1:961574-964074 GCF_000181295.1 Otolemur garnettii | reverse complement strand
GTACATGGCTGGCGCCTTAGCCACCTGAGCTATAGGCGCTGAGCCATACAATGCCTGTTTTAGAGATGGAGTCTTGCTCTTGCTCAGGCTGGTCTTGACCTCAAGCATTTCACCCACCTCAGCCTCCCAGAGTGCTAGGATTACAGGCTTGAACCACCAAGGCTGGCACCCTTCTTGTGCTTCCATTCACATGTCTCAGTTTTTGTTTTTGTTTTTTTGAGAGAGAGTCTCACTATGTCGCCCTTGGTAGAGTCCCTTGGCGTCACAGCTAACAGCAACCTCAAATTGTTGGGCTTAAGCAATTCTCTTGCTATAGCCTCCCAAGTAGCTGGGAGTACAAGTGTCCACCACAATGCCTGGCTATTTTTTGTTGCAGTTGTCATTGTTGTTTAGCTGGCCCAGGCAGTGTTTGAACCCCCAGTGTCGGTGTATGTGCCCAGTGCCATAATCACTGTGCTATGGATGCTAAGCTTCACAGATTTCAGTTTTGTTCTTGGATATTTCCTAAGAGCCCTTCATAGCCTGTCCTTTGCCTAAGGGTGCAGTGGGATATTTCTTGAGGAAATGGATTCCAGCTCGGACTAGTAGGTGAGGAAAGTGTTCAGGTGGCCACATTCTGGTAAATTATCTTGTCTCTGGCTTTCAAAGTAGTTCATCCTTTCTTGGCCCCAAATATCTCTGAGGTCCCTGGGAAGAACTAGCATCTAATAGAGCATGAGCGTGGTTCACTCAGGCCTCTGCTCAATATGCTTGGGTGGGGTGGATGGCAAGCACTACATGTCCCAGAAGCTCTGCTTTATTATTGGTAGGAGGATGACTGGCTAAGCAGTCCTCATCGGTTGTGCCACTGAAGGTGTTCCCCCTATGCTAAAGTTCTACATGTTCAGGACTGACAGGTGTCCTCTGATTGCTCTGCAGGAGCTGATCGACCTCAAGATGCTTCAGTGCAAGAGAATCATCAATGGTGAGTGCATCCCTGGCCCCAGGATTGTGTGTCTGCCCTGCTGGGCTCAAGCAGCACTACCACTGCCCTTGCCTGGGTGAAAGTGTCCTGCCTAGTTGTATTTTGTAATTGTGTAGATCACGTCCTTCCTTGAGAGCAGTCACTGCTTTATAGAGCCCATGGCAATGAGCCAGATGTAGTCAGCCATGGTGGCTCATGTCTGTCATCCCAGGTACTTGGGAGCCTGAGGTGGGAGAATCCCTTGAGGCCAGGAGTTTAAGACCAGCTGGTCAATGTTGTGACATCTTATTTCAAAAAAATTTGTTTTTTAAGTTAGCTTAGTGCCGTAGCTTGTGTCTGTAGTCCCAGCTACTCAGGAGACTGACAAAGGAGGCCAGAGGTTCTAAATCAGTTTGGGTGATATAGTGAGTCTTAAAAAGAAATTTAAAACAAGCTAAGAATGCTTCTCATCTGTAGGTTGTCTGGCATAGAAATTGTCATGTCTTAGTCCTATACTAGAGAGACCCTCATAGAGCCTTGGAGTTAGGATAGCGCCAGCTCTGGCCCCAGCTCAGTCTCCTGCTAGATGTGTAACTTTGAGGGAGGTCACATGATCTTTCTTTGCCTCAGTTCCATTTATTTTCTTTCTTTCTTTCTTTCTTTCTTTCTTTTTTTTTTTTTTTTTCCTGATACAGAGTCTTACCATGTCACCCTTGGGAGAGTGCTGTGGCTTCACAGTGTTGCAACCTCAAACTCTTGGGCTTAAGTGATTCTCCTGCCTCAGACTCGCAAGTAGCTGGGACTACAGGCACCTGCCGCAATGCCAGCTATTTTTTTGTTGTATTTGTCATTGTTGTTTTAGCTGGCCCAGGCCAAGTTTGAACCCGCCAGCTTCAGTGTATGTGGCCGGCACCCTACCCATTGAGTTACGGGCGCTGCCCAGTTCCATTTTCTACAAAGTGAAAATTATAATCCTAAAAGTGAAAATTCTGTAATCCTTTACTTAAATCATTGAGTTGGAGTGATCAAATAAGGTATAAAACAGGGTATATGTGTTTTACATACCTTAAGCTCTATGTAGATGTAAGTGGTCATGAAATTGTACCTTTACTTACACTTTTTTAAAGTTTGAGTTTCGGCTCTACGCCTGTAGCATAGTGGTTATGGCACTAGCCACATACACCGAGGGTGACAAGTTCAAACCCGGCCTGAGCCACCTAAACAACAATGACAACTGCAACAAAAAAATAGCCAGGCTTTGTGGTGGGTAGTCCCATCTACTTGGGAGGCTGAGGGAAGAGAAGAGAATCTCTTAAGCCCAAGAGTTTGAGGTTGCTCTGAGCTGTGACTCCACGGCACTCTACCAAGGGCAACATAGTGAGACTCTATCTCAAAAAAAAAAAAAAAAAGAATGCTTATGGTTTTTTCACGAGATTGAGTTTGCTTTGATTAGAATTCTAGTATAGTCGTTGATGTTTTTGATATATATATATTTGTGAAATCTTCATATAATTTCACTAGAAGTTATGACTGAATTGTACCTAATTTTTTTTTTTT
>NW_003852546.1:959834-961242 GCF_000181295.1 Otolemur garnettii | reverse complement strand
GCCCTACCCACTGAGCTACAGGTGCCGAGCCATGTGCCTAATTGTTTTTAAATTAATATTTTATCTTTTGTATTATGAAAAATTCAATATTCCAAGTCTTATTATCTAGAAAATGAAAATCCTCCATAATCTCATCCCTCAGTGGTAATCACAAAAAGGAATAATGTATAGGTAATATATATGTATAGAATATGACACATAACCAAGTATGGTGGGTTATCATTCTATCATTTTGGGAGGCTGAGATAGAAGGATTGCTTAAAGCCAGGAGTTTGAGAGCAGCGTGGGCAATGCAGCGAGATCCTGTTTGTACAGAAAATTTAAAAATCAGCCTGGCATGGTGGTGTGCACCTGAAGTCCCAGCTACTTGGGTTTCTGAGGTGGGAAGAAGATCACTTCAACCCTGGAGTTTGAGACAGTAGTCAACTATATGATTGTACCTATGAATAGCCACTCCACTCCAGCCTAGGCAACACAGGGAGACTTTGTCTCTGGAAAAAAAATGAATACATCTAGGGTCCCTTTTTTCCCCTTTAATGTTATACTTCTGCTGCTTTTCTTCCAGGGTTTAGGCTAGGTTGAACTTACATCTTTTTGTGAGGCAGAGTCTCACTCTGTGGCCCTACGTAGAGTGCCGTGGCATCATAAGTCACAGCAACCTCAAACTCCTGGGCTCAAGCAATTCTCTTACCTCAGCCTCCTGAGTAGCTGGGACTACAGGTACCCACCACAATGCCTGACTAATTTTTCTATTTTCAGTAGAGATGAGATCCTGCTCTTTCTCAGACTGGTCTCTGAACTCCTAAGCTCAAGCACTAGGGTTATAGACATGTAGACATGAGCCACTGTGCCTGGCCTGAACTAATAATTGAGTGGCTCTTTGTGTTTGTGTTTTATCATAGAAGTACTTGGGACAGTAGACTTTGTTGCCCCTGATGACCGAGTGGTCTTCCGCACTTGTGAAAGAGAACAGAACAGGGTGGTCTTCCAGATGGTAAGAGACCCCATTACCACTGCCCTTCTGAGACTCACCCTTTCCTGGGATTTCCCAACTCATGCCCTGTATTGGGCCAGTGTTGAGTGTTCAGGCTATATTGCGTAATGGTGGCTTTTTGGAGACTCCTTTAATGTTTTTCAAAGATCTGCCTATGAGTGATAACACTGTTGGAGACAGTTTATGGAATTCCAGGTATTGTAGTCTGTTTTGTGCCTCTAGTCTCAAATTTAATTTATAGGAATTATCTGTTTGGCTTTATTTTTATTTTATTTTTTATTATTATTATTTTTTTTGACAGAGCCTCAAGCTGTCCCCCTTGGTAGAGTGCCGTGGCATAGCTCACAGCAACCTCTAACTCCTGGACTCAAGCGAGTCTCCTGCCTCCACCTCCCAAGTAGCTGGGACCACAGG
>NW_003852546.1:956647-958937 GCF_000181295.1 Otolemur garnettii | reverse complement strand
AAAAAAAAAAAAAAAAGCTGCAGAATGATGTTTAGGTTTTTAAAATATTGGTAACAATGGGTAGCCATGTGGTAAAGGAAATATAGTAAAATGTTGTAGAATCTAAGTGGTAGGTATCTGAATATTCACTAAAAAAATTTTCAACTTTTCTTATGTTTGAATGTAATCACAATATTCATGACATTTTCTGGGTCCTGCAAGTTCACCTTTCTCTTCTGGCAGTGAGTTAGTGCAGTGGCCTGGCTGTATAAAAGAAAGCCAACCTGACTTCACTACTGGCATTTGTGTATGTGTATATATGTATGATATACACGATGTGTTTTTGCATGTGTACCTGCGTCAGGGCAGTAGTTGATGCAGCCTCTTGTGTTCCCAGGGAACATCAGATGCAGAGCGAGCCCTTGCTGTGGCCAGGCTTGTGTAAGTTCCTCCATCTTTGGGACTGCTGTTATTTCTCTGGTGAGCTGTGAGGCCCTAATGTTACTGGTAACCTTAGAGGTGACCCACCCTTTTGCTTCCTAGCCCATTACCTTCTGTTTCTAGGTTAATAATGTCTGGTTTCCTTCTCTGTTTGTGGCATACAAGGACTGTCCACACAGTGCCCAAATCCCTGAGACTCTTGTGGGGTGGTGTTGGCTGCTTTTTGGTATTTATTCATGACACTGTCATGACTGTGAGTCTTGAGACTTTAACTCTCATGAAGTATATGTAAGACTTATTGTTTACTGACTTAACAAGGGCAGGAGAGTACTATGGTAAAAGTGACAGACTTGATGGTTAGATAGACCCGGGCTGGAATTCTGGCTCTGTACTTTGTTAACTGTGTGACCTTACATATGTTATTTAGTATTGCCAAAACTTAGTTCCCTCATCTATAAAATAGTAGTCAGTACTCACTGGGGACAGTGGCTCACGCCTGTAAGCATTCTAAGAGTCTGAGGCAGGAGGATCACTTGAGGCCAGTAATTCAAGACAAGCCTAGGCAACATAATAAGAACCTGTCTCTATAAAATATAAAAAAGTTAACTGGTCATGGTGGCATGAGCCTATAGGCCGAGCTGCTCGAGTGGTTGAGGCAGGAGGATTGCTTTAACACAGGAGTTTGAGGTTTTTTGTTTTTGTTTTTTTGGTTTTTTTTTTTTTTTTTTTTTTTGGTTTTTTTGGCCGGGGCTGGGTTTGAACCCACCACCTCTGGTGTATGGGGCTGGCACCCTACTCCTTGAGCCACAGGTGCCACCAGGAGTTTGAGGTTTGAGTTAGCTATGATCATGCCATTGCCTCAAGCCTGGATTACAGTGTGAAACTCCATTTCAAGGAGAAAATAAATAAAACAAAATAAAATAATTACCAATCTCTGGCATAGGGAAGAGTAAATGAAATAATGCGTGTAATTGTACTTTGCAGAATAGGGCACATAGTGAGTGCTTAGTGTTAGCTATTGTTGTTATTTACAATAACAACGAGAAGGAACTCAGGCTGTAATTGCTGCTGATCACAAACTATTAGCAATATATATGCTAGCGGATGGAGCAAAGCCCTTGTTACATCTGAAAAATTGTTTGCAGTCAGCCAACTGTGTAGCCCAGCCAACTGAGGCAGTCTTATAACTTATACCAGAATTGGTTCTCTGGGGAAGGGCTCTTGTGCTCATGTCACTTTTCTGCATTGACAATGGCTTTTACTACCTCAATCAAAAAACAGTAGCTCTGGAATGAAGTTCAATGTACCCATCCTCAGCATTTGAATTATTTTATACAACTTTATGGTAGCAAAGTCATCTACATCTAGCCCACTGTGGATGTGTGCACAAATTGTGTGTTTCCTCTGGAACTGTGCTCAGATGAGGCAGTTGCACATTTTAGGGACAAATTTCTTTCCTGTTTTTCATCTTCTGTCACTGAGGTTGGTATGTTTCATGGGGCTAGGACATGGTTGGATATTCATGAGCACAGACCCATCCATGCCTTTTATTCTACCCTCTTTCCTTAAATTTAATGTTTATTACCTTTTCTCCTTCACCCTTTTCCAGAGAAAATGATGTAGCTGGTATTGATGTCAACATGGGCTGCCCAAAAGAATATTCCACCAAGGTAAACTGATTTCTTTATAGTCCTCACAAATATAGGATGCAGATTAAAAGAGGCCAACAAGGCTCAGCGCCTATAGCTCAGCCGGCTGGGGCGCCAGCCACGTACACCTAAGGTGGTCCGTTCGAGTCCCCAGCCCGGACCTGCCAAACAGGCTGCAACCAAAAAAATAGCCGGGCGTTGTGGCGGGCGCCTGTGGTCCC
>NW_003852546.1:952499-955932 GCF_000181295.1 Otolemur garnettii | reverse complement strand
AGTTGGAGGTTGCTGTGAGCTGTAATGCCACGGCACTCTACCCAGGGGGACAGCTTGAGGCTCTGTCTCAAAAAAAAAAAGAAAATTACACACTAAAATATTAGGAATGAAGGGCTGTGATATATATATTACCCTCAAATGGTTTATGAAAAACTTTATGCATATATACACATATACCACATACATGCATGTATATATCCATACATATATAAATAAATCACATGTATATGTATATATAGAAAGTATTCTCCATGTCCAAGTAAAAAACAAATTATGCTAATATGAAAAGAAATATAGTGTGAACATAATTCTCTATTTTTATGAAGAAAACTGAAACATAAACAAACAGTGGATGCAATATAAATGTCCCCATTGTCATATGAGAAGAGATCAGAGCAGAGTGCTATGGTACCCCAGAGAAGGATGTGGAAAGGCAGCCCTTAAACTCAAGATTTTGTAGGGAAACCTGGTCCTTGTGCAGAGATGTGGGACCCTGCAGGCTAAAGGGTGGCACAAGCAGGCGCCTCAAGGCCAACCTGAGGTAGACATAGCTCCATCTGACCAGAGGTTTGGAGAATGGGAGACAGAGGGCAAGCAGAGGAGCACAGGATTGAAAACCTTGGCTGGGAACAGATCAGCTGGACCTGGACTTTAGGTATCTTTGGCCTTTTTTGAGCAGAAATGGTGTGTGAACAGAATTGTGCTTTAGAAATACTAATCTAGAAGCCATATGTCTGAAGGATTAGAATGGGAAAAGGTCAGAGATGACTCGGGTCCATAGGAGAGGCCCAGGATGGAGACTGGAGAAGCCAATCTGGAGCAGAATTTGGCAGAACTTGGGTGAGAAATGATCTTACTGCATGGGGCTGAGAGGGTGGTGTGTGTAGAGGAGGAAGAGATAGCAACCAGAAGGGCAGTTGGTCTTCAGCTGTCAGCCAGATGGTTGGAGCAAGAGCACGCTTGAAGCCAGTAATAAGGGCAGCTTGGGGTTAGCTGAATGTGAGTCACCAAAGGTTCTACTGCAGGGCTGCCTTTGGGAACCTTATCATAGGGCGAGAAATCAGGGTTGTAGTATAGAATAGGAGTTGTCCCCCAGGCTTGCTGTTGAGTCAGTCACTGTGCTGTCAGGAGTCACTAGCCTTGGGGCCTTTGCTTTAGGTTGGGAGGCTGAAGATTGCCTCTGCCTAGGGGAAAGGTCCTTTGGATATTTGAAAACTAGAGGACCTTGTAGACAGCCACTTTGAGGAATTATGGATGTGTGAAGCTGTCTATGAGAAGTTGAAAATTGTGGCTTGGCGCATCTAGCTCAGCAGTTAGGGTGCCAGAACCATACCCTGGGGCTGGGGGGTTCAAACCCAGTCCAGGCCTGCCAAAGAGCAATGATAACTACAAAAACAAAAACAAAAACAAAAAAACCCAGGTGTTGTGGTTGCCTGTAGTCCCAGCTACTTGGGAGGCTGAGACAAGAGAATCTTTTAAGCCCAAGGGTTTGAGGTTGCTATGAGCTGTGATGCCAGGGTACTCTGTTGGGGGCAACATAGTAAGACTCTGTCTCAAAAAAAAAAAAAAAACTAAACTAAAAACCAAAAAAACAAAATGTTGAAAATTGCAGGCTCAGCCCATCTCCTGTAGCTCAGCAGTCAGGGCACCAGCCACATACGCTGAGGCAGGTGGGTTTGAACCTGGCCCAGGCCTGCTGCATGACAACTGCAACAACAACAACAACAACAACAACAAAAAACAGCCGGGCATTGAGGTGGGTGCCTGTAGTCCCAGCTACTTGGGAAGCTGAGGCAAGATAATCACTTAAGTCCAAGACTTTGAGGTTGCTGTGAGCTGTGACTTCATAGCACTCTACTGAGGGCAATAGAGTGAGACTGTCTCAAAAAAAAAAAAAGAAAATTGCAGGCTCCATTTTGCTCACTTCTGATTTCTCCTGAGTTAAGTGAGGAGCAGAGTTAAGATGATTTGGAATGATCTCCCGAGTGAAAACCAAAGAGCAGAATTATAAATGGTATGCTAACATTTATTAATAAATAATGGGAGACTTTCCCAAACACCGCTGCTAAACAGTCACCATGTCCTCCCAACAAAAATTCATAATTGTCCTCTAGTTGGCCAGTTAAAACTACGTGCCCCTCCCAGCAGGAAGAAATTACAGAAGAGAGAACTCTACGTCCCCTATCCCAAGGCCAAACCCCTATTTCTATATATCAAGAAGGGAGGAATGTTAGATAATTGCCTCAGAAAGCCGCTTCCCCCAAAAGACCCTTCCTACTCTAAAGTTACAACTCCCCAAACATAGGGAGTGGCTTACCTCATCATTCTGTTCTAATTACCCGCTGCCTGCCCCTAACGACTCTTTCCGCGGAAGCAATAACTCCTCATTGGTTATCCCACCATCCCGTCACCATTCTGAGACTTCCCTATATAAGGGTACATTTCTCTCCCCCCATCTCTCCCCACCTTTCTCCTCTGCTCTCTCTCTCTCTTCTCTTCCCCACTCTCTCCTTATCTCTTTCTCCTCTTTTCTCTCCTCTTTTCTCTTCTCTTATCTCTCCTCTTTGCAGCCTCCCTCCCCCACCAATAAAGACCTTTCATACAAAAAAAAAAAAAAAGAAATAATGGGAATGGGGAATGACTATATATATAGATTTAATTTTTTATTTACAGAATATATTTGGAAAAACAAAAACTGGTAACACTGGTTTTTGTGGAGAAAGAAATTTAAGTTTTTTTTTGGTTTGTTTTTTGTTTTTTAGATGGAGTCTCACTATGTTGCCTTCTGTAGAGTGTGGTGGCATCACAGCTCACAGCAACCTCAAACTCTTGGGCTTAAGTGATTCTCTTGCCTCAGCCTCCCAAGTAGCTATGACTTACAGGCTCCTGCCACAATGTCCGGCTATTTTTTGATTGTAGTTATCATTGGTGTTTAGCAGGCCTGGGCTGGGCTTGAACACGCCACCTTTAGTGTATGTGGCCGGTGCTGTACTTACTGAGCTACAGGCGCTGAGCTGGAAATTTAAGTTTTTATTTGGTTTTGCATTTGCAAGATATTCCCATTGCAAGGGTACTACTCCAAATAATTAAAAACTGGTAGGACACTGACACTGACCAGTCAGAATGGAAAACAACCAGTATGCTGGCTTATACATACCAGCCAGTATCTGCTCTGTTCTCATGGGTCAGAAAATGAAGCCAGGTAAAAAATATAGATTGAAAAATCTCCCATTCTGGCAGCACCTGTGGCTTAGTGAGTAGGCCACTGGCCCCATATACCGAGGATGGCAGGTTCAAACCCAGCCCTGGCCAAACCGCAACAAAAAATAGCTGGGCGTTGTGGTAGGTGCCTGTAGTCCCAGTTACTCGGGAGGCTGAGGCAAGAGAATCACCTAAGCCCAGGAGCTAGAGGTTGCTATGAGCTGTGACGACA
>NW_003852546.1:947738-952248 GCF_000181295.1 Otolemur garnettii | reverse complement strand
GGAAAGACTTCTTAATCTTAATCTTTCTAAACCTCTTGAATTTTGACTGTGTTACCTATTCAAAAAAGCAAAAAAGTTAAATAGAAATGAAGGTAGAAAAGAAATGCCATGGTAGAACTGAGTTTTAAGTCCTGTGTTTTTATAAGGAAGGCTCAGATATGTGTGAGGACTCTAGGTTGCTATCTGTGGCCAAGGTATTTCAGGGCTAATGGAATCCCAATTCTCTAAAATGCAGGCATAGCCTTGCTGAGTCAGTGTGGTTTAATATTCTCTCTGATTCTAATCTGTCGTGCTTAAATATGAAATTAAACCTTGAACAAAATCAGACTATAATGACTGAACTTAGACCACCTGAGCACATCCTATGAGCATTCATTAGTGTGCAGTTGTTAGACTGACAGCATAAATTTATTTAATTTATTTTTCTCTCCTTAACTCACTCTTTTTTTTTTTGAGAGAGAATTTCACTGTGTCACCCTCCGTAGAGTGTTATGGCATCACAGCTCACAGCAACCTCAAACTCTTGGGCTTAAGCGATTCTTTTGCCTCAGCCTCCCAAGTAGCTGGGACTACAGGTGCCCACCACAATGCCCAATTTTTTTTTTGATACTGAAATGTTTTCCCATCATAATGGACTCTTAAGCACATTCTCCGTGTTTGCGGTGTGCTAGCTGGATGTCTTTTGGCATAATTGTTACATGTTTGGCATGGATAGCACACAGGTTGGTGTCTTCAAAAAGACCAACCAGGTAGGCCTCACTTGCCTCCTGCAAAGCACCTATAGCTGTGCTCTGGAAGTGCAGATCTGTCTTTTTTTTTTGAGACAGAGCCTCAAGCTGTCGCCCTGGGTAGAATGCTGTGGCATCACGGCTCACAGCAACCTCCAACTCCTGGGCTTAAGCGAGTCTCCTACCTCCACCTCCCAAGTAGCTGGGACTACAGGTGCCCGCCACAACGCCTGGCTATTTTTTGATTGCAGCCATCGTTGTTTGGCGGGTCCGGGCTGGATTCGAACCCACCACCTTAGGTGTATGTGGCTGGTGCTTTAGCCACTTGAGCCACAGGCGCCGAGCCACAGATCTGTCTTAAAGTCCTTAGCAATTTCTTGCACCAGACACTGGAAAGGAAGTTTGTGATGGACTTCTGATAATGTGTAATTTCATGGAGTGCCACAGTGCCAGGCCTGTAGCGATGAGGTTTCTTCACTCCTCCAGTAGAGGGCACACTCTTGTGAGTGGCTTTTATAGCCAGTTGCTTTCTGGGTGCTTTACCACAGGTGAACTTGCGGGCAGTCTGCTTTGTACGAGCCATGGTATAAAATACTTACCCCCACTTCTCCTTGGCTGGAGCTTGGTGAGCGAGAGGCAGCACTGGCATTAGCGATGGCCCAAGCTGTTTTTCAAGATGAGGTCTCGCTCTGTCTCAGGCTGGTCTGGAACCCGTGAGCTCTGGCAATTCACCCTCCTCGGCCTCCTAGAGTGCTAGGATTACAGGCGTGAGCCACCACACCCAGCACCCTGAACTTATTCTTAATGGATTCAGATTTTTAATGATCCCCTTACCCTGATCATTAAAGCAATTCATACCATTTTTCAGCTCTTAGAAAATATAGGAAAGTACAAAAAAGAACTGGAAAGTCACTAATAACCCCATCATTAAGAGATAATCACTGTTGTTACTGTCAAGATTTAAGTGGTTTCATGCATTGATGGTTTCCATTTTTGGGGCTGTTAAGAGTTCAGCATGGGTCTGGGTCCTCAGGACTGGGACATTGTTGCTGATAAAAGAGAAGAGCCTGAACAAGCTTTAAGCTTTGCAGGTTTTTTAAGTGGCTTTGTTTGTGGTGGGGGTTGCCTCCATGAGTATTGGGTATGATGATTTGATGTCTTTTCAAAGAAAGAATGATTATTTTTATTTGTTTGTTTTTTTAAGAGATAAGTCTTGGCTCTGTCACCCAGGCTAGAGTGCAGTGACCTGATTGATCGTAGCTCACTGCAACCTCACCTGGGCTCAGGTGATCCTCCTGGCCTGGTCTCCTGAGTGGCTGGGACTAGAAATATGCATGTCCATGCTCGGCTAATTTTTTTCTATTTTTCGTAGAAATGAGATCTCGTTCTTTTTCTAGGCTGGTTTCGAACTCTTGGTCTCAAGTAATCCTCCCACCTCAGCCTCCCAAATTTCTGGGATTATAGGTGTGAGCCACATGTTTAGCCGGATTCATTGTTTTTTAAGTGCTTGGGAGATGGTGGGATTTAGTCTCTTAAGACACTGAGACCTGGGTAGGGAGTGGGCAAGACACTGAGACCTGGGTAGGGAGTGGGCAGTCTTAAAAAATATATTTTGTAGGCTCGGTGCCTGTAGCTCAAGCGGCTAAAGTGCCAGCCACAGACACCAGAGTGGGCAGGTTCGAATCCAGCCCGGGCTTGCCAAACAACAATGACAACTACCACCAAAAAAATAGCCAGGCATTGTGGCGGGCACCTTGTAGTCCCAGCTACTTAGGAGGCTGAGGCAAGAGAATCCCTTAAGACCAGGAGTTGGAGGTTGCTGTGAGCTGTGATGCTATGGCACTCTACCTTGGGCGACAGCTTGAGGCTCTGTCTCAAAAAAATAAATAAATAAATAAATAAATAAATGTTGTAGAGCTCACTTCCAGGTAGATCTGTGGGTTTCTCATGGGGATCAGAGTGATAACTTCTAGAGTTCATCAATCTCTAGTCATAAATATTGTACACATGGATGCTGCTGCCTTTCTGCTTGGTTAGATGTGCCAATTGCCAGGGGCCTTGGTCTCTTGGAGTGCTGGAGTAGTACTTGGTTGTCATACCAAGGTGCCATCCCATGGGGAGGGCTATCTTCCCCCATCTGTAAGAAGAAGCCATAAGAAGACCCTCTGTCTGTTTTTCCTTAGGGTGGAATGGGTGCTGCTCTGCTGTCAGATCCTGACAAGATTGAGAAGGTAAGTTGTACATGGGTGAAAGCAGGGGTCTTCAAACATGGCTATTGATGGGGTGGTCCAGATGGCCTCCTCTCTATTTCTAGATTTACTGCCATCCACCCAGTTTCTCCACCTGGGGTCTGGAAATATTTTTAAAAGATTCCTAGTAATTTTGTCATGCAATCAGGTTTGGGAATCCTGGTGCTAGGCTTGGAGTTCTTTAAAAGCCCAGAGCTAGGGGCACAGCAAGTGAGAGCCTGAGGGTCCTGAGGAGTCAGAGAGAGCTTCCTATGAATTGTCTCACTGCCTTCTTGGTGACCATGAGAACAGAGGCTAGGCTACTATGTTAAGGACAGCCTCAGCAGCTATGTTTTGGGAGGTGGGTGCATTGGCCTGTCTCGGGCTTGATGAGAGCGGCAGTGAGTCCTCTGCATATTGGCACACTCATGCACCAGCCCTTTGAGAGCCGGCCAGGCCGGGGTCAGATGAGGCAACCTGAAGTTAGTTTCCTTCTATTCGCCTTCCCTTCTGCAAGCCAGCTTAAATGAGGCCCTAAGGCAGTGGTTCTCAACCTGTGAGTCACAACCCCTTTGTAACCATGAAAATGCTTCCTGCATATCAGATATTTACATTATGATTCATAACAGTAGCAAAATTATAGTTATGAAGTAGCAATGAAAATAATTTTATGGTTGGGAGCTACCACAACATGAGGAGCTGTATTAAAGGGTTGAAGCATTAGGAGGAATTAGGAAAGTTGAGAACCACTGCCCTAAGGGCAGGTAGGCAATCAGCATCCAGTGTTGTGGACTGCCAGGTCATGAGGGGATGATGGTTTTCCACCACACCATATTTAACTTTTGCTTTTCTCTCTCCATTTCCCAGCTCTCTCCTTGTTCTTCCTCTTAACTCCTTTGCTTTCCATTTTTTCATGCTCTGTTCCCACTTCCCTAACTGGGTTCTCAGTCTCCTAATGCCTTCTACAGGCTAGAGCATCCTGAACTCAGGCACCACGAATAAGAGCTGCCACTGTTTGTAGTGGCTGCTGTCTTCCATATACTTCCTGTCCAGCTGTCTCTGAGATACGGGGAGAATGCTGTGTGTGTTGGCATGGTGCCTCCTCGTTTTTCCCATGTGTAGCCACAGATACTGTACTTATAATGTACCTATGTCAATGTGCTTACAGTATGCTTACATGATGTGCTGTTTATTTGTTCTTTAAACCCCTTAAAATAGACAGAGACATTTGTTATTTCCATTTGATCAAAAACCATAAACAAATGTACAGAAAGATAAAAATCATTTGCTTGAGATCATGCAGCAAATACATGGCAGGCAGAGCCATCTTTAGAGCTATAGTCTTGTGACTCTAATGGCATCTTAGGTTGAAGGTGCCTGGGTATAGTTTATAAGCATCTAGCCATAGTTTCATAGGTATCTAGACTTAGGAACCTCTAGTTAGACACTTTGGCAGGATGGAGTGGAAGCACACACTGTGGATGTCAGACTGGTTGCCACACTTGGGAGAGTGAGCCCCAGCAGGAAGGACGTGACTCAACATGTGCATGCCAA
>NW_003852546.1:946641-947398 GCF_000181295.1 Otolemur garnettii | reverse complement strand
TTCATTATCCTCCAGCCTCCTGGCTTCTCAAAGCCATGCTATTGGCTCTGTTCTCTCCAGTGGCCCTCTTTGAATGAGGCAGATTTCATTTGTGAGATAGCAGAGTCTCAGTGGCCCTCATAAGCTCAATTCAGTCCACTGCTTCTCTGTTTGGGCCAGGTAGAATTAGAGATGGGTTTGCCCTATGGAAGGAAGGTTGTAGGCTTCCATGACAAAACCAAATGTGACATAGGCGTAGGGGTCTGGATTCATTTCAGGTCCAGACTGGGTGATGTGAGTAATGACAGATTTGTGGGTCAATCTAAACTAAGTATTTTAGGCTCATGTTTCCAGGGGGGGAGTGTGTGTGTACCAACTGCAGAAATTTTCTCAAAGATGCTTTTTTATGGTCATGAAAAACTTAAGAAATACACAGAGATCATGGTTGCACACATCGTGAATGTAATGGATGCCACTGAATTATACACTTAAGAAACATTTAAGATGGCAAATTTTATGTTATATATATTTTATCTCAATTTTAAAAGAGGGATGCTATCTGTCAACAATTCTCTGTACCCTTGGGGTAGATAGGTGTGGAGGGTTGTTGTCACTCTCTTAAAAAAGCTTCTGTCAGGTAACTGTGAAATTCTCCTTGAATTAAGAACCTCCATTTTAGGATTGGGGCCTGTAGTTCAGTGGTTAGGGCACCAGCCACATGCACCAGGGCTGGTGGGTTCAAATCTGGCCAGGGCCTGCTGAACAACAATAACAAAAA
>NW_003852546.1:944995-946516 GCF_000181295.1 Otolemur garnettii | reverse complement strand
CAAAACCCTCCATTTTATTTCTTTTCATTTATTTTCTGAAGTCAGTTGTCCAACATCTGATTATTTTTATGTATTTGATTTTAATTTTGTTGTTGTTCTTGTTGCAGTTTGGCTGGGGCCAGGTTCAAACCCACCACCCTCGGTATATGGGTCAGTGCCCTACTCACTGAGCCATAGGTACCACCCAATTTTAATTTTTTTTTTTTTAAAGACAGAATTGCACTGTTGCCCTGGGTAGAGTGCCCTGATATCACAGCTCATAGCAACCTCAAACGTAGGCTCAAGAAGATCCTCTTGCCTCAGCCTCTCAAATAGCTGGGACTACAGGTGTGCACCACTATGCCTGGCTATTTTTTTCTGTATTTTTAGTTGAGACAGGATCTCATTCTTGGTCAGGCTAGTCTTGAACTTCTGAGGTCAGGTAATCCACCCACCTCAGCCTCCCAGAGTACTAGGATTACAGGCATGAGTCACTGTGCCTGGCCTAATTTTAATTTCTTTAGAGACAGGGTCTCACTCTTGCCCAGGCTGGAGTTCAGTAGAATGATCATAGTTTACCGTGATCTTGAACTCCTGTGCTCAAGCAGTCCTCCTCCCTCATTCTCCAAAGTAGCAGGGACTAAAGGCATATGCCATCATGCCACCATCCTTGGCTAATTTTAAAAAGTATTTTGTAGAAATGGGGTCATGGTATGATGAACAGACTGATCTTGAGCTCTTGGCCTCAAGTGATCCTCCCGCCTCAGTCTCCTTCAGTGCTGGGATTATGGGTGTGATCTATTGCACCCAGCAAAAACCTCAGTTTTAGCCTATAACTCAGTAATACATTCTGTCTCATCCCTGCCCCAAATTCCTCATGCCCCCCTCTGATTCCCTCTTTGCCTACTGCTCTTGGGCCATAGCTGACAATAGGCAGGGCCAAGACTTGAACTCTGGTCTCACTTTTTTCTAAGCCTGCAAATTTCCATTCTTCCATCTTCTCTCTACCATAGAGCCAGGGGAACTAAAGTTTTTCTTCTTTTTTATTTTTATTTATTTATTTAATTTTTTTTTTTTTTTGAGATAGCGTCTCACTCTGTCACCCTGGGCAGAGTGCCATGGCATCATCATAGTTCACAGCAACTTCAGTCTCTTGCATTCAAGTGATCCTCTTGCCTCAGCCTCCTGAGTAGCTGGGACTACAGGTGCCTACCATGACACCTGGGTAGTTTTTCTATTATTATTATTTTTTGAGAAAGAGTCTCACTTTGTTCCTTCAGTAGAGTGCTGTTGCGTAATAGCTCACAGCAACCTCAAACTTTTGGACTCAAATGATATCTTGCCTCAGCCTCCCAAGTAACTGGGATTACAGGTGCCTGCCACAGTGCCCAGCTATTTTTAGAGATGGGGTCTTGCTCTTGCTCAGGCTGGTCTAGAACTGGTGAGCTCAGGCAATCCACCTGCCTTGGCCTCCCAGAGTGCTAGGATTACAGGCATGTGCCACCACACCCAGCCTAGTTTTTCTGTTTTTAGTAGAGATGA
>NW_003852546.1:943705-944743 GCF_000181295.1 Otolemur garnettii | reverse complement strand
TGGTTATTGTTGTTTGGTGGGCCCAGGTTGGATTTGAACCTGCCAGCTCTGGAGTATGTGGCTGGCACCCTAGCCACTTGAGCTACAGGTGCCGAGATAGTTTTCTATTTTTAGTAGAAATGGAGTCTTGCTCTTGCTCATGTTGGTTTCAAAACTGAGCTCAAGTAATCCGCCTTCCTCAGTCTTCTTGAGTACTAGGATTACAGGCATAAGCCACTGTGCCCGGCCAGGTTCTGCATTTTCTGAGTTGGCCACCCTGCCCTGCCAGCTTCAGTGGATGTGGATGGTGTCCTACTCATTGAACTAATACCAAGCTGTTTTTTTTTAAAGCAGTCCAAGGCCGGGTTCGAACCCACCAGCCCTGGTGCGTGTGGCTGGTGCCCTAACCACTTAGCTATGGGCGCTGAGCTGAGATTTTCATACTAGAGCCTGTATGAAAGACAGAGTCTACTTGCCCTTTCTCTTCGGTGTGATCCTTGCAAGTGACTACAGCTTTAGGTTACCTAATTTCCCTCCTAGTCCTTAACACATTCATGAAAGGAACAGAGATCTGGTTAGATAAAATACATGAAAAGAAAGTTCTGCGAGAGAGGGAATTGGATCAGATCACCTGGTATTGCTCAAATATCAGAGGATTCCAAGTGGGCACTTGCAAGGGGATCTTCCAGAGATGTTGCTGTGAACTTGAAAGATAGGACTAGAGTGAGGATTTTTATTTTCTTTCCTGATGGACCTGTCAATCTTCCTCTTAAGAGTTAATTGCTTCCTTAAAAAGGCCTGCCAGGGGGACCCTAGGACCATAGTCCCAGTCTGCCTCCTGGGGCAGCACCTGGGGACTACTTCCTGCCACTCCCTAGCATTTGTGCTTCAACCAGCAGGTCCTGCCTTGCTCCTGAACTGTTTCCCTGTCAGCCCTGCCTCCTGGTGTGATGTCTGGAGTGGTCTGCCTTAACTTGTCCTGAGAGGAAGGCCTCTTCCTGATGCTTGCAGCCTAGCTCTCTGCTGCCCTCGCCTGTCTAAAATCAAGATTGGCATCAT
>NW_003852546.1:941760-943259 GCF_000181295.1 Otolemur garnettii | reverse complement strand
AAACTCTTGGGCTTAAGTGATTCTCTTGCCTCAGCCTCCCAAGTAGCTGAGACTATAGGCGTCCACCACAACGCCTGGCTATTTGTTGTTGTAGTTGTCATTGTTGCTTAGCAGGCCCAGGCTGGGTTTGAATCTACCAGCCCTGGTATATATGGCTGGCTCCCTAACCATTGAGCTATGGGTGCTGAGCCAATAAACACTTTTTAATATGTTGAATATGTTATCTTTTCCTTTACCAGTTTCACTCCTGTATCTTTGACTCCTCTAAAGAGAGGAATACATGAGGACTGGGCTCCAGGCTCTTAAAGGCCTTTCTGGTCCCTCACTCTGCAGGTCCTGGGACAGCAGTCAGGGAATATCGCCTTCACACCAGGAAAGAAGCTATTGGCCGTGTGTTCTTTTTTTTTTTTTTTTGGAGTTTTTGGCTGCGGTTGGGTTTGAGCCCGTCTCCTCTGGCACCTCTGGCCAGCCCCTTACTCCTTTGAGCCATAGGCGCCACCTATGGCCATGTGTTCTTAACCAGGGCTAGACTTCTGAAACAAATTTTGCATTGGGCAGAGCCTTTTGGAAACACACATTCCTAAGCCCTGAACCTACAGACACATTCAGGAAATAATGGGGTAGAATCTAAGAGTCTGTATTTCTTAAGCTCTCCACATAATTCTGAGGTTTGTCCTGGCAAAGGCTTATTGTGCACTACACAAGTGTGTGAGCACATTTATTCACTTACTGATGTGTGTGTTTAATGAATATGTGTAGCACCACTGTGTGCCAGGCAAGGGATTGCTGATGCTGGGGCTCTAGCATAGAAGAACAAAGGCAGACCCCTTGCCTGTGGAGTGTACTTGTATCTGCATGCAACAGACACATACATGCACTCGTGCATATGCGGACTGTCCATGCCACTGGAACGCCGTCAATAGCAGAGTTAAGGAAAGCAATGTGATGATTTGTTCCAGAAGAGGTAGGTACTCTTGTGCTCTCTCTGCAGATCCTCAGCACTCTTGTGAAAGGGACATGCAGACCTGTGACCTGCAAAATTCGCATTCTGCCCTCGGTAAGGATAGTGTGTTACATTTGAAGGTCCATTCACTCTGATGATGTCAGATGTGGGGGCATGAATTCTCAAGGTACCAAATTAGGTTTGGAGGCAGGGGTGGAATTGAGCCTACCTTAGAATTTGGAAGCTGTTCTGGGCGTCAGTAACCACAGTAGGTGGTCTTCTTCTCCAGCTAGAAGATACCCTGAACCTTGTCAAGCGGATAGAGAGGACCGGTATTGCTGCCATTGCAGTTCATGGGAGGTGAGTGGTCACCTTTCTAGTGACTGACTGGGAGGGAGGTCCTCAGCCATCATAATGATTTTTCACCAACATCAGATGACAACAACTTCTCTTCTGCAAATTCAGCCTCTATCTGCCTTGCTCTTTAGATATCCAATCAATCCTGAGGGCACCCAAAGCCTGAATAGGTCACATTTTTCTTTGTGTCATTCATTGA
>NW_003852546.1:939803-941473 GCF_000181295.1 Otolemur garnettii | reverse complement strand
GCTTGAGCCGCAGGCACTGAGCCAGACACTGAGTTTTAGAGACACAGAGAAACCAAGAGGAAGGAGAGAAATGCACCTACTCTCAGGTTGTATAAATGCTAGAGATTGAGTGATTTGCTCAAAATTGTACTATGTAGACAGTAAATAAGTGGTGGAATTAGAATCCTGACCCTAAATTTCATTTTCTTTCTATTGGATTGAGCAATGGCTTCTCCCATGAATGTCCCCCGGGCAGATCTTTTAAAGGCACTGCTACTTTTGTCTATCCTTGTTGGACTACCAGTTGTCAAAATGATTATTTTAGCACTCTTTTTATCTGTAGTTGCCATGCTCTCTGCGGAGAACTAAGGTGTTTCTTTCTTTCTTTCTTTCTTTTTTTTGAGACAGTGTCTCGCTATGTTGCCCTCGGTAGAGTACCGTGGCGTCATAGCTCACAGCAACCTCAAACTCTTGGGCTTAAGCAATTCTCTTGCCTTAGCCTCCCAAGTATCTGGGACTATAGGTGCCTGCCACAATGCCTGGCTATTTTTTATTGCAGTTGTCATTGTTGTTTAGCTGGCCTGGGTGGGGCTCAAACTCACCAACCTCAGTATATATGGCTGGTGCTGTAACCACTGTGCTACAGGCACCAAGCCTTTTTTTTTAGTTATTATTTTTTTTGAGATAAAGTCTCACTTTGTTGCCCCTGATAGAGTGCTGTAGTATCATAGCTCACAGCAACCTGAGACTCTTGGGCTCAAGCGATTCTCTTGCCTCAGCCTCTCATGTAGCTGGGACTACAGGTGCCCACCACAATGCCCAGCTATTTTTAGAGACAGAGTCTTGAATATGTGAGCTTAGGCAATCCACCCACCTTGGCTTCCGAGAGTGCTGGGATTACAGATGTGAGCCACTGTGCCCGGCCAGAATTAAGGTGTTTCTGAAGTCCATTCCCCAACTTACCAGTCAAGCTTGTTCTCTGTTAGTTTAGGATGTCCTTTTTCCACAATATCTTAGGTAGTATACTTTGGCCAGAGTGACCTCTCTTCTTTGAATGATGTTCCTTTGGGCTTAGGGTTTTTTTTTTTTTGAGATAGAGTCTCACTATGTTGCCCTCAGTAGAGTGCCATGGCTTCTCAGCTCACAGCAACCTCCAACTCTTGGGCTCAAGTGATTTTCTTGCCTCAGCCTCCCAAGTAGCTGGGACTACAGGCGCCCACCACAATGCCCAGATATTTTTTGGTTGTAGTTGTCATTGTTTGGCAGGTCTGGACTGGGTTCAAACCTGCCAGCTTTGGTGTATGTGGCTGACACCCCAGCTGCTGAGCTATAGGCACTGAGCTGGGGCTTAGGGGTCTTATAGGTACAGCCCAGATTGTTGGTCTACTGCATCTATTACTGCATCTATTACAGTATTTTCCAAGATGGGATCTTAGGACTCCAACTTATAAAGCAGAGAAAAGCAGAGGTGTTCAGATTGAAGGCAGGTGGGGCAGGTGAGAGCTCACCCACATACGCTCATATGCTTCTTTTCCAAGGCAGCAGACTTTGGCTCAGACTTCCTGGTTTCATATTCCAGCTTTGATGCTTGTTAGCTTTGTATCCTTGGGAAAATCACTTAACTTCTCTGATTGCTACATTCCTCATTTGGAAATAAAGATAATTTCTGTCTTATAGAGTTGTCTTGAGGC
>NW_003852546.1:935964-939585 GCF_000181295.1 Otolemur garnettii | reverse complement strand
GCTTGTTAGCTTTGTATCCTTGGGAAAATCACTTAACTTCTCTGATTGCTACATTCCTCATTTGGAAATAAAGATAATTTCTGTCTTATAGAGTTGTCTTGAGGCTTTTATGAAACTATAAATATAAATCCTGTGGCCCTTGACCCTTTTGTTGAGGAGCATAGTTGGGGGACATACTCAGATGAGACCTGGGCAAAGGCTGTCTGATCAACCATCTCTCCTTCTTGTCTCTGACCATAGTTCAGGTTCAGGCCTTGCCTCAGCATCCCTAAGATTTACTCATTCATAAATACCTCTTGCAGGGCTTGGTGCCCATAGCTCAGAGTTTAGGGTACCAGCCACATACACTGAGGAAGGAGGGTTTGAACCCAGCTCGGGTTTGCTAAAGACAACAATGACAACTACAACAAAAAATGGCCGGGTGTGGTGGTAGGTGCCTATAGTCCCAGCTATTTGGGAGGCTGGGAGCTGTGATGCCATGGCACTCTACCAAGGGCGACATAGTGACACTCTGTCTCAAAAAAAAAAAAAAATACTTCTTGCAGTTGACTTTGGAAGGAAGGGTCTCAAGTAGTAGTCCTGTCGTCCTTGTGGCTTCTCCTGTCAGCCATGGTCTGTGGCTTGTCATGCTGCCCTGGGCACGGGGCCTATTCTGTGTCAGGTGCCTCTCACCAGGATCAGCTGTACAACTTGGCCTTGGCATAGACAGCTGCATGGGAGTGGCCAGTCTGTGCAGCAGCAGCTGTTCTTGGTCCCTTGGAGAGGGCAGGACTGGGGCAGTAGGGGCAACATTCTTATGGCACTGTCCATCATCTCTGGCAGAGGCGAGAGGAAGTCAGGGAAAAGCAGCCTGACTTTGGGAGGCAGGCTGCCCACATGGCCCCCCGCAGCCATGCCTCCTCTGCAGGCCTCCAAGAGCTGGGCTGGCCTTCTCAGTGTGGACTTGTACTGCTCCTAGCCCTCATAGTAGAGTCCTTTCCCAGAGGCCAGCCCCTGTAGCCTGTCCTTGGTGGCCATATGGCCACCTGACCTTTTTGAGGTTCAGTAGGGAGGACAGCAGGGTTTGGCTGAGGTAACTCTGTCCTTTGGTGCTCAGCCTTCAGCCCCATCTCTTTATCTCCAAGGAAGCGGGAGGAGCGGCCTCAGCATCCTGTCAGCTGTGATGTCATCAAAGCCATTGCTGATGCCCTTTCTATTCCTGTCATAGCCAAGTAAGCCTCCCTCCTTCATCTTTTGTTTATGTCCTGCCTCATTCAGAAGGGACTCGAGCTGGCATACAAGAAAGTGAAATGAGATAGCATTCAAAAATGACCATAAGGGAAAAGAGAAAAAGGATGGGATGAAAAATGAAGGTGGGAATGAGGCTGAAAAGCGTCTACAGTTTAAGTCAGGCCGATTTGCCTCTGGTAAGAGGCTGATGCAGGGGTGTAGTGGGCAGGCCTGGGTCATTGTGCTAGACAGGGTGGGGATGGGAGTGTTCAGGGCAGGGAGAGAGCAAGTAGGTGGCCACTGAAGCAGGCCTAGGGGAAGATGATGTTGCACCCAGAGTTAGGCGTGCAGAGTGTAGGGAGCTATGTGAGGAGTGCCAGACCAAAGCTCAAAGTACCATGGCTTGGTGAGCATAGGCATCTCACAGAAGCCCACATGAAATCCGGGCCACTACAGGAACCTAGTCTGACCAGTGTCAAGTCCTGAAGATGCAGCTCAAAGACCGTATCCAGTCACCACTGGGAAGTGAGGCTATCTAGGCACCTTAGGACAGCACAGAGCCTGAGAGAGTTGGGAAGAGGGCAACCTTGACAAAAGGCATGCCTGAATCGGGGGGAGGAAGGAACTAAGCAGGTAGGATACTAGCCAGGCCCCACCTTCCCTGGAGCAAAGAGTTTTGGGAGTGGCTTGGAGCGAGCAGGGCTACTTAAGATTGGATCCCCCTGTTGCTTCTGTTGCCATCTGAGGGCCCTCCTTGTCTGCATGGCTGTCTCTGGACTGAGGTTGCCACCTGACCCTTGATGAAACACATGAGGGGGTACTTGGAGCAGCGGGGAGAAGGGAGGGGAAATTGTGACCTAACTGGGCCTCTTTCCTTCCTCTTGTGATCACCAAGTGCCTCTTCCCTCTTTAGGGTTTTGACTCAGTTTTTAGTAGATAGGTTGGTTGCCTACTGAGCTTCAGAGTTTTCCTGTGGCCCCAATACCCCAGTTATAGACCTCTGTCTTCAGATGTGGCCGGGCTTTAGACACTGTTTTAGATGAGGGGAGGGAAAGTAAAGTTTCTGGAATACTGTTAACATGTCAACTAATAACTTTTATATGTATTATCTCACTTAGTGCTCCTCACTTAATAATGGAGGTATGCATTGTGTCCTCTAATTTACTAAAGCACTGATAGCCAAAGCTATGCTGTTAATGAGTAGAAGATTTAGGATTTGCCTTTAATTGAAAATGCTGGTAGGTTCCAAGATGGAGACATCCCTAATTCTATTGCTTTTCAGTGGAGGATCTCATGACCACATCCAACAGTATTTGGACATAGAGGACTTTCGACAAGCTACGGCAGCCTCTTCAGTGATGGTGGCCCGAGCAGCCATGTGGAATCCATCTATTTTCCTCAAGGAGGGTCTACGGCCTCTGGAGGAGGTCATGCAGAAGTACATCAGATACGTATGTCTCTCCATTTTTTCAAAATAAACATTTTGCACTGTCTGCCACATTCCTGCAGAGAGCACTTTGTGTGAACCCCTGGCTGCCAGCAGCTCCTGTTTCTCTTCTGCTTTTCTTTTTAGCTCTTATAGTGCAACATTGGGTCTTCCCAGCCATAATGTGATGACAGAATGCTGGGACATGGGCCCCTGCCATCTCCTCCTTTTTTTTTTTTTTTGGTGTGTGTGTGTAGAGACCGAATCTCACTTTATCATCCTTGGTAGAGTGCTGTGGCATCACACAGCTCACAGCAACCTCCAACTCCTGGGCAATTCTCTTGCTTCAGCCTCCCGAGTAGCTGGGACCATAGGGCTAATGCCCAGCTATTTTTTTGTTGTAGTTTGGCCAGGGCTGGCTTTGAACCTGCTACCCTCAGTATATGGGGCCAGCGCCCTACCCACTGAGCCACAGGTACCACCCACCATCTCCTCCTTTTAAAGCTTCTGGAGGACTGGCAGTCAGAGCAAGGCCCTCTGGATGCAGGATGCTGTTTGGGCCCCAAACATAATATCTCTCTCTATCTCATATTCCACACATGCTCAATATGCATGCCCATAGGTTGGCACAGGAGTAGACACAGCCAGGAGGAACCATAGAGACTGATCATCTGATTTGACTCATCAGTCAAAATCCCTTGTAAAATTTTTCTGTTGCTGGCTGGGATGGGGAACTTACAGCCTTCTGATTTCAAGATCATTCTTTTTTAAGCACCAAAAGAGGCAAGAAAAGATTTGTCTTTCTCTGCTGCATCGCTTTTAATAAAAGGATTTGTTCTATAAAATTTGGATTCAGTAAAAAAAAATAAAGAAATTTGTATTCAGTCAAAAGGTTGCAATTAAGATTGAGGAAGGTGGGTGGTACCTGTGGCTCAAAGGAGTAGGGTGCCGGCTCCATATACTGGAGGTGGCAGTAAACTGCAAAA
>NW_003852546.1:930559-935944 GCF_000181295.1 Otolemur garnettii | reverse complement strand
CAAAAAAAAAAAAAAAAAAAAAAAAGATTGAGGAAGGCTATAGTTTCCTTGAAGCCATAGGCTCCCCAGTCTATGAGTTAGGGAATAGCTTAACTTTAACCTTCTCCTTAGGGAGTAGCTTTGTGTAAGCCATTTCCTTCTCTTTGAGAGCTTGATGGTTGTACCAAGGGCATTTCCCTATAAAAGGAAATGATGAGTTCACTTGCCTTCTCTTTTTGAAACAACTTTGTAACTCTATGGGACTCTGTGATCAGCCACACATGTCTATAGGCAGATAGTGAGTGGTCCTCAAATTTTTCAGTGAGTTGGGACTTTCCCATAGCAGACTTCCATCTAGGGTTCATACCTTCCTGGGGACTGCCTGTGCCCTCTCCAGGCCATAGGTCATCTTGGGCAATTGTGGCTGATCTAGTACCCATCCTGTTGTAAGGAATGGAAGCATCCCACTTCGTCCTAGGGCTGGACCTGCTCTGCTAGAATTTGGTGTGTTTCACCTCTTCTGCCCTGGAAGATGCTTGGCAGTAGATCCTCTGTGATAGTCTATAGTGGCTGAAGCAGGAGGGGGCTTCTGCACTCCTGGACCTCACTCGGGCTTTCTAGGAGAGTGTTCTCCTGAGGTGGGCCTCAGCTGTGAGCCTCGAGCTTCATACTGCTGGCTGCAGGAGTAGATGGCTAGGGTGGAGGTGGCTTTTCTTCTCAAATCACATTGTCTTGACTGCACACATGCCTCTGATGCTCCCTTGGAGCCCCTTTCTCTGGCATCCAAGGATAGGTCAAGCTTTCGAACCTGACTGGGTGGGCTACAGGTGGACTTATGGCAGTTCTTCTCTCAGGCAGTGCAGTATGACAACCACTACACCAATACCAAGTACTGCTTATGCCAGATGCTGCGAGAACAGTTGGAGTCGCCCCAGGGAAAGTTGCTCCATGCTGCCCAGTCTTCCCAGGAAATTTGGTAAGAGGAGACATGGGCTGTCCATCTGTACTTGCAGACATTGCTCAGGCTTGATCTAGAGCCCTAAATTACTCTTTTAGGGTACCAGGGACACAGCTTCTAGACAGGGGCATAGAGTAATGGTACAGCTTTGTCTTACAGAATGAGACATTTTCAAAGCTTCGGAATGTTTCATCCCTGGACTGATTAACAGTAGAATAATTCTGGGACCTAGGGCACTAGGATGGAAGAATGCAAAGGATGGGCTTGAGATTTCCTTGGGAGGAAGGGGCTTTTGTATTCACAGGCTTTTCACATGACAGGCCACTGAGACTCAATGGTCAGGAGAGTTGGAGGCTATGGAATGGATCCCTGGCCTGAACCTGTGCCCATACCCCATCACTCTGCAGTTTGAGAGGCCAGCCCTTGGTCCTCTAGATCTGGTACAGCTCTGTCTCAGGCAGTTAACACTTAAGGCCCTTCACCACCTGGCCTAGTCTCTATTCCAACAGCTTTCATGCCTCCACCCTGTGGTCATACTGGGTCCTCCGCCTGACAGGCTCTCAGCCTCTCATGTTGGCTATCTATATCTTCCCTCCAAAGAAACCTTTCTGAATCACTTTTGCCATAAGGAATACATCTTCTTTGGAGTGTTCCAGCCCTCAAGGTGCTTCCTAGATGTGAAAAGCCTTCTCAAAATGTTCTTCCAACCCCTGACTTTTGGCATTAGTTCTGTCCCTATCCCACATTGATTCACCTGCTTGACCCAGGTTATCTTATAAACTCATGAGAAAAAGTATAACTCTGTAGCTCTGGATGGTACCCGTGATAACTTGTGCTTTTTCCTCCCATGGGCCCACATAGGATACCTTTACAGGGGTCCTCAAACTTTTTAAACAGGGGGCCAGTTCACTGTCCCTCAGACCGTTGGAGGGCTGGACTGTGGGCCCTGGGATGAGTCAGCTGCTAAGCAGGACAGGCAGCGAAGGCAAAAACACCCGGTGGGCCGGATAAATGTCCTCAGCGGGCTGCATGTGGCCCACGGCTGTAGTTTGAAGACACCTGCCTTATGAGCTTGGTCACTGTAGGTCAACTTAGTCATGGCTGGCTGGGGATACCACCTATGCAGGTGGTGGAGGTGACTTTTAGAATCTTTTTTAACCCAGCCCTGCCTCCCTACAGTGTCCATACTCAGGGTTTCACTTTTCATCTTCTGGTCGCATTGGTGGGCAGTAGGCACTTAGTGATGACCATACCTTAATGGCTTTTGGTGTATGTGGTGGGTCCCTGGGCTCCTTGATGTGTAGTGCCATTGATGATGTTTATAACAACATGCTTGTCCTTCTCCTCCATAGTGAGGCCTTTGGCCTTGGAGCCTTCTATGAAGAGACCACACGGAGGTTGGATGCCCTACGGGCCAGGCTCTTAGCTAGGATGCCAGATGAGGAGGGGGAACCAGCTGAAGATGCCTCTGGTGTCATTAAGATGGCTGTCAGGTTTGACCGGTGGGTCTCCAGCTTAGATTAGCCTCAGCTGGGGCCAGGGCCAGAGTCCTCAGGGTTTGAGAAGGCCTACAAGTTAGCTGCTATATGTGATTTGTCAAGCTTAGAGACCATAGGTCTCCTTGCTTTGAATTTTGCTTTGAATTTTTAGCATCCCAAAGAAAGAACTTTCAGGAAAGATAGTTCCTGAAAGCCCAGACAGCACAGTTGGGGGTGTGTATGTTGTTTCAAAGGTATCTGAATTCTACTTTTTCCCTACCCATTGTCTCCCCTCCCACAACTCAGGGTGGGCAGCCTTATTTCCTTCTGTCCCTGGAAGTCTGCTTTCTCCTGGGCCCTGCAAGGGCAATGGGATCCCAGCCTTCCTTTGGCTGTGCAGCTTCTGCCCACACTCACTGCCTTCACCAGCCCTGGGGTGCCTTCTCTGGGCAGACGTAGCCTCAGGCTGATTATTGCCTCAGATTGTGACTCAGCTTTGAATGGTTCCCTCATTCTTGTCCTCTGCCATCTGGGATCTGAGCCTTTCTCCAGTCCTCAGGCCCAGACCAGGAGCTAATCTTGCAAAGGTTTGGGGGTGAGGGTAGGAGGATAGCTACTGGGTAGTCATATGCCAGGGAGAGCTCCTGGTCGGAAGCAGGAATATGACCCTTCCTCCCCATCCTCTCAAACCAGAGTCAACTGTGTCCATGGCAGCAGCAGGTGATCCTGACACTTGGCACATGTTATCAGGGTGGGCATTGAACTAGATCCCTTAGACTGTAGTCTAGTCCCCTTCATTCCCTACCCTCCCCACCCCTAACTCTACTGATCTTGTCTTGAGAGGCAAATTGTACCTTCCTTCCTGGCTATTGAAGGCTCTTTTCTGGGCTGGACTTCAGAGTGCTGAAGCATCTTCCTTTAGGTAGAACCTGGTCCCAAGCTGCTGGTAGGACAGGAATGGAGCCAAGAATAGTATGTACAAGGGCCTTAAGGTAGCAGCTGAGCGACTTAATTCTTCCTGGAGCTCCTATCAGAAATTGTATAGGATCCTTGCTGTGGGGAGTGATGTTGGCAGATGGTCATTGACTGCTTCTCCTACTTTCCCCAGGAGAGCATATACACCCCAGATCACCCCTAAGATGTGCCTGCTGGAGTGGTGTCGGAAGGAGAAGTTGGCACAGCCTGTGTATGAAACGGTGAGTTCTGGCTGTGGCCTGCCCTGCAGCCAGCCACAGTGCTCCCATGGCTGGTAGTATCACTCTAGCACATCTACAGCTTACACTCTCAACTCCTGACCTCTCGGTGGGAGCCTGGCCTTGCCCTCCATAGGCATGTAGAGTTTGTTGGTGGCCAGTTCAGTTGCTGACAGTCTCCCTCTGACAGTGGCCTGTTGTTCAATTCTGGCAGACATGTCTGTGGATCAGGTCTCAGTCAACAGGGCAGAGAATTGGGCCCCAGACATAGGCCCTAGTCCGGAAACTGAGATTGTTTTGCTTCATTTCCTTTAGTCTCCATAGCCATGCCTTGCTTAGGCTGCTCTGCCTCTTCTAGACTGGTCTTCTGGCCTCCAGGCTTTTGCCTTCTGGTCTTTGTGTCTGTCCTCTGCAGAGTGACTTTTCCAAAATAAACCTAACCTCTGTCTCTCTTACTGAAGTTATGAGCTCCCCAGTGCCTTTGGGATTAAGCCTCAGCACCTCATCTTAGAGCACGAGACCCCCACATGCCTTGCTACTTCAGGTCTCATCCACTCAGCCCCGTCACATCACCTGGTCCCTCTGCCAGGGGGACCTTTTCTGCTGCTGTCCTTGTCCTCTGTCACCCCTTTGCCATCTGGTGAACTCCTCAGTTTGGGGACCTGGCCTATCCAGATGTCAGAAAGAGGAGGCACCATAATCACATGCAGCTAAGGGCTCACTGGCCTTTTCCTTAGGTTCATGACAGAGCTCCAGACATATTTGATATCATTGTCTGTGTATTTGCCTTTTTTCTCTGGAAGACACACTAGGTATTTTTGCTTGGGAGGAGCATGTAATGATACAGGTAGCCTTGATTTGGCTTAGGGTGGAAATGCCAACCTATTATTTATTTGCCTTTGATTTGACCCCAGCAGGAAGGCTCATTTCTCTGGCTCCTGAGTATAATCATCCCTATTTCCTTTGCTCTCTCTGTACCAGGTTCAACGCCCTTTAGATCGCCTATTCTGCTCTGTTGTCACTGTTGCTAAGCAAAAGTACCAGTCCACCTTGTGGTAAGTTTCTTCATCAGAAGGCATAAGGCATGATGTGGGGATGTGAATCCAGCATTGACCTAGGAGGGCTGGACAGTTGGTGTGCATGGGCAGTGGTGTCCCTGGACGATAACCCCTTACTCAGTTTTGTCAGAATTTCTGCCAAGAGTATATATATAGAGTGAGGCCTCCCAAACTCTAGTCCTACAGTCTGCCCACCTGCCTCATTGCCCTCTGCTTCATTTGCCCAGGGACAAGTCCAAGAAACTGGCGGAGCAGGCTGCAGCTATCGTCTGTCTGCGGAGTCAGGGTCTCCCTGAGGGTCGGCTGGGTGAGGAGAGCCCCTCCTTGCTCAAGCGCAAGAGGGAGGCCCCTGACCAAGACCCCGGGAGCCCTAGAGCTCAGGAGCCAGCACTGTCTGGGGAGCTGTGCAAGAAGCCTTTTGTGGCCTTGACAAGTGGTGAAGAGACCCCCCTGGAAAGCCGGTGACTACTGTGCCTGGCCTAAGTTCCCCTCCATGGGCCTGGCCCTGAGGTGGTTATGGGTGCCAGATCATGAATGAGGACAATGACACACCTTCACCCATGGCTGGCTCAATGACATACTTCTCATCTTCACCCATGGCTGGCTGTTTCAGCCCTGGACAACTCAGGACAATTTGCTGGACCGCCTGTCAGGAGTTAGAGGTCCTGCTTTGGGCTATCAGCCTGGAACACGGACCGGGGGGTACCCATCTCCTGTGG
>NW_003852546.1:924215-929994 GCF_000181295.1 Otolemur garnettii | reverse complement strand
TCAGGTTCACTGGACTTGAACTGAGCCAGGAAGGTCCAAGAAGCCTATTCTTTTGGTGATAAACCTGAGGTGCTGGACAAAAGTTGACTTTCCTGATAAGAGGGAGTATAGAATCAAGAAAGGACTTGAGTATGTGGTATTCCAGTAAGGGACACCTGGGAGTGTTGGCCTGACTCCCAGAGTCTCCTTCAAGCCTGACAGCTGGAGCTCAGACCTGACCTGATGAGGTATTTGTCCTGGATAGGGGTTGAGGGGGGACTGTAGGCTGCTGATGACAGCAATTTGGCACCTTTAACAATTGCCAGGTCACACTACACAGCCCTCCAGCCGCCACCCCCACCTTCTCCATCCCATTTGGGGCGGAAGGAAGTGGCAGATTCTCTTTAATTTCCTCCTGGCAGTGAGAAGCAAACAAACGGCTACCACATTTTATGGGGCCTCCCCCGCTTACTGGGAGGGGCGTTCTGACCAAAGGTCCCTGCCTACCCTGCCCCCGCTTCCTCAGCTGTAAACATGCTGTTTCTCCCGGGCTCTTTGAGGGTGGAAGGGATTCCCCTGTGGGCCAAAGCCCTTTTCTCACATCTCCCCTGGGTCAGTCTCACTGCTTTATGGTCACCTGGCATGGGATCAGGCTTAGGTGCCAGCCAGCAGCCCCTGGACGGGCTGGCCTCTGAATCAAGCCCCTCCCTGCTACCCGCCCTTACTCTTCTGTGTACAGATAAGGATATTACCCTGCCAGCTGCCTCCCAGAGCCTATTGCTGTTTGACTTTGGGGCAACTCTTAGTCCTCTCTGGCCCAACAGCCTTCTTCTGAGAGCAAGATCAGCTGTCCTTGGCTTATATGAGGCGGGCTGAGGACAATAGAGTGGCCTTGCGATAGGTACTAAATAGCTAATGGGGTCACTCCATGCTAGGCTGCTCTAACTAACTTTTCAGAAGGGGCTCCATCCAGGACAAAAACTGAGGCTTGGTCCAGTGTCAGTCACCAAGTTTTAGGTACAACATATTTCTGATTTTTTTCTTACTAAAACCATATATCAAAATGCCCCCTTTGCCTTTCCTCATTCTCCACTTGGAACTGGGAAGACAGACCCTAGTGGATCTCTCAGGCAGTGGTCCTAAGATTTACCTCCCTCTGATCTTAGGCCATTTCTCCTGGTTTCCCTGGAGAATCCCTTCTCTGGCAGGGTCAGGTTCATTTCTGGGGTGAGGGAAAGGAGAAGCAGGGATTGAGGTCTTCTGTTAATAAGGAAGCTGAAGTGTGGGGAATCTGAGGACCCCAGGAAGCACTGGAAAGATGGTCCTTTGCAGGTGAGGCAATAGGGTGGAACTGGTATGTGTTCCATGACTGAGTATATTTGGCAAAGATCTTGTTTGAATATATTAGTCCTCAAATGATCTCAGTTTAGCACATCTCCGTGGTCTCAAAGTGACCTGCCCATGGCCTGGGACCAGCTGGGAGGGTGCATTGAAACCTGAAAACTCTGCCCACTGTTCTTCTTAGCATGTCTACTTTATTGTATTTTATTTTCAGATAGAGTCTTACTCAGTCACCCTGGATAAAGTGCCATGGGATCATCATAGCTCACAGCAACCTCAAACTCGTGAATTCAAGGGATCTTCCTGACTCAGCCTCTCAAGTTGCTGGGACTCCAGGCACCTGCCACAGTGTCTGGCTAGTTCTTCTATTTTTAGTAGAGATGGGGTCTCTCTCTTGCTCAGACTGGTCTCAAACTGAGCTCAAGAGATTCACCTGCCTTGGCCTCTGAGAGTGCTAAGATTATAGGTGTGATCCTAGCCAGCTTTAAACTAAGTCACCTAGATCCCAAACCCCTCTCTGGGCTAATAGCCACAATACTTGTTCATCCATTCCAGCCAGCTTGATTGAGGACTTCCCCTTAGCTCATCACATTTGGGGACAACTGGTTTTGATATGAGCATGAGAGGGAGGGATGATCTTCCAAAGCCATAAGAAGAAGCCTGGACTGTGTGCCAAGAATCTCTTATATCCACAGTCCTACACATTTAGATCCTTTTGTATTACTTCTGCTCAGAACTCTTCCATGCCTCTCTTGAGACTGCTCTCTGGACTAAGTCCCAATTCCTCAGCCTGGCATATGAGGACAAAGTGCTGACTCTGTCTTCTCAGCTCAGCACCCTGAGTCAGTTAGTGCTGACTTGGCAACTAACTTTCTGAGATGGTAGTTGGCTGGTCTTATCCTCTCTAATCAGGTTTGGAGCTGCTCAAGGGCAGTACTTGGGTCTGGTGGCCACTTGGGCATGGAGATAGGGAAGGAGCAGAGCTTGGGGTAGTGGAGATGTGTGGCATGAAGAGGAACTTTTCTAAATCCTGACTTTTCTCCAAGGCTTTTGTTTTTCCTAATGTGGAAGAAGGGACTAGGGTACACTGGGCTAAGCTGTACCATTTCATGGCTCAGAGGGCATAGCATAGCTTTTAACAGTGGGGGCTTAGGGCCAGACCTATGGCAGCTGATGGAAAAGATGGCTTCCCCTAATTCTTAGATCTAGTTGGTACTCAGAGGGGTGGGAGTGTACAGAGACAGATGCAGTTCTTGTCCACCCCAGGGTTCTAGCTATTGCAGTGTTCCTTTGGGCCTCTTGGTTTCACAGGGCTCTCAGAGGGCTACAGGCAGGCCCAAATAACTTGTAGCAGCTTTGGAACTGGCCTAAGGAAGAACTTAGAAGGGGAAGTGCTGGTGGTAGCTGGGGAAAAGATGTGGAAAGAGTATGTGTATTGGTATGAATTTAGAAAAGTTCCTCTTCATGCCACACGTCTCTCCCACCCCAAGCTCTTGTTTGATTTTATTGGTATGTATACCTTCCAGTATATGTATACATATATGTATATGTATTCAATGGTGAACTGGCCCCTTCATAGCCTGCAGAGCTTCCAGATATTGCCATCTTTCTTACAAAAGATGGCTTTTGTGACTTTTATATTGAAACAAATGACAAATTTTATTACGAGTTAATTTTTATGTCCAAGCACAAGGATAATGAAATATATTTTCCATGCAAAATATACACATTAAATAACATAAATAGGAGAAAGTGCGAATGCAGTCCCCCACTACCACAAATTATGCAGTTGAGTTTCCCAATTTGGGAAAATCACAGGCGTCAGCACATCTGGAGTGCAATGGATAAGCCTTGCCCTGGGAAAGCCACCTTTGTGATTATGTTATCTTCCCTGCCAGGTAAATATACAAAGATGTGACTTTTTTTTTGCTGTTGGTGCTACCCTGCCTCAGCCCTCATCATTCAATGATAGATTCTCAGTTTACCCTGGAAGCAAAACTTTCCCCACAACATGACCTCTTAAGTGTTCTCCAAGGTGCTCTGTGGCTGGGAACAGATGCATAGCTGAGGATTTGATGAGCGGGTGAGTTTTTAAAGCCATCTGTATCTTCTCTGCTGGTTCTTTCCCAGCTGTGGGGCTGACAGACCCATGGTCACCCTCCTGCCTCCTCTCTAGCCTTATGGGTTGAGTCCTTGCAGGGTTCAGGGAAAGTCATGTCTGGAGGGAAGAGGAACTGATCATTTTCTCAATCTATGTGACAACTGGAAGAGTGAAGAGGGAAACATCCTAAAGTTGCTTTAAGTTTTATGGGGAGGGGAAGGTGAGCTGGTCAAGTATGTGGGACCTTATGCTATATATAGTACCAGGATTGTGTTCCATGTGGTATTTACTAGTGGGTGGCCAGAGGTGATATGCCACTGGGCTTTAAGTTCCACTCTCAGACCCTCAAGTTTGGAGATCCTCTGAAGGCAGGACAGTTTATTGGGAAGGATGTTCGCTCTACCTAATATTTGCTCCTCATTTCTCCTCCCTCTAACTTCACCCACCTTCCCCAACTGTAGTCAAATCCAGTGATCCATCCAGAATTTTGATCATGTAAATCCTGTGCTCTAAACCCTTCTTTGACTCTCCACTGCCCTCAGGATAAAGTCCAGACACCTTGCAGTGGCCTGTAGCACTCTGCCCACTCAATCAGCTTCACCTTTGCCCACTATAGGTCCTTTCTGGTTTCCAGGTCTTTGGAAATCTGTTCTCTGCCTGGAACAAACCTTCCTCTATTGTCCTTCCCTCCAGTTCCTGCTCACCCCTGTTGAGTCCTTGTAGCCAGGGGGGTTATGAACTTTCTCTGAACTGCTGGCACAACTCTAGCGTCTTTGCACAATATTAAAGATTTGCTGGACTCCTCTCCCACAACCCTGAAGGAAGATTAATTTATCTTTGAATCCCTAGGTCCCACAGATACAGGCACAGCACTGGTAGGTATGATGCAATCCAAGATGAATGTCTCACATGCTCTGGACATTCCCTGTTCGCCTGATCTGAGGCTTAATTGGGCTCTCTTTAGGGCTTCCTGGTAGCACAGATACCAGTCCAGATACTGCAAGGGGCTCTCCTTTGCTCCTTTCTCCAAGGGGCTTTGGTGGGCAGTGTGGAATGTGCTATAGGCCCTGTGAGATAGTACTTCTTGGGGCATCTGCACCCAAGCCGCTGACAATGCCTTTGTCAACTCACATACATCTAGGCATGCTATGCCCTGTGGGCTCTGTGCCCCGGGCATACAGCTAGGGGAGGGGAGGCGGTCACCACAGCCTCTCCCATCTCCCCGTCTACCCTGTCCCTCAGCGGAGCCATAAGTAAACATGGTTCAGAGTCTCCAGTCATGGCCTCCACTCTGGACCCCAAGAGGCCACTTGGCCCATCTCAAGGGAATGTAGGCTTGCTGGGGAGGGAGCAAGACCGAAAACTGTTCTTTAGGCAGTGTCACTTCCTCCCCAAATTGGGTAGCTGGATCCATCCTGTTTTCATATATTGCATCAGGATACAGAGGTCACATAGCTGAGTGGCGCGAACTCACAACAGGCTTCCCCCCTCTCACAACTTCAGCAGGGGATAGGCCCCGCCCATCATACTTAGCTGAGATCTCGGATGAGCATACATACTGTCTTCCCGAGAGCAGCTGCGGAGGCCGGTTAGTGGGACAAACAGAAGCAGCCACAGAGGCGCGGGCCCCGCCCCGCAAGGGTGGGTCTGTAGCGACCGCGAGCTCAGATCGCGTCTGGTCGTGTAGCTTGTCTCCCTCCCCTCTGCCTCAACCTAGCTGGAAGCTAGGTCCGGTCCCCGCCCTTTGGATACACCGCCATTAAGGGTGAAGTGGGAGGATGAGGATGTGGGTGGCGTCCAGATAATTCTGCTGTGCCCTGATGCTGCCTCTAAAGCCAGCTGTCAAGAGTGATACGGTACCACCGCCCATCACCGAACCCAGAACCTCGGTTCTACTGCGCCGCTTCCTCGACGTGAACCCCGCCCAAAGAGGAAGGGAGTCTTTTTCGATTGGCCGGTGGTGGGTTCCCTCATCCAATTAGGGCTATCGGCCTTATACCGGTCTAGCTTAGAAGGAGTAGCAGAGGAAGTAAAAGTCCAAACTACAACTCCCGAAAGGTAGTAGGGCTTTCTAGTTTTCCGTATTCAGGTGACTTCCTTCTCCCAGAGTGGGAGTCGCGCGATAGGCCGGCGAGGGGGCGGAGACCTCTAGCAGGTCCGCAGTGCTAGTGGCCTATCTGCTGCCAGGCCGGATGGGCGCGCGGTAGGGGGCGGGGTCGGGTGCGCGGCACGGCGCGAGAGCGCGCCGGCGGCGGCGGTGGTGGCGATTGTTGGGGGGCGGGGAACACTGGTTAAGGCGACATTGGAGGCTTAGGCATCAGCAATTGGCGGCTGCGGCTACTGGTGCGGCTCGGCGGG
>NW_003852546.1:922012-923585 GCF_000181295.1 Otolemur garnettii | reverse complement strand
GTACAGAGAAAATATCCCTGTGAGGTGTAAGCGGTCTTGACTTTTCATCTATTCTAGGTTGTTTATAAAAATCCTTATTTGAAAGGTGCTTTTTCTTCAGTTTGTGGGGCCCCTCTAAAATGCACATGTTTCTTTACTTTGCTAGGAGAGTAGTGCTTTCGAGTTAACTTCCACTTGTTAAGTTTATGGCCCACAATTAATTCGAAGTGTAACTGTAGCAGGACTTTTCTGAAAACTCGGTTTCCTTGGTTGAGTAAAGTGTTTCGGAAGGTTTTTGTTTTCTTTAAAACAGAGGGCTTTTTCTTTTTTCTTTTTTTTTTTTAAACATTCTTCTAGAAAGTTTTGGAAATCAGTTTTTATTTTAGGAAAAAGCTCTCTGAAGATATTTTAAAGGAGATCCTGAATTGAGAAGGCTGGGCACCGTAATGCTTGGAGGTCAGACCAATCAGGAAATGGAAACAGGATGACTGGGGACTTAGAGCCTCTTTTGTGACCTGGTTTGGTATACTGTGGTTCGTTAAGTTCAGTTTCCCTATTACATATGCAGGTGAACATCAAAAAGGAAATGGATAAGAGTAATCGCTATTTTATTTTTTCCAAGTATAGGTGAATTACTTAGTGTTCATGTTGATGTTCAGTGGAATGTTCTCTAGAATTGCACTGAAAAGCATCTGAACATGAGGCATAAGGGTTCTTTGGGCAGTACTTGTTTTATCATTCTTTTTAGTCTTTATATGTTAGATGTGTTTTTTAGCATAATAAATAATTTACAATAGTTATGTGTTTGCTGAGTTTGTTTCCAGTTCCACTAACATAATTTGAGCACCTAATATGTTGTGATGATGCAAAAAGCTCTTCAAGGAGTTTGTGAAATAGCTGGAGAAGATACATAGCCCAAGAAACTATGTTGCTAAGCATATTGCTAAGCATTTTATAATAAAGAAACAGGAAAAGTGGCATTTGTGGAGATGGTGGCATTGAATTGTACTTAGGCATTGGGACTTAACAAAAACAACTTTTTTTTTTGAGACAGAGTCTCACTTGGTTGCCCCAGGATAGAGCGCTGTGGTTGTCAGCCTAGCTCACTGCAAGCTCAAATTCCTGAATTTAAGTAATCCTTTTGCCTCAGCCTTCCAAGTAGCTGGGACTACAGACAACCACAACGCCTGGCTAATTTTTCTATTTTGGGCAGAAACTGGGTCTCTCTCTTACTCAGGCTGGTCTTGAACTCCTTGAGCTCAAGGAATCTTCCCTCCTCAACTTCCCAGAATGCTAGGATTATAAGCATGAGCCACCTTGCCTCGCCAACTTGTTTGAATGATTATTTTTATTGTTGAAGATTAAACAGTTGATGTCAGCAAATTTTTTGTTGGGCACAAACTTGATTAGAGCACATTATATACCACATATATGATGAATAAAGGTGTTAACCAAATATGCGAATAATAAAGGATGTCATGTAAGTAGAAATTGTATGTATGTCTAGCACTTAAAAACTTTTAAAGTGGCTTATAAAAATGATTTTTGCCATATACGAAAAATCCATTTTGGAGTTATGGTCTGTACCTTGATT
>NW_003852546.1:915087-921439 GCF_000181295.1 Otolemur garnettii | reverse complement strand
CAGGCTGGATTTGAACCTGCCACCTTAGGTGTATGTGGCTGGCGCCTTAGCCAGTTGAGCCACAGGCACTGAACCAATTTTTTTTTTTTGAGACAGTTTAACCTTGTTACCCTTGGTAGAGTGCATGGCATCATAGCTCACAGCAACCTCACAGCAAAATCCTGGGCTCAGGCAATTCACGTGCCTCAGCCTCCCGAGAAGCTGGGACTACAGGCACCTGCCACAATATTCAGCTACTTTTTAGAGATGGGGGTCTCACTCTAGCTCAATCTGACTTAGGCTAATCTTAAACTTTTGAGCTCGAGCAGTCCACCTGCCTCAGCCTCCCAGAGTGTTAGGATTATAGCTGTGAGCCACTGTGCCTGGCCCTTATAATAGGTAGTTTAAACAGAATCTCACCTTGTCACTCTGTAGAGTGCTGTGACCTCATAGCTCACAGCAACCTCAAACTTTTGGGCTCAAGTGATCCCCTTGCCTCAGCCTCCCAAGTAGCTGGGACTACAGGTGCCCACCACAACACCCCACTTTTTTTTTTTTAAGATGGGGGTCTTGTTCTTGCTCAGGCTGGTCTTGAACTCATGAGCTTAGGCAATCCACCTACCTTGGCCTCCCAGAGTGCTGGGATTATAGGTGTGAGCCTCTGTGCCTGGCTAAAATTTTTTTTAATTAAGGTGATTACAGGTATGAAGAAAATAAACCATCTTAAAATGAACAATTTAATGGCATATAATGCATTCCCAGTGTTGTTCAAACATTGCTTCTGTCTAGTTCCAAAACATTTTCATCACCCTAAAAAGAAACCCTATACCTATTAAACAGTGGCTCCCCATTACCTCTTCCTCTCGCCTAACTCTTGTCTCTGTTGTACTTACCTATTTCGGAGATTTCATGTAAATGTAATGATACAATATGTGACCTTCTGTGTCAGAGTTCCTTCATTTAGCATACTGTTTTCCTAGTTCACCCACTTTGTAGCATGTTTCAGTACTTCATTCCTTTCTAAAGCTGAATATTTCATTTTATATATTAATACGTATGTGTACACCACAATTTGTTTATCCATTGATGGACATTTGGGCTATTTCCACCTTGTAGTTGTGGATAGTGCTGCAGTGTATATCTAATAGCTAATTTTAATGCTATTGAAAGGGATTAAAAAGAAAAAGGTACAAATTTGATTATTTTCAGGTGCATTGATAACATTAAATATATTTGTGACTGAGTTTTTGCGATCATTGCTTACTAAGGTGTTTTTGAGATATTTTTCCTTGAGTCTTTAGCATTTTTTTTTTTTTAACATATAAGAACAATGTTATCCTCTCTCTCTTTTTTTTTTTAAACAGAGTGTCATTCTGTTGTGTAGGCTAGAGTGCCAGCTCACAGCAACCTAAAACTCCTGGGCTCAAGTTGTCCTCCTGTCTCAGCCTCTGTAATAGCTAGGACTACAGGCACCTGCCACAACTAATTTTTCTATTTTTAATAGAGACTAGGTCTCGTTCTTGCATAGGCTGGTCTCAAACTCCTGAGCTCAAGGGATCCTTCTGCCTTGGCCTCCCAGGGTACTAGGACTATAGGTGTGAGACACCTTCCCAGTGCCTGGTAACAATGTTATCTCTTATTTTTCCAGTTTAAAATGTACCAAACTATTTTGTTAAACTTTCTTTTTTTTTTTTTTTTTTTTGAGACAGAGCCTCAAGCTGTCCCCCTGGGTAGAGTGCTGTGGCAGCTCACAGCAACCTCCAACTCCTGGGCTCAAGCGAGTCTCCTGCCTCTGCCTCCCAAGTAGCTGGGACCACAGGCGCCCGCCACAACGCCTGGCCATTCTTTGGTTGCAGCTATCACTGTTGTTTGGCAGGTCTGGGCGGGACTCAAACCCGCCACCTTAGGTGCATGTGGCTGGCACCTTAGCCGGTTGAGCTACAGGCGCCGAGCCACTTTCTTTTGCTCAATACCCAGCTCCAAATAGATGATATGCCTCAGTAGTGAATAGGAAAATTAACTAGGTACCTGTTTAATGTATTTCATTAACATTATTTGCCATTATAAAGGGTAGCTTTGGGTACTCTCTTTTAGTGTAGTGATTGCATATCTCTGATTTAGTTTGATGTTATTATGGTTTTTACTTTGCAAATTCAAAGTTTCATTCCCAGGGTTCGTTACTCAATATTGACTTTCTAGTCCTGAATGAGAGTCATTGCGAAGAATGTGTTGTACTATGTATAGTATCTTATCTACTGCTGTTTTTTAAAGGGCGAAAAATATCTTAGATACAACATATATTTTTATAAGAAGTTTACTTTATGATAAGGTATGTGTAATTTTGTCAGATATTTTAATACACATTTTCGTATGTGTTTATATTGCTTCTACTTTGCTTAGTGCTTGGAGATCTGATCCATGTGTTATCATTTACTGTCTCTTGATAATTTTATTGTCTCACTTCTCAGTTTTTATTGATAATTTTTACTCAAGGTTTCTGTTTTATCTTGTGTAAATGAATTAATGTTTTTAAAGTGCTTAGCATAGTCCTGGTAGTAGTTAACATTTCTACTCTCTGACACACACCCACACAAAACTGACAGGCTATTTTTTACTTCCTACTCTTTCCTAGACCCTTCTCCATATACTAGATTGAGAAATGGAGAGAGAGTAGGGGCAGATGAGAGATCCAAAAATTTATACGTTCCTTACATGAGTTAGAATATTTGTCTTTTTATTTTATTTTCATTTTGTCCTCTTGAATCTAGTCTTCATTCTTTTTGATATTACTTAACCTCTTTTCTCATATTTTGCCAAGTACTGAAAGTGATTTGCTTTTATATTTGCCATTATATTTTTCCTCTTTCTTGAATTAAGCTATTACTGATTCAGTTTAATGTGCAAGATGATTGATTTGCTGACCATACTGAATATAATTAGATATTTAAATCAGTATGAAAAAAGGGAAGTTGCTTGTACGGTTTCCTGTAGAAATTTAATGGTGTGTTTGTACAGCCCCATTACATATTGTAAAAGGAGGATTTGATTGCTACTGAGCCATATTTTCATGCAGTAGATAACTTCTTCTTTTTTTTTTTTTTGACACAAAAGCAAAGTTTTATTTTCTTTAAATACTTAAGACAGGGTCCAGGATGGCTTCCTGGGTTCAGGCAACTTCCAGTAATGCCTGCCTGTGCAGAAGGCTTATGGGGAAGGGGGCAGGTAGGTAACAGCGGAGGAAACCCAGGCCAGACCTGAGCTCAGGCGATCAGAATGGCAGGCTGTTTGGAGGAAGGACTGCTGAGTGCATCCAAGTGGAAAGAAGTTGCTCTTATGATGCTTTTCTCAGCAGGTCAACTTCTTTTTCTATATAATTGAATGCAGTGAAAAAATATATATATTTCACTTTGTCACCTTTGATAGAGTGCTGTGCTGTCAGAGCTCACAGCAACCTCCAGCTCTTGGGCTTAGGCGATTCTCTTCCCTCAGCCTCCCCAGTAGCTGGGACTACAGGTGCCTGCCACAATGTGCGGCTATTTTTTGTTACAGTTTGGCTGGGGCTAGGTTTGAACCTGCCATCCTTCGTATATGGGGCCGGCACCCTACTCACTGAGTCACAGGCACTGCCCAGAATATATATGTATTAAGTGATTGAGTCAATGATAAACATTTTACTTGGAAGAATAATTTAATATTTTGTTTCTTTGACACCTTTCCTGATAAAAGTTGAAGAGTACTGGGGTATGGTAGAATTTTATGGTAGAGATTGGAGAATAAATGTGTTTTAGTGAATACGGGGTAAAATTCAGGAAAAAAAAATCAATGTAAACATTTGTTGTAAGAGTGTTGCTATTCCTGTACTTTCTTAGATTTTCCCCTTTGTCAGTATAAGAGGATACTTTGGCATATATTCTGAACTGTTAATGGAGATAATACTGTAGAAGTTTTATATAGATGATACAAAAGTTAAAACTTGGGTATTATGTAAATGGCTGAGAAATTGTGTGTAGGAGAGTCAAGTAAGGCCTGTACCTTAAGCATTTAAAGGCATTTAAGATGTTAATTTACAATAAGTTGTGGAATAAACTTATTACTATGACTTGCCCTTCAGTGGCAACCAGTAAACTTTGCCTAAAATAGTATGTATTTTTATTAAAGGCATATTCCAAGCTCTGCTTTAGAGGTTTGCTCTCTGTATTTAGTTTTTCAATGAAGTATAATCATAAGAACATTTTGGTGAGAAAATATAGTTATTTGTTTTTCTTCAGAGAAAGTTATAGAGATATATAAAATAGAGACCTTTTTAGAGAACATAATGAGTTATATCACTGTTTTCCTTTCTCATTATTACTAGCTGAGTAGTAGGTGATTCAAAATGGTAATGTTTCTTACTAAATAAGGGGTGGGGTTGAGGAAGCCATAATATAATATTTGAAGGCAATCATGTTACTCTTAAGAGATAGGAAACCTGAGTAGGTTGAGCCTCATTTGATAGTAAGTGGTAGTTTGACTGCTTGAAGCAGTAACATAAATAAGGGAGGTGTTGTCTAAAGCTGTCCTGGTGGGTCAGGGGAGTAGACACAGCCGACTTGGCAGTAAGCCTAGCTTCTAAAACAAAATCCAAGTCATCAAATTTGCCCAGGCATGCCGTATGAGGTTCAAGTAACAGTGGAATTTAAGAGGAGTGAGCTTGTTCAGGGAGGCTTAGGAGAGTCACAGGCAGGAGCAGGGTTTTTTTTTTTTTTTATAGCTATTCTTCAAACTCAAACATAACGTGGGCCTGCATGTATTTTAGCATTTCCGGTAACTTTTATATAATTATATTATATTGATTCTCACCTGTTTGTGCCTGAATTTGGCAATTTTAGGAGAGATGAACAATTGGAGCTGTAAGATTGAAGCAGTATAGTCTATGAATGATAGCTTACCAACAGCTGAAATTAAATCATTAGGATAGTTCTAGTTAACAAATTAGTATTCATGTGTGAAAAGGAACTACCAGTCTATGAAAGCCTGAAAATCCCAGATATGCCGGAGAAGTAATTTGAAGGCATCGTTTTCCCACAAAATGTACAGTTTTGATATGCCTCATGTCACAGCAGCAGGTGAGAGTTTTAACATTTTAAAATGTGTGTTTTTTTGCTTTTTTTAAGAGACAGAGTTTCACTTTGTTGCCCTGGGTAGAGTGCCATGGCATCACAGAGCTGACAGCAACCTCCAACTCCTGGGCTTAGGCGATTCTCTTACCTTGGCCTCTGGAGTAGCTGGGACTACAAGCGTCTGCCACAATGCCCAGCTATTTTTTTGTTGCAGTTTGGCTGGGGCCAGGTTTGAACCCGCCACCCTTGGTATATGGAGCCAGTGCCCTACTCACTAAGCCACAGGCACAGCCCTAAAATGTGTTTCTAATATCTTAAAATTTTATATTTCTTAATTCTGGGTTAAGTTTTCATCATCATTACTGCTTAATTAGAAAGTAGGTAGGATTATGTGAACTCTGAAATTGAGTTGTTTTCAGATTTTTTCTTATAACGTTTTTCCAGTAATGTTGATTTGTATCACATGTACAAATATTTCTAAAAGCATTTTTTTCTCATCAAGATAATCATTGACTAGAACCTTTTAATGTCCTTATTGTGAGTTATACTTAAATGTAAATATTTTTAAATATTTAAAAAAAACTTTCAGTAGGTTTGTTAAAAATAGCATTCAGAAAAAAATGATATTTGAGGAATTGTTGAAGTTAGATGATGGGAATGGGAAGTTCATTATGTATTCCCTGTCCTTTTTATATGTTTTAAAATTTCCATAATAAAAAGTTTTAAAAATGACATCCCAAAACTCTTCAGGCTCTTTAAGGTGCTAGATTAGGATGGGAAAAATGTTCACTTTTAAAAATAGCATTGTGAAGTTAATAGGATTTGTTGTTGTATGCAACTTTATAAAAACTGGCTTAACACATTAACAGAAAATAAAAATTGTGGTATGTCAGATTTATAAAACCATTTCTCAAAAAAAATTAAAATAAAGATATAAAACCCTTTCTTCCTTTGTACGGTATTAACTGTGGAATGGTGGGTTGAGTTAGTGGTATATGTAAATAAAAAATAAAATGATATTATATGCCAGCGGTTCTTAACCTGTGGGTTGTGACCCCTTTGGGGGTCGAATGACCGTTTCACAGGGGTGGCTTAAGACTATACTGCATATCAGATATTTACATTACGATTCATGACAGTAGCAAAATTACAGTTATGAAGTAGCAACAAAAATAATTTTATGGTTGGGGGTCACCACAACATGAGGAACGGTATTAAAGGGTCACGGCATTGGGAAGGTAAAGAACCACTGTTATATGCCTTTGTAAAAAAAA
>NW_003852546.1:913010-914371 GCF_000181295.1 Otolemur garnettii | reverse complement strand
GAAATGAAGCTAGAGGACTTGTTCTGAAAGACAGTTAGTCATACTATGTAATTGGTATAGATTAATTGACAAAATAAAAGACAATTTTTTTTTTTTTTTTGAGACGGAGTCTCACTATGTCATCCTTGGTAGAGAGCAGTGGCATAATAGCTCACAGCAACCTCAAACTTCTGGGCTTTAAGCGATTCTCTTGCCTCAGCCTCCCAGTAGCTGGCACTATAGGCACCCACCACAACACCCAGCTATTTTTTTGTTGCAGTTGGCCCCAGCCGGGTTCAAACCTGCCAGCCTTGGTGTATGTGGCTGGTGCTTTAACCACTGTGCTATGGGCACTGAGCCAGCCAAATTTTTTTGGCCAGGGCCGGGTTTGAACCTGCCACCTCCGGTATATGGGGCCGGCGCCCTACTCGTTTGAGCCACAGGCGCTGCCCCCCCCCCAGACAAATTTCTTTGATTTGTGAACACTTAAGAACAAGTAAGATCTGAAATTTATATCACACATCTTGCCATTCATGAGATCCTATTGAATAGTAAAGGAATATAGGTTTTAACCTTGTCCTCTATTTAAAGGTCTTTGGGGGGAAATACAGAAAATTTTATCTGTGTTACTTGTAAATTTTTTTTTTTTTTTTTGTAGAGACAGGGTTTTACTTTGTCACCCTCGGTAGAGTGCCATGGGGTCACACAGCTCACAGCAACCTCCAACTCCTGGGCTTAGGTGATTCTCTTGCCTCAGCCTCCTAAGTAGCTGGGACTACAGGTGCTCACCACAACGCCTCGCTATTTTTTTGTTGCAGTTTAGCTGGGGCTGGGTTTGAACCTGCCACCCTTGGTATCTGGGGCCAGGTGCCCTACTCACTGAGCCGTAGGCGCCACCCTACTTGTAAATTTTTTATTGCACAGTAAGGTTTAAGGAAATTTGATATTTTCTCTGCTATCTAAACTTTTTGTAGTTTTCACCCCTTTTCAGTAAAGATTGTTCAATTAAAATAGCATTTAAAAAATGACAATCAGAATTTGTTAAAACTAGATGTTAGATATATTGGGACCCTCTACTTTAGGTATGTTTGGAAATTTCCGTAATCAAAGTTTTGAGACCATTTTGACTATGCTTCAGAGTAAGAAATATTGTACATTTTGTTTTAATACAGTACACGTGTTCATACACCAAACTTTGAGGCAGACACTTTATATAAAACAGTGTTTAGCTTTACTTTGTAGCATTACTCTGACATTTTCTTTTTCATTACATCGAAAAAGTGTTTATCACAACTCAGTATAAATTAACAAATTTATATTCATTTTATTTTTATACTAATGAACATTATCACAACTAATTGCCTTCAGTTTGAAAAACAGCT
>NW_003852546.1:912381-912770 GCF_000181295.1 Otolemur garnettii | reverse complement strand
TGTAGCTCTGTGGGTAGGGTGCGGGCCACATACACCAAGGCTGGCGGGTTTGAGCCTGGCCTGGGCCAGCTAAAACAACAATGACAACTGCAACAACAAGAAAAATAGCCAGGTGTTGTAGTGGGCACCTGTGGTCCCAGCTACTTGGGAGGCTGACGCAAAAGAATCTCTTAAGCCCAAGAATTTGAGGTTGCTGTGAGCTGTGATGCCACAGTACTCTACCCAAGGATGATAGCTTGAGACTCAAAGCTCAAAAACAAAAATCAAAAAACCACTTTCCCCATGTCTGTAGTTCTTTAATACATTAAAAAAATATTTTTTTATTGGATTAGCTTATTGCCACCTTTTTATTGGGTTAGTTGGTTGGTAATTTTTTTTTTTTTTTTTTT
>NW_003852546.1:906039-912361 GCF_000181295.1 Otolemur garnettii | reverse complement strand
GAGTCTTGCCTCAGCCTTCCAAGTAGCTGGGACTATAGGCGCTGGCCACAACACCTGGCTATTTTTTGGTTGCAGTTGTCGTTGTTTAGCAGGCCCCGGCCAGGTTCGAACCCCCCAATCTTGGTGTATGTGGCCGGTGCCCTACTCACTGAGTACGGGTGCCGAGCTTTGTTGGTAAATTTTGCCACTTCCTGAACATGACTTATTTTTTACTCCTTTTGCTTTGCCTTATGGTTAAAGTCAGAATCTTTGTCACCTTCTGTTGGATTTGTATAGTTTTCATATTTCCCCACCAGTTCAGTTTGAAAGTCATAGCTAAGGCTATCTTCAATTCCTGTTCTTTTTTATCTGTAACCTGGCTCCTCATAGGCCTCTTTATTGTACTCTACTTACTTTATATCCCTTTATCTGTACATTAATATTAATTTTAATTTTATCTCATCTCTTTTCAGTCCCACTGTGACACCTTTCCTTTCCTTCCGTTTGTCTGAACTGCCTCTTCCATGCACAGGTTTTATGGAGATACTTTAGAGATACTTTGATGTAGTTCTTAACTAGATCTGGGTTCTAGATTCATTCTGTTGCTAATTGTGTGAAATGACTAGAAAGCACAGAATAGTTTCATGCTAAATCAGTCTTTTTTTTTTTTGAGACAGAGGCTTTGTTGCCTTGACTAGAGTACAGTGGCATCATCATAATTCACTGCAACTATGAAGTCCAACTCCTGGGCTCAGGTGATCCTGTTGCCTAGCCTTCCCAGTTGCTGGATCTACAGATGTGATATACCACATCTTGCTAAGATTTTTAAATTTTTATTTCTTTTCTTTTTCAGACAAAGTCTCACTGTGTTGCCCTTGGTGGAGTGCCATGGCGTCACAGCTCACAGCAACCTCAAAGTCCTGGGCTTAAGTGATTCTCTTGCCTCAGCCCCCAAGTAGCTGGGACTATAGGCACTTGCCACAATGCCTGGCTATTTTTTGGTTGTAGTTATCATGGTTGTTTGGCAGGCCCAGGCTGGATTTGGACCTGCCAGCTCCGGTGTATGCAGCTGGTGCCCTGGCCACTGAGATACAGGTGCCGAGCCAGATTTTTAACTTTTTGATAGAGATGAGTGAGTTTTGGCTGTGTTGCTGGTATCAAACTTCTGGCCTTAAGCAGTCCTTTTGCCTCAGCCTCCCAAAGTGCCAGGAGTATAGGCTTGAGCTCGGCAGTCCTTTTATTTTATCAGAGAGGAAAGACTTCTATAAAATTGAGGCTCACATTGACTTGCCCAAAGTCATTTAAGTAGTTAATATCAAAACAAGAGACCCAGGACTTCTGACTCTTTTTCCTTTGCTCTTCTTCAGTAAGTTACTTAATTTCTTCTTGAAAATCCTAGAGTTGCTTTTGCATAGTCTATAATTTTGATCATTTTGTGACCTATTAGATAAATATTTAATCTAGTGTTTTCAAATACATATTGTATGCAAGATATTTTTATGTGCATTGTCTCTAAGTATCTTACTAACCTAGGGAGGTAGACATTATTTCCATTTTATACATGGGGAAACAGAAATGTAGATAGATTTGACCATCTAGAAATTTACTAGGTTTTTACTTTGTAAATTTTGACTGATCACAGCTTTAGAACATTTGTTGGCCTTTTATCATCTGATCACTCTTTGATAGAAATAGTAAAGTATTTTTAATTTTCTAGTTTTTTCTAATTTTTTTTTGTGTAAATATATGTAAAATAGGCAGGGTTGATATTTGATGGGGGGAGGAAAAGAGACCAATTTGGCTTCACATGGCTCTTTTAAGAGTGCATAAGGATTTTTCCAATAACCCTCAGTAAATTTAACCTTGCATTTCATTGACCAAAATTGGGTTACATTCCCTTTCCTAAATTAGTTACTGGTAAAGACGGATGGAATTATTCTTAGCCAACCCGGCCAGTCCCTTGGCCTGAGGTTGTAGCTGGCTTTCCTGAGGTACATGTCTGCATGGGAGAGGAGAGGATACTGGAAGAAAATCTGTTAGGAAAGAAGAGGAGTAAATGAATGGTGGGAGGAGGGGGTTCTAGTTGAGGAACTTTAAAATGTGCATGTGACTTTTACTATGTCTTTACTGTTTCTGACACTTGCTTTTTCTCTTGCTTTATCAAAGTTCTTGGGGGTGGGCAAGAGAACTGACAGAGCTGCAGACAAAGAGAAGTACAGTTTTTAATCCCAGGTTTCTGTGTACAGTGGGCTTGGTGTCTGGTGGTGAGAGATGCTGGGCACCAAATTCATCTTGCTTGTACAGTTCAAGTGGAATCAAATGGTTTTACAGAGTACAGAAAAAAAAATGGAGTCATCTAGTTAAGCCAATCCTGATATATCAAAATAAAGATGGTAAATTATAAAATGGTTTTAAGGGTTTTCTTTCACTCTTTATTAATTTTAAGGCTAGTCTGAAAGGAGCTAGATTTTTTTGTCAAAGAGTTTGAAATAGGATATGCAGTGGGAAGAGAAAGTAGTAACCAGAGGTAAACATTGTATAAGATCTTTGAGTTATTAAAATGGAAGAGATCTCAAGAAAGTCCCCTTCCATTAGGGGATGAAGATACTAAACCATTTAATCTTTTTTTTTTTTGAGACAGAGTCTCACTTGGTCACCCTTGGTAGAGTGCCGTGGCATCTTAGCATACAGCAACCTCAAATTCTTGGGTTCAAGTGATCCTCTTTTCTCAGCCTCCCAAGCAGCTGGGATTAGAGACACCTGCCAACAATGCCAGGCTATTTATTATTCTTTTTTTGAGACAGAGTCTCACTATGTTGCCCTCGGTAGCGTCACAGCTCACAGCAACTTCAAACTCTTGGGCTTAAGCCAGTGGTTCTCAACCTTTCTAATGCCATGACCCTTTAATACAGTTCCTGTGGGTCATGACCCACAGGTTGAGAACTGCTGGCTTAAGCAATTCTCTTGCCTTAGCCTTCCAACTAGCCGGGACTACAAGTGCCTGCCATAATGCCCGGCTGTTTTTTTGTTACAGTTGTCATTGTTGTTTAGCTGGCCAGGGCTGGATTCAAACCCGCCAGACTGGGTGTATGTGGCCGCCACACCCAGCTATTATTTAGAGACAGGGTCTCACTCTGGCTCAGGCTGGTCTTGAACCTGTGAGCTCAGGCAATCTACCTACCTTGGCCTCTCAAGTGCTGGGATTGCAGGCTTGAGCCATCACGCCCAGCCTTAAACCATGTAATATTTTAATACAGTGTTTATTAAGGGTCAGTGTTGTTATATGCCAAATATTGGGAAAATGAATATCATTTAGTCTACTGGAGTAGACATGTAAATAAATCACCAGTAATATTAATAAACTACAGTACAGAGAAGGTCCCTTTAGGAACACAGAACCTAACTCTGAATAGAAAGGTCAGAGAACAGGATACATTTAAGCTCAAAGCAGTAGGATGAGTTCACCAGGTGGAAAAGGAGGACATCGGTTTCAGGCTGGTTGATTACTACACCTGAAGAAGACACAGGTTACAGGGCAATGGTCCTTTAATTTGGAAAGGTAGATTAGGATTCTATAGCAGGCATCCTCAAACTATGGCCCATGGGCCACACGTGGCCTGCTGAGGACATTTATCCGGCCTGCTGGGTGTTTTTGCCACCACTGGCTGTCCTGCTTAGCAGCCAACTCATCCTGGGGCCCGCAGTCTGGCCCGCCAATGGTCTGAGGGACAGTGAATTGGCCCCCTGTTTAAAAAGTTTGAGGACCCCTGCTCTGTAGTATCCAGATATGGCCAGAGAGGTAGAGCCCATTATGCTGTTTTGAGGAGTTTGGATTTTAGTTTGAAGGTAGCAGGGAGTCATTGAAGGATTCCAGGTTGGGCAGAAATGTCAGATTTGTGGCTCAGATCACTCTGTTACACTGTAGGTAGTAGATTGAGGAAGGCAAGAATGGAGGCCAGGACATGTAAGGGCAGATCAGTGTTGAGGACTAGGTAAGAATAGAGCTGAGATAGATTTAGAGGAAAGAACTCAATAGGACCTGGTATCAATTGAGTAAAGAGAAGAAGGAGGCTAGGATGATTTCTGTTTTTCCAATTTGGGTCTATTGTGGTAGGAGAAGAGAATCAGATTAGGAGGCGGAAAGATAATTCAGTTTAATAAAATGTTCCAGTCATTTATAAAAAGCTGTGGAAAGGCTCAGTGCCTGTGGCTCAAGCTGCTAAGGTGCCAGCTACATACACCTGAGCTGACGGGTTTTAATCCAGCCTGGGCCCGCCAAACAACAATGACGGCTGCAACCAAAAAATAGCCGGGCGTTGTGGCAGGCGCCTGTAGTTCTAGCTACTTGGGAGGCGGAGGCAGGAGAATTACTTGAGCCCAGGAGTTGGAGGTTGCTGTGAGCTGTAATGCCACGGCACTCTGCCCAGGGTGACAGCTTGAGGCTCTATCTCAAAAAAAAAAAAAAAAAGCTTGTGGAGGGCAGCGCCTGTGGCTCAAAGGAGTAGGGCACAGGCCTCATATGCTGGAGGTGGCGGGTTCAAACATAGCCCAGGCCAAAAAAGAAAAAAAAAAAACAAAAAAAGCTTGTGGAAATAATGAACAAGAAAGAAATGCTCCTTGCCCTTATGGACCTTACAGTCTAGTAATTTTTTGTGAAACCAGTGTTATGAAAGTGAAAAATGAGAGTGTATATTAAAAAGATAAGGAATTCAGTATTGTATTGTACTTAAGTGTTTTTAGATTTGTTAGGCAATTGGAAATGTAAGTTTAGGGCTCAAAAGAGAAGTTTGCAAAAGAGACTTGGAAGTCATGGATCTATAAATACAGAAGATAGTTGAAGCTGGAGGTGTGAATATGAAGTCCCTGCAGGAGAGTATAGATTAGAATGAAAAAAGCTGACAGCAGAACACTGGAAACAACAACATTGGAAGGATGATAAGAAGAGGAGAAGCTTGAGAAAGTGTAGTCAGAGTTAAGTTAGATAATCAAGAGGCAATGGTATAGTGAAAGCCAAAGTAGGACAGAGTGTTATCTATTTTTTTAAAGTTACCTTTATTGGGATATTAATCGACATATAATAAATTTCACATATTTCTAGTGTATAATTTGTTAAGTCTTGACATTAAAGGCATGAAACTTTCACCCGATTTAAGATAGTGACCATATCCGTCACCCCGAAACATTTCCTCATATCTTTAGTTTTTGGGGTTTTTTTGTAGAGACAGAGTCTCACTTTATCACTCTTGATAGAGTGCTGTGGTGTCAAAGCTCACAGCAACCTCCAACTCCTGGGCTCAAGTGATTCTCTTGCCTCAGCCTCCCGAGTAGCTGGGACTACAGGCGCCCGCCACAATGCCTAGCTATTTTTTTGTTGTAGTTTGGCTGGGGCTGGGTTTGAACCTGCCACCTTCGCTATATGGCGCCCTACCGACTGAGCCACAGCTGCCACCCTTTTTTTTTTGAGACAGAGTTTTACTGTGTCCCCTTTGGCAGTGCTATGGCATCATAACTCACAGCAACCTCAAACTGTTGGGCAATGATTCTTTTGCTTCAGCCTCTCTGTTAGCTGGGAGTACAGATACCTGCCACAGTGCCCAGCTGTTTCTTAGAGATGGGTTCTCGCTCTTGCTCAGGTTGGTCTCAAACTACTGAGCTCAGGCAATCAAACTGCCTCAGCCTCCCAGAGTGCTAGGATTACAGGTGTGAGCCACCGTGCCCAGCTTTTGTGTAATAATTACTCCATTCCATTCCCCCTTTCCTAAACAACCACTGAAGTCACTGGAAAATTTATATATGTGGAATTGCAAAACACGTACTATTTTTTGGTCTGGCTTCTTTGACTCATTGTTATTTTGAGATTTATCTTTGTTATTGAGGGTATCAGTAGATCATTTATTTTTGTTGTGGAGTAGTTTCCATTATGTGTAAAATTATAGTTTGTTTTATCCCTTCACCTATTGATGGACTTTTGAATTGTTCCAGCTTTTGGCTATTTCAAATAAAGCTGCTGGCTGAGTATAATGTAAGCTATTATATGATGATACCACTACACTCTAGGCTAGGCAACAGAGGGAGACTGTCTCCAAATGGACAAACCAAAAACAAATAAAGCTGCTGTGAATATTCATGTTTAAATCTTTGTATGGACATATTTTTCTCTTTTCTTTTGTATTTAGGAATGGACTAGTTGGATCATTTGATGAGTGAATTTTTTTTTTTTTTGAGACAGAGTCTCAAGCTGTCATCCTGGGTAGTGCCCTGGCATCACAGCTCACAGCTACCTCAAACTCTTGGGTTTAAGTGATTCTCTTGCCTCAGCCTCCCAAGTAGCTGGGACTACAGG
>NW_003852546.1:904136-905727 GCF_000181295.1 Otolemur garnettii | reverse complement strand
AACTTTTTATTTTTTTGAGATAGTCTTATTTGGTTGCCCTGGCTAGAGTGCAGTGGTGTCATCCTAGCTCACTACAACCTCAAACTTAGGAGCTCAAGCTTATCTTCTTGCTTGACTGTCCATGTTGCTGGGACTATGGGTACTTATGACCACACCAGGCTAATTTTTCTATTTTTAGTAGTGATGGGATCTTGCTCTTGTTCAGACTGGTTTGGAACTCCTGCCCTCAAGCGATCCTCCTACTTAGGCCTCCCAGAATGCTAGGATTATAGGCCTGAGCCACCACACCTGGCCTATGTACACGTAACTTTTTAAGAAACTGCCAAACTTTTCCAAAGTGGTTATCTAAGTTTACATTCCCACTAGCAGGGAATATATATATACACACACACACATTCTGACCAACATCTGGTTTGGTCAGTCTTTTTAACTTTAGCCGTTCTAATGTGTATAATGGTAAGTCCTTGTGGTTTTAGTTTATATTTCCCTAACAACTAATGCTCTTGAACATATTTTTATGTGTTTATTTGCCATCTCTATATCTTTTTTTGGTGAAGTGTGTCTGTTCAAATCTAATTATCATTGTAATAGATCCACAGGAAGTTGCAAGCAAAATGTAGAGGGAGGTGTTCTCGGTACCCTTTACTCAATTTTCCCCCAAAGATAATATCTTGTATAACTATGTATAGTACAATACCAAGACCAGGAAAGTGACGTTGGTATGATCTACCAAATTTACTCAGATCTCAGCAATTTTACATGCACTTATTTGTGTGTATTTGTAGTTCTATGCAGTTTTATCACGTGGAGATTTGTGTAACCACTACCACAATCAAGATATAGAACTGTTCCATTACCACAGGGTTCCATATCACTAACCTCTTTATAACCACTCCCACTTCCCTCTCTCCTCCTTACCCCAATCTTACTTTCCTTGTACACATTGATCTGTTCTCCATCTCCATAATTTTATTTCAAGAAAATGTTATTTATATGAATTGAGTCATATTGTATGCATCCTTTTAAGATTGACTTTTTCACTCATTCCCTGGCAGTCCTACTAATTGTTAAGTATATTAATAGTTTGTTCCTTTTTGTTGCTGAATAGTTTCCTTCCTATGGTATGGATGTAAACAGTTTATTTAATCTTTATCCATTGAAGGACATTTGTGGTACTTCCGGTTATTGGCTCTTACGAAAAATAGTTGCTGTCTACATTCATGTACAGGTTTTTGTATAAATGGAAGTTTTAATTTTTCTGGTATAAATGTCCAAGAGTGCAGTTGCCTCCTGATCTCTAATCTATGAGTTTAGTTTTATAAGAAATGGTTGAACTTTTTGCTCCATCAGCAGGTGTATAGAGTTACCCAGTGTCTCAGCAACTTAGATATCATTTGGTATTATCACTCTTTTCTTTTTTAGTCATTCTGATGGGTATGTCATGCTAGTTTTAATTTATATTTCTCCAGGGAAGTGACTAATACTGATGAATGTCTTTTTATGTGGTTTTGCCATCTGTATGTCATTTTTGATTTAATGTCTGTTCAAGTCTTTTTGCCACCTTTGAAATGATGTTATTTTCTTTTTTTTT
>NW_003852546.1:893792-903673 GCF_000181295.1 Otolemur garnettii | reverse complement strand
CCATTTTTTGGTTGCAGCTGTCATTGTTGTTTGGCGGGTCCGGGCTGGGGATTCGAACCCGCCACCTTAGGTGTAGGTGGCTGGCGCCTTAGCCGGTTGAGCCATAGGCGCTGAGCCGAGAGTTCTTTTTTAAAAATTTTTTGTTTAAAATAACACTTTCAGAATAAAGATTTCTTTCTTTCTTTTATTTTTTTGATGTAAGTTCTTTCTCAGATATATGCTTTGCAAAGAGACTCTGTTAGTCTATGGCTTATCCAGTCTCTTGACAGTGTCTTTTGTAGAAGTTTTAAATTTTGATGAATTTGCTCTTTTATGAATTACACTTTTGGTGTTACATATAAGAAAGATTTGCCTAAATCACATTTACAAAGATTTTCTCCTGTGTTTTCTTTGGAGGTTTTGTGGTCTTAGGTTTTATATTTAAGTCTGTGATCTATTTTGAATTAGTTTTTGTGTATGGTGTGAGATACGAACCCAAGTTTGTTGTTTTTACATCCATTTCTTCCCATTCCTTCGTTGAAAGGCTGCCTTTTCTCTGCTGTCTTGCTGCACCTTTGTAAAAAATTAGTTGACCATATACAAGGTCTGACAATTAAGTTTGCGAACTCAACCTATAAAAAGTGCTACCTACTTTATTGCTGAATAACACCGTGGTCATCTTTGAAGTACTCCCCTTGGGAAGTTATGCGCTGATGCTAGTGCCCAGTCTGTCCTTCAAAGCGGTTTTAGAACTCTTTTTCTGGAATGACTATCAGAGCCATCATTAGATAGCACACAAAAACACACAACAACAATAATGAACACCACTCAGCAAGACACTGCCACACTTCAGACAAACACAGCTATGAGATGCTCATATACCAATGTTATGAAACTTTACTGAATTGTTTGTACAATGCTGCCAATATAAGCATATGGTGGCAAAGTTTGTGAACTTAATTGTCAGACCTTGTATGATGACAGCTAGTTACCTTTATAGTAACTACTGAAATTGGATAGTATGATTTCTCCAACTTTGTTCTTTTTCTTTTTTTTCTTCCTTTGAGACAAAGTCTCAAGCTGTTGCCCTGGGTAGAGTGCTGGGTATGAGTACAACTCATAGCTACCTCAAACTCCTGGGCTTAAGCTATTCTCTTGCCTCAGCCTCCCATGTAGCTGGGACTATAGGTGCCTACCACAACGCCTGGCTATTTTTAGTTGTTGTTGTTGCAGCTGTCATTATTTTAGCTGGCCCAGGCTGGGTTCGAACCCGCCAGCCTCATTGTATGTGGCTGGCACCCTACCCACTGAGGTATGGTTGCTGCTTTCTTTTTCATTTTGATTATTTTATTTATTTATTTATTGCATTTTTTGACCAGGGCTGGGTTTGAACCTACCACCTGTGGTATAGGGGGGCCGGTGCCCTACTCTTTTGAGCCCCAGGTGCCGCCCTATTTTGATTATTTTAAATCTTATCCTTTTCCTTATAAATCTTAGAATAGCTTTCTAATTTCTACCAATAAAGCCTACTGGAATTTTGCTTGAGATTTTGAGATTGTGTTGAATCTGTGGGGAGCATTTGGGGAGAATGTGTATTTTTTTTTTTTTAAAGAAATAGGGTCTTGCTGTGTCACCCAGGCTGGAGTACAATGGTGCGATTATAGCTCACTGCAGCCACAAACTTCTGGGCTCAAATGAACCTCCTGCTTCAGCCTCTGGAGTGAGACTGTAGGTGTGAGCCACCATGCCTGGCCAAAGAACAGATATATCTTTTTTAAAAAATTTTTTATTTTTTGAGACAGAGCCTCAAGCTGTCACCCTGGGTAGCGTACCGTGGCATCACAGCTCACAGCAACCTCCAACTCCTGGGCTCAAGTGAGTCTCCTGCCTCAGCATCCCAAGTAACTGGGACCACAGGTGCCTGCCACAATGCCCGGCTATTTTTTGGTTGCAGCCATCGTTGTTTGGCAGGCCTGGGCTGGATTCGAACCTGCCAGCTCAGGTGTATGTAGCTGGCGCCTTAGCTGCTTGAGCCACAGGTGCCGAGCCTTTTTTAAGAGATGGGCTCTCACTGTGTTAAGCTGATGGTGAACTCCTGGCCTAAAGTGATCCTCCTGTCTCAGCTTCCCATAGTGCTGGGATTACAGGCATGAGCCATTGCACCTGGTGCATATGTTAATTTTATGTTTAACTTTTTAACTTGCTGTTACTTGTTATTTTTAATTTTTGATATCTCGCTGTGGTTTTGATTTTCATTTCCCTAATGACTACTGGTGTTAAGGATCTTTTCATGTGCTTACTGGCGATTTATATATCTTCCTTGGAAAATTGTCTGTTCAAGTTTTTTGCCATTTATTTATTTAAGGACAGAATCTCACTGTGTTACCCTCGATAGAGTGCTGTGGAGTCACAGCTCATAGCAATTTCCAACTCCTGAGCTTAAGTGATTCTCTTGCCTTAGCCTCCCAAGTAACTGGGACCAGAGGTGCCCGCTACAATGCCTTGGCTGTTTTTTGGTAGCAGTTGTCATTGCTGTTTAGCAGGCTGGGGCCACGTTTGAACCCGCCAGCCTTGGTGTATCTGGGTGGCACTCTACTCACTGAGCTGTGGGTGCCAAGCCAACTCCATTATTTATTTATTTTTTCTACAGACAGGGTACCATTGCCCATTTATTTTTATATTTATTTATTTATTTATTTATTTTTGAGTCTGAGTCTCAATATGTTGCCCTCAGTAGAGTGCTGTAGCGTCACAGCTCATAGCATTTTCCAACTCTTGGACTCAAGCATTCTCTTACCTCAGCTTCCCTAGTAGGTGGGATTACAGGTGCCCGCCAATTTTTTGTTGTTGTTGTTGTTGTTGTTATTGTAGTTGTCGCTGTTTAGCTGGCCCAGGCCAGGTTTGAACCTACCAGTCCTGGTTATGTGGCTGGTAGCCTAACCACTGAACTACCGGTGCCCAGTCCACTGCTCATTTTTAAAAATTTTTTTTGCAGTTTTTGGCTGGGGCTGGGTTTGAACCTGCCACCTTTGGCATATGGGGCCGGCGCCCTACACCTTTGAGCCACAGGTGCCACTCCCCACTGCTCATTTTTAAATTGAATTTTTTAAATTGTTGAATTGTTAAGAGTTTTTTTATGTATTCTGCATACTAAACCCTTATCAGATCCATGATTTACAAATATTTTATCCCATTCTATAGGTCTTTTCATTTAATAGTGTTGTTTTGGTGTACAAAAGCTTTTATTTTTTACCAAGTTCAGCTTATTTTTTTCTTTTGTTGGCTCTGCTTTGGGTGTTATATCTAAGAATTCCTTGTCAAGCCTGAGATTACAAGGATTTACTCTTATGTTGCCTTCTAAAAGTTTCATGGTTTTAGCTCTTATAACTAAGCGTTTTAAAAATTTATTTTGAGGTTCGGCACCCCATAGCACCGTGGTTATGACACCAGCAACATACATTGAGGCGGATGGGTTAGAACCTGGCCTGGGCCAGCTAAACAACAATAACAGCTGCAACAAAAAAAAATAGCCAGGCATTGTAGCGGGCGCCTGTAGTCCCAGCAGCTTCCAACTCTTGGGCTCAAGAGATCCTATTGCCTTAGTTTTTCTACTTTTAGTAGAGATGGCTCAAGAGATCCTTTTGTCTCAGTTTTTCTGTTTTTGCTCAGGCTGCTCTCTAACTCATGGGCTCAAGGTATCCATCTGCCTTGGCCTCCCAGAGTCCTAGGATTGCAGGCGTGAGCCACTGAGCCTGGCCAGTATGTGTTTTTTTTTTTCTTTTCGTTTTTTGAGACAGAGTCTCACTTTGTCACCATTGGTAAGAGTGCCGAGTGCTGTGGCGTCACAGCTCACCGCAACCTCAAACTCTTGGGTTTAAGCGATTCTCTTGCCTCAGCCTCACAAGTAGTTGGGACTACAGGTGCCCGCCACAACGTCCGACTATTTTTATTTTTGGTTGTAGTTGTCGTTGTTTGGCAAGCCTGGGCTGGAGTCGAACCCGCCAGCTCTGGTATATGTGGTGGGCGCCCTAGCTGCTGAGCTAAAGGAGCCGAACCAAGTATGTGGTTTTGAATGACTAACTTCTTTCACTTAAGAACTTACAGTGTTTGAAAGTTTATCTGTGTTGCTTGTATAGGTACTTCATTCATTTTTATGGCCATACAATATTCTATTGTATGGTTATGCCACATTTTATTTTTATTTTTTGTTTGTTTATTCATAAATTAGCATCATTTGTTAGTTTTCAATGTATAAGTTGTGCACTGCTTCTTAAGTTTATTCCTGTGTATTTTATTCTTTTTGATGCTATTTTACATTTCAGTTTCTTTTTTTTTTAGACTGAATTTAATTTGTCACCCTCAGTAAAGTGCTATGGCCTCACAGCTCACAGCAACCTCAAATTCTTGGGCTCATGAGATTCTCTTGCCTTAGCCTCCCAAGTAGCTGGGAATACAGGTGCCAGCCATAACGCCTGGCTATTTTTAGAGACAAGATCTCACTGTGGCTCAGGCTGGTCTCGAACTCGTGAGCTCAGGTAATCCACCCGCCTGAGCCTCTAAGAGTGCTAGGATTACAGGCTAAATTTCAGTTTCTGATTGTTCATTGAAAGTATATAGATATATAATTGATTTTCATTTTTGATTTTATATCCTGTAATCTCATTAAACATACATAGTAGCTTTTTGTAGGCTTTATCAGATTTTTTACATAGACAACTATATATGATCTGCAAATATAGAAGGTTTTACTATCTCCCTTCCAATCTGAATGCCTTTTTTTTCCCTATGGGTTCGAACACCCGCCTGGGTTCAGTAATCTCATTAAACATACATAGTAGCTTTTTGTAGGCTTCATCACATTTTCTACATAGACAACTATATATGATCTGCAAATATAGATGGTTTTACTATCTCCTTTCCAATCTGAATGCCTTTTTTTTCCCCCCCTTTTTCTTGCCTGACTGCCCTGGCTAGAACCTCTAGTACAATGCTAAATAGAAGTGGTGAAAGTGCACACCATTGTTTTGTTCCTGTTCCTTCCCTGATGGTGAGAGTGTCACATGAGATGAACTCACAGGGTTATTACTATAATCTCGGTAGATGTGATCTGATTGTTTTCTCCATATAGGTCACTACAATGGCTATATTAAGAGCAAATTAAGTTATTTTGGGGTTTTACCCTTTCACAAGATAATACTAGTACATATTCTGTGTTCTATTATATGACTGTAAATTGACCTTATTTATTTTTTCCTATGTGTGGATATTAAGTTGTGTTTGCCTCACATTTCTGTTCTGTTGATTTTGCCCCTTTTGTCGAGCATAATTTGCTAGATAAATGGTTGCTGAGTCTCCTGACTATTTGTTGTGAGAATTTCCTTGAACAATTGTTTATTATTATTATTAATTTGAGACAGAGTCTCACTGTGTTGCCCTCAGTAGAGTGCTGTGGCATCACAGCTCACAACAATCTCAAACTCTTGGGCTTAAGTAATTTTCTTGCCTCAGCCTCCCAGTAGCTGGGACTATAGGTGCCTGCCAGAACACCCAGCTATTATTTGGTTGTAGTTGTCATTGTTGTTTGGCAGGCCTGGGCAGGATTTGAACCCTCCAGCTCTGGTGTATTGGTTGGCGCCTTAGGCACTGGCGCCAAGCCCATAATTATTTTTTTTTAAGCAATGATAAAATCATTGGAATTCTTTGCTTTTTTTTTTTCTGAGACAGAGTCTCACTTTGTAGAGTGGTATGGCAGCATACTACTGTCACCCTTAGTAGAGTGGTATGGCAGCATAGCTCACAGCAACCTCCAACTCTTGGGCAAGCGATCCTCTTGCCTCAGTTTTCTATAGAAAAACTAAAACTAAAACGGGATCTTGATTTTGCTAAGGCTGGTCTCAAACTCGTGAGTTCAAACAATCCTCCTGGCTCAACCTCCCAGAATGCTAGGATTACAGGTATGAGTCACTGAGTCCAGCTGAAAATCTTTGCTTTTTTTTTTTTTTTTGGCCAGGGCTGGGTTTGAACCTGCCACCTCTGGCATATGGGGCCAGCACCCTAACCCCTTTGAGCCACAGGTGCCGCCCACCTTTGCTTTTTTAAAAACCTGTCTCTGGAAGTATTTTCTTTCTTTCTTTTTTTTTTTTTTTTGAGACAGAGCCTCAAGCTGTCCCCCTGGGTAGAGTGCTATGGCATCACGGCTCACAGCAACCTCCAACTCCTGGGCTCAAGCGAGTCTCCTGCCTCAGCCTCTCAAGTAGCTGGGACCACAGGCGCCTGCCACAATGCCCGGCTATTTTTTGGTTGCAGCCGTCCTTGTTGTTTTGGCAGGCCCAGGCTGGATTCCAACCCACCACCTTAGATGTATGTGGCTGGCGCCTTAGCCACTTGAGCCACAGGTGCCAAGCCTGGAAGTATTTTCTTTCTGCTTTAAGGGATGAGAGTAGATTTGGAATACTTGTCTGACATTCTACATTCTCCCTACCAGTCTTTTCAGTATCTTTTTGAGTGAAGTGAATTTTCCTTGTTTAATGTGATTTGGGGGTATAAATTAGTTAACTTTCTTCAGTTTCTCTTGCTGCTTGTTTTCTTTACTTTTTCTTTTTTAAAATCTTCCAGAGTGGTTCCACACCCTTACCTGAGTGATTAGGGCTCCGACCACATACACCAGGGCTGGTGGGTTTGAACCTACCTGCGTGTTCTAAACAATGACAACAACAACAAAAAAATAGCTGGGCCTTGTGGTGGGTGCCTGTAGTCCCAGCTGCTTGGGAGGCTGAGGCAAGAGAATCGCTTAAGCCCAAGAGTTTGAGGTTGCTGTAAGCTGTGACGCCATGTTACTCTACTGAGGGTGACATAGTGAGACACTGTCCAAAAAAAAAAAAAAAATCTCCTAAACCTCTGTCATCCATCTTTTGCTTCTTTGTTGCATTATTAGATTATGCTAATCTAATCTCATTTTCAACATAGTTTTTTTTTTTAGTATTCATCTTTTTTTTTTTTTTGAGACAGAGTTTTAATATGTCACCCTCAGTAGAGTGCTGCGGTATCACAGCTCACAGCAACCTTAAACTCTTGGGCTTAAGTGATTCTCTTGCCTCAACCTCCCAAGCAGCTAGGACTACAGGTGCCCACCACAATGCCCAGCTATGTTTTTGTTGCAGCTGTCATTGTTGTTTTTAGCTGGCCTGGGCCGAGTTCAAACCCATGAGCCTTGGTGTACATGGCCAGTGCTGTAACCACTGTGCTATGGGTACTGAGCCAGTATTCATCGTTGTTTTGTAATGTTCTCATTTTCTTTTCCAAGTTTCTAAAGTTTTGCTTTTAGCTAATTGATAGCTCAACTCTTATTTTTCTTAGAAAGTAATATATGTATATATATACATATATACATGTATACATATATATTTCTTAATTATAAGGATCATCAAAAGTTATATGTGCACTTTGTTTATGTATTTGTTTATTTATTTTCTGAGACAGAATCTCACTTTGTCACCCTTGGTAGAGTGCTGTGGCGTCTTAGCTGACAACAACCTCAAACTCTTGGGTTTAAGTGATTCTCTTATTTCAGCTTCCCAAGTAGCTGGGACTACAGGCACTCACCACAGTGCCCAGGTATTTTTAGAGGGGGGTCTGGCTCTTGCACAGGCTGTTCTCGACCTTGGGAGCTCAGGTAATCCACCTGCCTTGGCCTCCCAGAGTGCTAGTATTATAGGCCTGTGAACTTTGTTTAAAGAATCAAATAATTGGCTTGGTGCCTGTGGCTCAAGCGGCTAGGGCGCCAGCCACATACACCTGAGTTGGTGGATTCAAATCCATCCCGGGCTCGCCAAACAACAGTGACGGCTGCAACAGAAAAATAGCTGGGCATTGTGGCAGGCATCTATGGTCTCAGCTGCTTGAGGTGGAGGCAGGAGAATCGCTTGAGCCCAGGTGTTGGAGGTTGCTGTGAGCTGTGATGTAACAGCACTCTACCCAGGGCAACAGCTTGAGGCTCTGTCTCAAAAAAAAAAAAAAAAAAGAATCAAATAGTTCAGTCTTGGTGCTCATTGCTCAGTGGTTAGGGCGCTAGCCACATACACAAGGGCTGGTGGGTTTGTACCTGCGCTGGGCCTGCTAAACAACAATGACAACTATGGGCAGTGCCTGTGGCTCCACTGGTCCCATGTACCAAGGGTGGTAGGTTCAAACCTGGCCCTGGCCAAATTGCAATGAAAAAATAGCTGGGTGTTCTGGCAGGTGTCTGTAGTCCCAGCTACTCGGGGGGCTGAGGCAAGAGAATCACTTAAGCCCAGGAGTTGGAGGTTGCTGTGAGTAGTGACATTACAGCACTCTACTGAGGGGATGAAGTGAGACCTATCTCTAAAAACTAACAAAAACAATGACAACTGCAACAAAAAAATAGTTGGGCATTGTGGTGGGCACCCGTAGCCCCAGCTCCTTGGGAGGCTGAGGCAAGAGAATAATTTATGCCGAAGAGTTTGAGGTTGCTGTGAGCTGTGATGCCATGGCACTCTACCAAGGGCAACATAGACTCAGTCTCAAAAAAAAAAGAAGGGCTCGGCGCCTATAGCTCACCGGGCTAAGGCGCCAGCCACGTACACCTAAGGTGGTGGGTTCGAATCCCCAGCCCGGACCTGCCAAACAACAATGACGGCTGCAACCAAAAAATAGCCAGGCGTTGTGGCGGGCGCCTGTGGTCCCAGCTACTTGGGAGGCGGAGGCAGGAGACTCGCTTGAGCCCAGGAGTTGGAGGTTGCTGTGAGCTGTAATGCCACGGCACTCTACCCAGGGGGACAGCTTGAGGCTCTGTCTCAAAAAAAAAAAAAAAAAAAAAGAAGAATCAAATAGTTCAATAAGGCTTATTCTGAAAAAGTCCTCTCTGCCTCTTTGTCACCTTACATTCTCTTCTGCCTGGAGGCATCTGCATTGAAACTCTTTTTGCAGTTTCTTTTTGGTATTTGCCTTCAGATCTCTAGTTGACATATTCTACTACTATTCTTGATTGTTTCAAATTTAGCTGTTTAGTAGTATTTTTTTTTTAATTTAGCTGTTAATGATTGACTTCTTTAGGAGAAAGAAGATTTTTAGCACACTATATCTCCCAAGTGTATGTAGGCATGATTCTTACTTCCCAATATGGTTAAATCATAATTGTGATTAGATTATTATTATTATTTATTATTTGGAGACGGGGTTTTGCTTGGTGACATAGGCTAGAGTACAGTGGTATTGTCAAAGCTTACTGCAACTTGTAACTCCTGGGTTTGAGGGCTGCTCCAGACTCAGCCTCCTGAGTGCACACACCATACCTGACTAATTTTTTTATTTTTTAACATTCTTTTTTTTTGCAGTTTTTGCCTGGGGCTGTGTTTGAACCCGCCACCTCCAGCGTATGGGGCCAGCGCCCTATTTCTTGAGCCACAGGCGCTGCCCCAATTTTTTAATTTTTTGTAGAGATGGGGTGTTTCTCTTGCTTAAGCTTGTCTCAAACTCCTGACCTCAAGTGATCCTTCTGCCTCAGCCTTTTATGGGATTGTAGCCATGAGCCACTATTCACATTTTGGTATTCTTAGCTAAGCCATATACTGCATATACGTATGTAACTTTTTTCATTCCATGTACAAGTCGTTATTGTTTCAAGAATTAATGGTCTTTTTTGTCGTAGTTCTGTGTATTTGTGCTAATTCATTCCTGAAGTCTCTTCCAGGTGCTTGAATCTCAGGTTAGCATTTTCAAACACTAGTTTGTTGGTTTTATTTTCTTGAGACTTTTCTCACAGAGCCTCCTTTTTTTTTTTTTTTTTTGAGACAGAGCCTCAAGCTGTTCCCCTCAGTAGAGTGCTGTGGCATCACAGCTCATAGCAACCTCTAACTCCTGGGCTCAAGCGAGTCTCCAGCCTC
>NW_003852546.1:891966-893132 GCF_000181295.1 Otolemur garnettii | reverse complement strand
TATTTTTTGGTTGCAGCCATCATTGTTGTTTGGCGGGTCCGGGCTGGGGATTTGAACCCGCCACCTTAGGTGTACGTGGCTGGCGCCTTAGCTAGTTGAGCTATAGGCGCCAAGCCTAGTCTGCAACTTTAATGACTTCATTTATTAGCTTCAGTTTTTTGTGGATCCTATGGGATTTACTATATGTGCCATCTGCAAAAAGAGATAGTTTTACTTCTTCCTTTCTAGTCGGATGCCTTTTATTTATTTTTGTTGCTTAATTGCTCTGGCTAGGATTATCAGTACAATATTGAATAGCAGTGGTGAAAGTAGACATCCTTATCTTATCCTTAATCTTAGGGGGAAAGCTTTCAGTCTTTTGCCATTAAGTATGATGTAGCTGTGGGTTTTTTTTTTTTTTTTTTTTTTTGAGACAACATCTAGCTCTGTTGCCCAGGCTTGAATGCAGTGGAGTCATCATAGCTTACTGCAACCTCAAACACCTGGCCTCAAGTAATCCTCCCACCTGAGGCTCCCAAGTAGCTGGGACTACAGGTGTGTACCATCATGCCCATTTTTCCTATTTTTCTGTAGAGACAGGGTCTTGCTCTTGCTTTTGCTCAGCTGGTCCCAAATTCCTGGCCTCAAGTGATCCTCCCTCCTCAGCCTCACGAAGTGCTAGGATTACAGGCATGAACTGCTAAGCTCAGCTAATTCTTTTTTATTAATGATGAAAATATGTTGAATTCTGTCAATTTTTTTCTGTGTTGATTGAGGTAATCATGTGGATTTTTTCCCCTTTACCTCTATTAGTGTGCTATATTGTATTTGTTGAGGTACCTTTTGCATTCTTAGGGATAAAACCCACTTGGTCTTTTGTTTTTTAGAGACAGAGTCTCACTATGTCGCCCTAGGTAGAGTGCATGGTGTCACAGCTCACAGCAACCTCCAGCTCTTGGGCGAGATTCTCTTGCCTCAGCCTCCCAAGTAGCTGGGACTACAGGTGCCCGCCACAATGCCCAGATATATTTTGTTGCAGTTTGGCCAGGGCCGGGTTTGAACCCACCACTCTCAATATATGGGACCGGCGCCCTACTCACTGTGCCACAGGTGCCACTCCACTTGGTCTTTTTAATGTGTTCTTGGATTCAGTTTGCTAGTATGTATTTTTTTTTTTTTTTTTTTGA
>NW_003852546.1:886841-891672 GCF_000181295.1 Otolemur garnettii | reverse complement strand
CGGGTCCGGGCTGGGGATTCGAACCCGCCACCTTAGGTGTACGTGGCTGGCGCCTTAGCGGGTTGAGCTATAGGCACCGAGCCTAGTATGTATTTTTTAGGAGGGATTTTTGTGTTTGTATTCATAATGGCATATTGGTCTATAGATTTTGTGGTATCTTTGTCTTGCTTTAGTGTCAGGAAAATGCTGGCCTCATAGAATGTGTCTGGAAGTGTTCAGTCCTCTTGATGTACATATTTTTGGAATAGTTTGAGGATTGCCATTGATTCTTCTCTAAATATTTGGTAGAATTCACCACTAAAGCCATCTGATCCTGGGAGATTTTTGACTACTGATTCAATCAATCTCTACTTTTTTTTTTTTTTTTTTTTTTGAGACAGAGCCTAAGCTGTCACCCTGGGTAGAGTGTTGTGGCATCACATCTCACAGCAACCTCCAACTCCTGGAATTAAGTAATTCTCTTACCTCAGCCTCCCAAGTAGCTGGGACTACAGGTGTCTGCCACAAAGCCTGGCTGATTTTTTTGGGTTGCAGCCGTCATTGTTGCTTGGCGGGCCTGGGCTGGATTTGAACCCGCCACCTTGGGTGTACGTGGCTGGTGCCTTAGCCACTTGAGCCGCAGGCACCAAGCCCATTTCGGTGATTTTAAAAAGTATATTCACAGAATTTTGCAACCATCACTACAGTTACTTTTAGAACATTGATTATTTTCTAAATCAATTACCCCCCTCTCCAAATCTTAAAAGTTCCAAAATTCAGGGCTTATAGAAATAAGTTAAAGAATATTAGCTAATGACGGCAACATCAGGACCTAAAGAAGTGTAAGTTATTTTCCATTGGTATGAATGTAATGAAACAATATTATCTCCTTGAGTACTTTTGAGAAGAAACTAAAGGTTTATGCTTTTCTCTGTTGTATCTATGAATGATGTTGTCTTTGGTTTCCCAGTGATGATCTCCTTGGAAAAAGTGAAAGTGTTTAACCAGCACCTTGTACTAGAGTTTAGTGCTCCTACCTTTGTGAAAATGGATAATAATCTTTCCTGAATGTGAAGTTGGCAAAATACCCTTAATTGCTGCAAACATTCTCAGTAGGTAATCGGCAGGGCTTGCTTAGTGTTAAATGTTCCGACAAGGGCCACATTTTAAAAGTTCTGTCTTTGTGAGGATTACTTTAATGATCAGTCCTAAATTAAAAGCTCAGATGAGTTATTTTCTGTTGAAGTAAAGGGAACACGAAGGTGTCATATGGCTGTTGTAACCTGGTCTTCTGTGAGCAAAGATATGATGTGTAATAGAAGAAAAGAACTATCAATATTAATCATAAATACTTTGAAGAGGCTGGGTGCAGTAACTCATGCCTTTAATCCAGCACTTTGGAAGGCCCAGGCAGGAGCATCACTTGAGACTAGTGGAGACCAGTGAGGACTCAGGCATAGTAAGACCCAGGCTCTGCAAAAAATGTATTTTAAAGGCTGGGCACAATAGCTTACTTATTGTGGGAGGCTGAGGCGGGTGGATTGCTTAAGCTCAGAAATTTGAGACCAGCCTGAGCAAGAGCGAGACCCTGTCTCTAAAAAATAACTGGGCGTTTGGCAGGCACCTGTAGTCCCAGCTACCTGGAAGGCTGAGGCAAGAGGATCACTTTTTTGAGCCCAGGAGTTTGAGATTGCTGTGAGCTTTGATGTTACAGCACTCTGCCCAGGGTGACAGTGAGACTCTGTCTCAAAATATATATATAAATATATTTTAAAATATCCAGGTATAGTGTTATGGGCTTGTAGTACCAGCTACTTGGAAGGCTGAGGCAGGCAGATTGTTTCAAAGCTGCTGTGAGCTATGATACAACTGAACTCGAGCCCTAGCAACAGAGGGAGATGCTGTCTCAAACACTTAAACAAAAAATTTTTTTACAGAGAAATCTTGCATTTTACTGGAAGGAAACTGAGGCCTAAAGAAGGTAAATGATATGACTAAGGAGTCACAGTTAATGGCAGAAGTAGACTAAATTCTAGCATTTGAATTTGAGTTTGTAATCCCTATTTTTAGGAAAGCTATCATGTACCCACATAACTAAAATAGCCTTTGGAAGACTGTGTTTCATTCTTCATTTTAACCTGCAAATTCCAAATGAGGCCCAATTTATGTATTATATATCATTCTGTAATTCTGTGAATGTTATTTAGAATTATGGATCTAATTATTTCTTTTATGAAAGCATTTATTGTTTTTAGATTATAATGTTTTTGATTATCACTTTAGAAAATGTGAAAATAAAGAAAAAATAACTATGTGCTAGGTAATAATTACATATATCTACAGAAATAGCCAAATCTCTTTAATGAAACTAAAGAGATGTACATTTATGTTTCACTTTTTTCTCTCAAGATTATTATTATTTGCTTTTCATCTAATATTTTATACCTCTAAATTTTTCTAATTTCTTGTTTTGTTGATTTTTTCTTTTTGCCTTCCTCCCCATAGATCTTGAGCCAGATGATTGTGCATCCATTTACATCCTTAATGTAGATCCACCTCCATCTACTTTAAACTCACCATTTTGCTTACCACATCATGGATTAACGTCTCACTCTTCTGTTTTGTCTCCATCGTTTCCGCTCCAAGGTCACAAAAATTATGAAGGAACTTGTGAGATTCCTGAATCTAAATATAGCCCATTAGGTGGTCCTAAACCTTTTGAGTGCCCAAGTATTCAAATTACATCTATCTCTCCAAACTGTCATCAAGAAATAGATGCACATGAAGATGACCCACACATAAATGATCCAGAAAGGGAATATTTAGAAAGGCCTTCTAGAGATCATCTCTATCTTCCTCTAGAGCCATCCTACCGGGAGTCTTCCCTTAGTCCTAGTCCTGCCAGCAGCATCTCTTCTAGGAGCTGGTTCTCAGATGCGTCTTCTTGTGAATCTCTTTCACACATTTATGATGATGTGGATTCTGAGTTGAATGAAGCTGCAGCCCGGTTTACTCTTGGATCCCCTCTGACTTCTCCTGGTGGCTCTCCAGGAGGCTGCCCTGGAGAAGAATCTTGGCATCAACAGTATGGACTTGGACACTCCTTGTCACCCAGGCAATCTCCTTGCCACTCCCCTAGATCCAGTATCACTGATGAGAATTGGTTGAGCCCCAGGCCAGCTTCAGGACCTTCATCGAGGCCCACTTCTCCTTGTGGGAAGCGGCGGCACTCCAGTGCTGAAGTTTGTTATGCTGGGTCTCTTTCACCCCATCATTCACCTGTTCCTTCTCCTGGTCACTCCCCTAGGGGAAGTGTAACAGAAGATACCTGGCTCAATACTTCTGTCCATAGTGGATCAGGCCTTGGCCCTGCACTTTTTCCATTTCAGTATTGTGTAGAGACTGATATCCCTCTGAAAACAAGGAAGACTTCTGAAGATCAAGCTACCATATTACCAGGAAAATTAGAGCTCTGTTCAGATGATCAAGGGAGTTTATCACCCTCCCGGGAGACTTCAATAGATGATGGCCTTGGATCTCAGTATACTTTAAAGAAAGATTCAGCTGGTGACCAATTTCTTTCAGTTCCTTCACCCTTTACATGGAGCAAACCAAAGCCTGGCCACACCCCTATATTTCGGTGAGTTGATGGAAATGGCTGCTGGTTGTTTTTTATGCTTATGGGTCATTGGCGGCATGTTATTACATTATCTATATGCAATGGTGTGACCATTTCTCTTCTTCCCATTTTTAGAAAAAATTTCTGGCATATAGATAACTTAACGTTTATATTTTCATTTGTATTTACATGGGTTAAATATAATTTTTAAAGTGTATAAATAATGAATTATAGATAGTAATAAATTCTACTTAGGAATCCTTAGAAGGAATTTTCTTTTTTTTTTCCTTTTTTTTTTTGAGACAGACTCTTCACTTTATCGCCCTTGGTATAGTGCCGTGGCATTACAGCTCACAGCAGCCTCCAATTCTTGGGCTTTTTAGCTGGAACTATAAGTGCCTGCCACAATACCCAGCTATTTTTTGTTGCAGTTTGACTGGGGCCAGGTTCAGACCCGCCACCTCGGTATATGGGGCTGGTGCCCTAACCACTGAGCAACAGGTGCCACCCCCAGAGGGAATTTTCTTAAAACTAGGAAAGTTTTATGTATTTCTTGGTATGCAAAAAGAATGAAAAAAAGTTTTATTTAAGGTGGATTATCGTATAAATTAATTTTTTTTTTGAGACAGAGTTTCACTTTGTCGTATATGGCAACAGGTGCCACCCCCAGAAGGAATTTTCTTAAAACTAGGAAAGTTTTATGTGTTTCTTGGTATGCAAAAAGAATGAAAAAAAAGTTTTATTTAAGGTGGATTATAGTATAAATTAATTTTTTTTTTTTGAGACAGAGTTTCACTTTGTTGCCCTCTGTAGAGTGCTATGGTGTCACAGCTCATAGCAACCTCCAGCTCTTGGGCTTATGATTCTCTTGCATCAGCCTCCCAAGTAGCTAGACTGCCCCAGCTACTGTGGCATCACAGCTCACAGCAGCCTCCAATTCCTGGGCTTTTTAGCTGGAACTATAGGTGCCTGCCACAGCACCCAGCTATTTTTTGTTGCAGTTTGGCTGGGGCTGGGCTTGGACTTGCCACCCTTGGTCACCCTCGCCACTGAGCCACAGGTGCTACCTTAAATTTCTAATAAAAATAATTGGGGGCTCGGCGCCTATAGCTCAACCGGCTAAGGCGCCAGCCACGTACACCTAAGCTGTCGGGTTCGAATCCCCAGCCCGGACCCGCCAAACAACGATGATGGCTGCAACCAAAAAATAGCCGGGCGTTGTGGCGGGCGCCT
>NW_003852546.1:877634-884696 GCF_000181295.1 Otolemur garnettii | reverse complement strand
CACAGCTCACAGCAACCTCTAACTCCTGGGCTCAAGGGAGTCTCCTGCCTCAGCCTCCCAAGTAGCTGGGACCACAGGCGCCCGCCACAGCACCCAGCTACTTTTTGGTTGCAGCCATTATTGTTGTTTTGGCAGGCCTGGGGCTAGATTTGAACCCACCACCTTAGGTGTATGTGGCTTAGCCACTTGAGCCACAGGCACCAAGCCAATTTGAAATATTTTCATCAAACTGGTTAACATAGCCTTCACAGAATTTTCTTAGTTATTGTGTTAAGAAATTTATATTGTACATTTAGTAAATTTCACATGTACCTTGTAAGATGCACCTTAGGTGTGGTCTTACAATTACCCTCCCTCCCTCACCAATTACTCTCCCTCCACCTGTCCTCCCCCCCCAAAAAAAACTTTTAAAGATGCTGCAGTGACAGGGTATTTTTTCAGCTAATTATGTACTGAAATTAAATTTTTACCTCAAAAGATAAATTTTTATCTCAAAGATAATGTTGTTGCTGAACATACCCACTTTTTCAGAGAGACAGGGAAAACAGCTATCAGTGGGGCTGGGTGTAGTGGCTCATGTTTGTAATTCTAGCACTCTGGGTGGCCAAAGCCAGTGGATTGCTTAAGCTCAGGAGTTTGAGACTAGCCTGAGCAAGAGTCTCTTAAAAAATAGCTGGGCATTGTGGCAGGTGCCTGTAGTCTCAGCTATTTGGGAGGCTGAGGCCAGAGGATCACTTGGGCCCAAGTGTTTGAGGTTGCTGTGAGCTACGATGCTACGGCACTTTACTCAGGGCATGAGACTCTGTCTCAAAAAAACAAAAACAAAAACAGAAATCTCAGCAATCAGGAGGAAATAGGGAATGCAACACGTGCATTGACTGAGTCCCACAGATATCTATCTACCAGGGAGGAGAATAGAGATACTGAGACAAAGAAAGAGATATTGAGATACTTGGAAAGATACTGATACACATACACACATGTGCACTTTTGCTTTAAGAAATTAAATTATTAAAAAATTAAATTATCATTTTTTTGTGTACATCTAGTTGAGAAATTTACAGTTTTGTAGTTTGTTAGAATTTGTCCTTTTCAAAAAGGGAGACCAAAAAGTAAGTAAAATAGATTGTATTCTTCAGATTAAAGAATGATTTATTAAGCACCCACCATAACCAGAGCTATAACTTACTAAATGAAGTTTTTTCTGGAATACTTTGTTTCAAAAATCACAGGAGGAAATACTGATGCTGACAAAGAAGTAATTAATTTGAGTCACTGCTTGCAATAATAGCATAGTAAAATGTGTATTTGTATGTTTTGTTTATAGCACATCTTCATTACCTCCATTAGACTGGCCTTTACCAACTCATTTTGGACAATGTGAACTGAAAATAGAAGTCCAACCTAAAACTCATCATCGAGCCCATTACGAAACTGAAGGTAGCCGAGGGGCAGTAAAAGCATCTACTGGGGGCCATCCTGTTGTGAAGGTATGAGACTGTTGGGGCTTGTTTTGCAGATACCATGCACCTATTAATAGTTAGACAGGTCTGTTTGGTTAGGTATTACAGAGCCCAAAAGAGAAAACTCAAAAGTAAAGGGTCTGTTGTTTTGTGTACTTGTTGATATGGCTGCACTTCTGCATTCTGTTTTCTTTGGTAGACTGAAAGATACTCTTTCTGGACTGACTCTCCAACTGGGAAAACTCAAAGGAAAGTTACAGTGGTTAGATAGGTGTTTGATTAAAAAAGAGAGAGATTGCTGGGCACAGTGGCTCATGCCTATAATCCTAGTCCTCTTGGAGGCCTGAAAGGGTGTATTGCTTGAGCTCAGGAATTCTAGACCAGCCTGAGCAAGATTGAATCCTGTCTCTACTAAAAATCTAAAAATTAGGTAGGCCTTGTGGCAGGTGCTGGTAGTCCCAGCTACTGGGGAGGCTCAGGCAAGAGGATTGCTCAGGCCTTAGAGTTTGAGGTTGCTATGAGCTATGACGCCAGGGCACTCTACCCAGGGGTCAGAGGGAGACTTTGTGTCCAAAAAAAAGAGAGAGAGAGATTACTGTATTATGGTTATGAATATATGTTCACTTTAAATTTAAGTAATACAGGGCTGGGTGCAGTGGCTACTACCTATAATCCCAGCACCCTGGAGCAGGCGTCCTCAAACTGTGGCCTGCAGGCCACATGCAGCCTGCCTAGGACATTTATCTGGCCCGCCGGGTGTTTTTGCTGCTGCTGCCTGTCCTACTTAGCAGCCAACTTGTCCCAGGGCCCACAGTCCGGCCTTCCAGTGGTCTGAGGGACAGAAAACTGGCCCCCTGTTTAAAAAGTTTGAGGACCCCTGCTCTGAAGTCTAAGGCAGGTGGATCACCAGAGCTCACGAGTTCAAGACGAGCCTGAGCTAGAGTGATACCCATCTCTAAAGAAATAGCTGGGCATTGTGGCAGGCTCCTGTAGTCCCAACTACTTGGGAAGCTGAGGCAAGAAAATCACTTGAGCCCAAGAATTTGAGGTTGCTGTGAGCTGTGAGGCCATGGCACTCTACCTAGGATAACAAAGTGAGACTTTGTCTAAAAAGAAAAAAAAAAGTCATACAGAAGAGTGGAAAGAGTAAAGCAGTACATTACCCAATCTAACCCCCTTAGAAATAAGCAGTATTAGTGTTTAACATTTCAGATAATTCTCTATGTATATATTTAGTGAAAGATTAGATAGACAAGTAGAAAAATGAAAAATTTTAAGGTTAGGATTAGGATAGGATACTGAACATTTTTGTAGTTAAAATATATAATTTTCAGCCAGGCGTGGTGGCTCATGCCTGTAATCCCAACACTTGGGAGGCTGAGGCAGATGGATTGCCAGAGCTCACGGGTTCGAGACAAGTCTGAGCCAGAGCTACATGCTGTCTCTAAAAGAATAGCTGGGCGTTCTGGCAGGCACCTATAGTCCTAGCTACTTGGGAGGCTGAGGCAAGAGGATCACTTGAACCCAAGAGTTAGAGGTTGCTGTGAGCTAAGACACTACTGCATTCTACCTAGGGTGACCAAGACAGACGCTGTCTTAAAAAAAAAAAAAAAAGTGTGTGTTTATGTATATATATGTGTGTGAATATATATGTATGTATATATGTAATTTTCATTTGAATTTATTAGAAGAAATTAAAATAAAAAAAAATTTTTTTTTGAGACAGAGCCTCAAGCTATCCCCCTAGGTAGAGTGCTGTGGCATCACAGCTCACAGCAACCTCCAACTCTAGGCGAGTCTCCTGCCTCAGCCTCCCAAGTAGCTGGGATCACAGGCACCCGCCACAACACCTGGCTATTTTTTGGTTGCAGCCGTCATTGCTGTTTGGCAGGCCAGGGCTGGATTCGAACCCTCCACCTTAGGTGTATGTGGCTGGCGCCTTAGCCAAAATAAAATTTTTTTTTAAAATTATATTTAATGTATATGAAATATATGTCACATATAAAATTTTGAATCACAACAATTGAATCTTAATTTTACTTGAATGGTACATACAAAAATGAAATTGTAAGTAAAAGTAAGAACTTGGCATGGCACCCATAACTCAGTGGTTAAGGTGCTGGCCACATACCCCGGAGCTGGTGGGTTTGAACCCGCCTGGGCTTGCTAAATAACAATGACAACAACAGCAGCAACAACAACAACAACAACAAAATAGCTCGGTATATGGCAGTCACCTGTAGTCCCAGCTACTTGGGAGGCTAAGGTAAGAGACTCGCTTAAGCCCAAGAGTCTGAGGTTGCTGTGAGCTGTGATGCCCAGCACTCTACCGAGGGCAACATAGTAAAACTCTGTTTCAAAAGAAAAAAAAACAAAAACACAAAACTAAGAACTGTTGAATCTTAGATATTGATCTTAACTTTAAGTGTTCCTAAAAGATCTGAGGCCAAAAATAGAGATTAAACAAATTATCAAGAGATTGATTTAACTCATTGTTTCAGATGTAGATGGTATGAATTGACTCTTTGCTCTGAAAAATAGGGTGTAGTTGTCTTTCTTAACTTCCTCCTTTTCTACTCTGCCTTTTGAGTTTTGTTGGATATGCTATTAACTTTAGAGTTACAGCTCACCCTCTATTTTCCAAATTGTTTAGTCTTAGTCCTGTATCCAGTTGGATTCAATGCTTACTATTAGTTCTTTTTGATTTATTTCATTGTTAAGCTTTTTGGGTTTTTGTTTAAGAAGGCCTTTGGATTCTACATTGAGATTTGAGAATGTCTGTTGCATTTTATATACTCAAACATCAGAATAGCTATATATAATAATCTTGAGTCACCTATTTCTCTCAGAACTGTGTAGTTTTTTTCTGTTGTCTTATGGCATTGAATACTAGAAAGCCTTTATTGTTTTGTGTGCTTGTTTATATGGCTGCCCTTCTGCACTGAGTAGAGAAACTACTTTTTTTTTTTTTTTTTGAAACAGAGCCTCAAGCTGTCCCCCTGAGTAGAGTGCTGTGACATCCCAGCTCACAGCAACCTCCAACTCCTGGGCTCAAGCGAGTCTCCTGCCTCAGCCTCCCAAGTAGCTGGGACCACAGGTGCCCCCCACAACACCTGGCTATTTTTTTGGTTGCAGCCGTCATTGTTTGGCAGGCCTGGGCTGGATTCAAACCCTCCACCTTAGGTGTATGTGGCTGGTGCCTTAGCTGTTTGAGCCATAGGGGCCGAGCCTTGAGGCATAGGCGCCAAGCTGAGAAACTACTTATACTGAAGTGATTTTCTTCATTTTCTTTTCTTTCCGTTTTTTGTTTGTTTGTTTATTTGACACAGAGTCTTATTCTGTTGGCCTGGGTATAGTGCCCTAGTGTCATAGCTCAAAGCAGTCTCATTCTCTTGGGTTCAAGCAATCCTCTTGCCTTAGCCTCTGAGTACCTGGGACTATAGGTGCCCACCAAGAGGCCTGGGAATTTTTTTTTCTATTTTCAGTAGAGACAAGGCTCTTGCTCTTGCTCAGGCTGGTCTCAAACTCTTGAGCTCAAGTAACCCACCTCGGCCTCCCAGAGTGCTGGGATTATAGGTATGAACCATCATGCCCGGCCTATACTGAAGTAATTCCAGCAAATATAATTTATGAATGGTTATCTTTTATCTGAGCTATGCTTTATCATTATCTTTTAAACATATTTCACAGTTCTTTACAAATGAAAGTTTACATTTTATTTATTTATTTTTTTGCAGTTTTTGGCCGGGGCTGGGTTTGAACTCGCCACCTCTGGCATATGGGGCTGGCGCCTTACTCCTTTGAGTCACAACGCCACCCGAAAGTTTACATTTTAGATCAGATTTTATTTATTTATTTATTTATTTAATTTTATTTTTTTTGCAGTTTTTGGCCAGGGCTGGGTTTGAATCCACTACCTCCGGCATATGGGGCCAGTGCCCTACTCCACTGAGCCACCAGTGCTGCCCTTAAATCAGATTTTAAATGATTTGTAATAAGAAATGTCAGGAAAGGCTTGGTGCCTGTAGCACAGTGGTTACATCACTGGCCATATACACCAAGGCTGGTGGGTTTGAGACTGCCCTGGGCCAGCTAAACAACAATGACAACTGCAACAAAAAACAACCAGGTGTTGTGGCAGACACCTGTAGTCCTACCTACTTGGGAGGCTGAGGCAAGAGAATCTCTTAAGCCCAAGAGTTTGAGGTTGCTGTGAGCTGTGACGCTACAGCACTCCACAGAGTGTGACATAGTGAGACTCTTAAAAAAAAAAACTGAACTGGATTGGATGAGATAGCTCATACCTATAATCCCAGCACTTTGGGAGCCTGAGGTGGGAGGATGGCTTGAGGCTTGGAGTTTAAGATCAGTCTGAACATCATAGCAAGACCCTGTCTCTACACAAAAACTCTTTTAATTACCTAAGTGTGGTGGCACATGCCTGTAATCCTAGCTACTTAGGAGGCTGAGGTAGAATGATGGCTTGAGCCCAGAAGTTCAAAGTTACAGTGAGATATAATGTACCATATCCTGGACAACAGAGCTGGTCAATGCACCATATCATGGACAACGGAGCTGGACCATGTCTCTTAACAAGAACAACAAAATTGAGCTGGGAATGATGGTGTATGCCTGTACTCCCAGCTGCGGAGGCTGTACTGTGCAGTGATTATGCGGGAGAATAGCCATTGTACTCCTACCAAGGCAAGATACTCAGACTTCTCTCTTAAAAACAAACAAACAAACAAATAAATCAAAAAAAAAAAACAATAAAGAAACACTTCTAGTATCATCAAGTTTTTATATTCTTTTTATTAGTGACTTACTTTTTTTCTTATTGCTTCAAGAATTATTTCATTATACTTGAAATGATCAACTTAATGAGAGTATGTCTGGATATTGATGGTTCTTTGTCAGTCTTTCCCAGTACTTAAGATATTCACATCATTTATTGTGATCTTTGTTGAGACCTACCTCCATATTATTAAATGATTATTGCTTAGTGTTTCTAATTTATGTGTTAGACTTACAGTCATCTTTTGAATTTTAATTTGATTTTTTGGCTGAATATTCTTTTCATTTGGTATTTAATTATTATATTTGATCTTTTGATTTCTCAAATTTCTATTCTTTTTTTTTGTAGTTTTTGGCCGGGGCTGGGTTTGAACCTGCCACCTCCGGCATATGGGGCCAGTGCCCTACTCCTTGAGCCACAGGCGCCACCCTCAAATTTACATTCTTAAAATTTTTAGTATGGCACACTCATAAGCATTCAGTTCCTTGGCTCTGTGTATGTGTGTATGTGTTTAAATTATGTTCAACTGCATCATGCATAATTTGTTACTTTCATTAAATAAAAACAAAGCAAATCTATATTAAGATTGTCTAAATGTCATGCCTTTTGTCCCTATTTTGTTTAAGAGCCTTGGTTTGATAGCCAGAGGAGCTTAGGGTAAAAAATTAGATTAGGGCTTGGCGGCTCGGCGCCCATAGCTCAACCAGCTAAGGCGCCAGCCACGTACACCTAAGGTGGCGGGTTCGAATCCCCAGCCCGGACCCGCCAAACAACAATGACGGCTGCAACCAAAAAATAGCCGGG
>NW_003852546.1:874544-876858 GCF_000181295.1 Otolemur garnettii | reverse complement strand
GGACAAGATTACATATTATGGCCCACTCTTAAGTATTTCTGTGTATCATATTTTCATGAATGTTGCTTGTTTCCCTAGTACAACTCAGTTCTGGAAGATGGTAAGCCCTTGTGATCCTTATTGTGCCTTTGCCAAAGGCTCTGGAGCAGGATGTAGGATTATTTATATATTTACCCAAACTCTATTGTACGTATTTTTTATGTTTTCTTCTTCTTTTTTTGAGACAGTGTCTCCCTATGTCGCTCTCAGTAGAGTGCTGTGGTGTCACAGCAAACTCAAACTTTTGGGCTTAAGTGATTTCTCTTGCCTCAGCCTCCCAAGTAGCTGGAACTATAGGTGCCCGCCACAGTGCCAGCTATTTTTTTGTTGTGGTTGTCATTGTTGTTCATCTGGGCCAGGCTGGGTTTGAATCTGCCAGCCTTGGTGCATGTGGCTGGCGCTGTAATCACTGTGCTACAGGTGGCAAGCCTTTTTTCTTTTTTGAGACAGTCTCAAGCTGTCATCCTGGGTAGGGTGCTGTGGTGTCGTAGCTCACAGGAACCTCCAACTCAGGCTCCAGCTATCCTCTTGCCTCAGTTTTTCTATTTTTAGTAGAGACTGGGTCTTGCTTTTTCTCAGGCTGGTCTTGAATTGGTGAGCTCAAGCAATTCACCTGCCTCGGCCTCCTAGTGTACTAGGATTACAGGTATGAGCCACCTTGCCCGGCCTAAAACATTTTTTTAATTGACAGATAAAGTTATGTGTCTTCACCATGTTCAACCTGTTGTTTTTAAGTATATATACGTTGTAGAATGACTGAACCTAGCTAAGTAGTATATGCAGTTAATTCACGTAGCTATAATTTTATGGTGAGAACACATATTATATACTGTCTTAGCTTTTTCCAGGAATATGATATGTTAACTACTGTCACCATGTTGTACAATTGATATCTTGAACTTATTATCTAACTGAAATTTTGTATCCTTTGACCAACATCTCCCCAACACTCCCAGCCCCTGGTAACCGCTGTTTAAAATTCTCTACTTCTATCAGATCACCCTTTTTTTTGTAGTTTTTGGCCAGGGCCAGGTTTGAACCCACCACCTCTGGTATATGGGGCCAGCACCCTACTCCTTTGAGACACAGGTGCTGCCCCAGATCACCTTTTTTTTAAATACCACTTATGAGTGAGACACTGTGGTATTTGTCTTTTTGTCCTTGCTTTATTTTACTTAATTTAATGATCTTGAAGTTCAGGCATATTGTCACAAATCACAGGATTTTTTTCTTTTTTATGGTGGATAGTATTCTATTGTGTGTTTGTGTATACCACATTTTCTTCATCTGTTCATCCACTGGTGGACATTTAAGTTGTTTCCATATCTTGGCTATTGTGAATAGTGCTATAAAAAATATGGCAGTACGGATACTGGTTTAACATACTGATTTCATTTCCTTTGGATATATATCTAGTATTGGGATTGTTGGGTCATATAGTAGTTTGTCATTTTTTGAGGAACCTTTATACTGCTTTCCATAATTGCTATACTAATTCCTATAGCAGTGTACCAGGGTTCCCTTTTCTCCGTATTCTTGCCAACACTTATTATCTTTTGTCTTTTTTATAATAGTTTATGAGATGGTATCTCATTGTGTTTTTCAAAATTTTTTTATTTTTGAGGCAGTCTCATTCTATCACTCTGGGTAGAGTGATGTGGCATCATAGCTCACAGCAACCTCAAATTGCTAGGCTCAAGGGATCCTCTTACCGCAGCCTCCCAAGTTGCTAGGACAACAGGCACCTGCCATAATGCCCAGATAGTTTTTTTATTTTTAGAAGAGACCGGGTCTTGGTCTTGCTCAGGCTGGTCTTGAACTTCTGAGTTCAAGCGATACACCTTCCTTGGCCTCCCAGAGTGCTAGGATTAAAAGCATTAGCCACCTCACCCGGCCTCTCATTACAGTTTCAATTTACATTTTCCTGATAATTAGTGTTATAAACCATTTTTTCATATACTTGTTAACTATTTGTATTTTTTTTTTTGAGAGAGAGCTTCTCAAGCTGTTGCTCTAGGTAGAGTGTCTTGGCATTATAGCTCATAGCAACCTCCAAATCTTGGGTTCAAGAGATCCTCTTGCCTCAGTTTACTATTTTTAGTAGAGAAGCAGTCTTGCTTTTGCTGAGGCTAATCTCAAACTCATGAGCTCGAGCCTTCCAAAGTGCTTGGATTACAGGCATGAGCCACTGGCGCCTGGCCTATTTGTATGTTTTTATGTTGAGAAATGTCTATTCAGGTCCTTTTTTTTCTTTTTTTTTTTTTTTTTTTTGAGA
>NW_003852546.1:873132-874285 GCF_000181295.1 Otolemur garnettii | reverse complement strand
ATTCGAACCCGCCACCTTAGGTGTATGTGGCTGGCGCCTTAGCCGCTTGAGCCACAGGCGCCGAGCCCTTTTTTTCTTTTAATACAGTGGCACGATTATAGCTCACTGCAACTTCAAACTCTTGGGCTCAAGTGATCCTCCCGGCTGAGGACTATGGGGTATATACCACTATGCCCTGCTAAATTTTTGTAAAGACAATAATCTCACTGTGCTCAGCTTCCCAAAGAGCTAGGATTATAGGAATAAGCCACTGTGCCCAGCCCTCCAATTCCAAGATTTTATTTGAAGTATTTGTTTCTTTTTGTTGAATTGAGTTTCTTATTTTTTTCTTTTAAAGAACATATGTACCACCTTGACTGAGTTTCTTATAGTTTTTGGATATCAACCCCTTATCAGACATACAGTTTGCACATTTTCTCCCATTTTGTAGATTGTCTCTTTACTTAGTTAATTGTTTGCCTTGCTGTACAGAAGCTTTTTGGTTTGACATAATACCGTTTGTATGTTTTTGCTTTTGTTATCTGTGCTTTTGGGAGTCATATTCAAGAGATGTCATGGAGCTTCCCCCTGTATTTTCTCACAATAGATTAATAGTTATGGGTATTACATTTAAATCTTTAATTAATTAATTAATTAATTTTAAGACAGTCTTACCCTTGGTAGAATGCAATGGTGTCATAGCTCAGAACAACATCAAACTCTTGGGCTCAAGCAATTCTTTTGTCTCTGCCTCCTGAGTAGCTGGGACTACAGGAGCCTGCAACAACACTTGGCTATTTTTTCAAGATGAGGTCTTGCTGTGGCTCAGGCTGGTCTCGAACCCATGAGCTCAGGTAATCCACCTGCCTTGGCCTCCCAAGTGCTAGGATTATAGGCGTGAGCGACCGTGCCCAGCAAATCTTTAATTTATTTTGAGTTGATTTTTGTATCTAGTGTGAGATAAATATCTTAATTTAATTCTTCTGCATGTGGATATCTAGTTTTCCCATTTGTTTATTTTCTTATTTTTAATTTTTAAAGTGAAACAGTTGCATACAACCACACCATTTATCAAACAGGATGTGCTTTCCCCATTGTATTCTTTAATGCCTTTGTTAAAAATCAGTTGACTGGCTCGGCGCCTATAGCTCAACCGGCTAAGGCGCCAGCCACG
>NW_003852546.1:851652-872906 GCF_000181295.1 Otolemur garnettii | reverse complement strand
AAAAAAAAAAAAAAAAAAAAAATCAGTTGACTGTAAGGGTTCTTTTATTGTTGAGGGTTTTTTCTTGACTTATTTCTATTCCTACTGGATGAGGATTCATTCTGTTTCATACTCCTCACTCGACTCTACCCTCCCATCCTCTACCATCAGTTGTTGAAATTTGTAGATGAAGGTAGTTGTTCTTTGTTTGTTTGGTTGTTACTGGTAGATTTTTTACTGTTCCCTCACCCCCCCACACACATACATTTTATTTATTTTGTTTAGAAATTGAGATAAGAAGATTGTGATACTATTTTATTCCACTACCTATCTAAATGCTGTTTATTTTTCTAATATCAAGGAACAAATAAGCAGACTTGGTGCCCATAGCTTAGTGGTCAGGGCACCGGCCACATACACCAGGGCTGGTGGGTTCGAACCCAGCCTGGGCCTGCTAAACAACAGTGACAACTGTAACAAAAAAATAGCCAGGCATTGTGGTGGGTGCCGGTAGTCCCACCTACTTGGGAGGCTGAGGCAAGAGAATCACTTAAGCTCAAGATTTTGAGGTTGCTGTGAGCTAGGAGGTCATGGCACTCTACTGAGGGGGACAAATTGAGACTCTGTGAAAAAAAAAAGGAAACAAATAAGCAGTATCTAAGAGAGCAGGTCATGTCAAACAGAAAGTAGAACTGATGCCTGATATGCCATTATATATATTCCAGAACACTTACAGAGTTGTTTTATGTGTGGAATACTATATTTGTATATTCCCAATTCTGTGACTACATTCTTCCCATAACAGAGGTGGCTCTTCTCCAGCAACTGAGAAGGCTGTTGGTAGGTTTTTCAACTATTCTGAGGATTTTTGATCCTTAGAGAAAAAGTTATCAGCTGCCATTACATACTGGTCTGAGCCTCACACACGAATGTGGCGTTGCTTGGTTCTCAAAACTAGGGTAAGTGCCCTGATTATGTTTAGTACATGCTGACTTGATTTATTTTGTTTCATTTTGTCTTTTAAACTTTATTGCTATTTAAGATTATATCAATAACTGGCTCGGTGCCTGTGGCTCAAGTGGCTAGGGCATCAGCCACATACACCTAAGATGGTGGGTTCGAATCCAGCCTGGCCCACCAAAACAACAATGACAGCTGCAGGCTTGGTGCCTGTGGCTCAAGTGGCTAAGGCGCCAGCCACATATACCTAAGGTGGCAGGTTCGAATCCAGCCTGGGCCCGCCAAACAACAATGACGGCTGCAATGAAAAAATAGCCGGGCGTTGTGGTGGGCACCTGTGGTCCCAGATGCTTGGGAGGCAGAGGCAGGAGACTCGCTTGAGCCCAGGAGTTGGAGGTTGCTGTGAGCTGTGATGCCACAACACTCTGCCTAGGGGGACAGCTTGAGGCTCTGTCTCAAAAAAAAAAAAAGAAAAAAACAAAACCAATGACAGCTGCAACCAAAAAATAGCCAGGCGTTGTGGTGGGCGCCTATGGTCCTAGTTACTTGGGAGGCTGAGGCAGGAGACTTGCTTCAGCCCAGGAGTTGGAGGTTGCTATGAGCTATGATGCCATAGCATTCTACCCAGGGTGACAGCTTGAGGCTCTGTCTCCAAAAAAAGAATATATCAATAACTACTGCTTATTTGAAAAAAAAAAAACTCTCAAGAGCAGTGCCTGTGGCTCACTGGGTAGGGCACTGGCCCCATATACTTAGAGTGGCGGGTTCAAACCCTCTCCCAGCCAAACTGCAACAAAAAAATAGCCAGGCGTTGTGGTGGGCACCTGTAGTCCCAGCTACTCGGGAGGCTGAGACCTAAGCCCAGGAGTTGGAGGTTGCTGTGAGCTGTGTGACTCCATGGCACTCTACCAAGGGTAATAGAGTGAGACTTTGTTTCTACAAAAAAAAAAAAGAAAGAAAAAAAAACTTCAAACCATTGTTCCTCTGTTCTCAATACCAATACAGCAGTCAACATGGAGGACTTCTGTGACGAAATATGGAGGAGGATTCCTCCTCCCAATAAACAAGCTGTCAGTTCTGCAGTGGACACCAGCTGGGTGTCCTCCAGTATGATTCCTATACTGTCTGCCTGTAGATAGCATCAAATCCCAAAGGTTTAGGTCTCAGTCCTCAAGGCTGACCCCTCCTTCATAACATTCAAAAGTCCAGGAGTCTAGAACTTCAGTCAACTGACTTCAAGTTGGGGTTCCCATGATTCCCTCTTTGGGTTCAATTAATCTGGTAGAGTGGCTCACCGAACTCAGGAAAACATATTTATTGGTTTATTTCAAAGGATATTTTAAAGGATGCAAATAAATAGATGGGGAGATATATAGGGTGAGATCTGGAAAGGTCCTGTCTCCATGGAGTTAGGGTATACCATCCTCTTGCTGTGTGGATGAGTGTGGATGAGTTCTTGTTTCTGTCTGCCTAGTCCTCTTGGTTTGGTGGAAGCTTCAGTATGTCAGTATTCCTTCCTCCGGGGTATGGCTAGGATCCTCTTTGGAATGAGGGTCTCTTGACTCAAGATTAGAGAGGCAGGGGGAAGTCCTGCCTTTAGAGTAGGTGAAAGGAGGGCAGGAGAAGGTCAGAGAGATTCTGTTTCCTGAGACCTGCCCCTGAGACCTAACATACCCAACATAATAACAAAAGACTATAACAAGGGCTTTGGGAGTTATTCACCAGGAACAATAGTTGGAAAACCTTTATATGTGTTTGTGTGTGTATCTTATAACACCACACTACCCAAAGCATTCTACAGATTCCAGTGCAATCCCTATCAAAATAACTGATGACATTCTTCATAGAAATAGAAAAATCAGTCCTAAAATGGAACCTCCAAAGACCCTGTGAATAGCCAAAGCATTACTGAGTGAAAAGAACAAAGCTAGAGATATCACACTACCTGCCTTCAAAATATACTACATATCGGCCAGGTGCGGTGGCTCGTGCCTGTGATCCTAGCACTCTGGGAGGCCAAGGCAGGTGGACTCCCTGAGCTCCTGAGTTTGAGATCAGCCTGAGCAAAAGTGAGACCCTATCTCTACTAAAAATAGAAAAATGAGGCAGGAGGATTGTTGCAACCCAAGATTGGAGATTGCTGTGACCTTTGATGCTATGGCACTGTACCAAAGGTGACAGCTTGAGTCACAAAAAAAGAGAAAAGAACAAAATATGCTACAAATGAATAGTAACCAAAATATTATAATATTTTTATATAAATAGACACATAGACCAGTGGAACAGAATAAGAAACACAGAATAAGTTCTTATTTAGAGCCAACTGACTTTCAGCAATAGTGTCAAGAACATGCATTGGGGAAAGGACACCTTCTCTCATAAATTGTGCTAGGATAACTTTTAGAGGCTGGGATGGGTGGATCACCTGAGCAACATTGAGACTTTGTCTCCAAAAAAATAGCAGGGCGTTGTGGCTGGTGCCTATAGCCCCAGCTACTGGGAGACTGAAACAAGAGGGTCACTTGAGCCTGAGAGGTTGCTCTGGGCCGTGATGCCATGGCATTCTACTGAGGTGACAAAATGAAACTGTCTCCAAAAAGAAAAAAAAAATTTGCTAGGAAAACTACACATCCAGGTGTAGAGGAGGGAAACTAGACCTATATCTGTTATCATATAAAAAAATCAACTCAAAATTGATCAAAGACTTTAAATGTAAGACCTGGAACTATAAAACATCTAGAAGAAAACATAGAAGAAAACCTTCATGACATTGGTCTAAGCCAAGATTTTTATGTGTAAGACTATATTTTGTTGCCTGTTGTACAATGACAAATGAAACTATATCAAACTAAAAAATTCTGCATGGCAAAGGAAATAATCAACAGAATGAAAAGACAATGTGTAGAATGAGAAAAAAATACTTGCAAATCGTGCAGTAAAGGACAGTTTTCAGAATGTACAAAATACTCAACAGCAAGTAAACTGATAATCTAGTTAGAAAATGGGCAAAGGGTCTGAATAGACGTTTCTCAAGAGAAAACATACAAATGGCCGATAAGTAATGCAGAAATGCTCAACATTGCTAATATATTAACCAAGAAATTGCTACAAGTTATCACCACCTAAATATTTTTTGGGGCCAGAGGTAGTCCTTTGGCCCTATTTATATACAAAAGAATTGGGAAAACTAGTCCTTGGCTGGTCAGACTTTCCTCAGCAAAAACTCTATAGTATGCTATAGAACTCTGTATATAAATATTTCGTTGTCAGTTTACCTTCTCTGCCTCATCTGCTACATGGCATTGGTTTTTATTACATTCAGGAATTATTAGTGGCTAAGTAACTACTAATAAGGGTCTGGAACTGTTTGGGTTTGGATCTTGGGCTTAACTGTATCTTCGGATGAGTAACTTAAACGTTTTAGACCTTTTATTGACTCATGCATAGCTTTAATTTATTCATCCATCTTTACTCATTCAGTAAGTATTTTTCAATTGCTCACTATGTTATAGACAATATTGCAGATAATGAGGATCCAGAGATGAACAAGATAGACAAGGCCTGTGCCCTCATAGGCCTTTCTTATGTTATAATGATAAGAGACAATGATTAAGTAATCAAATAAAACAAATATTAAGTATTAAGTGCTATATTAAAAATAGGATGTGATGTGATAGAAGTTAATTTTGGCAAGAACTTTACCTTGGTTCCTTTCTTCATAAAATGAGAATAATAATATCTACCTAAGACCTGTTGTGAGTATTAAATGAGACATTGTAAGAAAACATGACATAGTGCCTTGCACGTAGTAAATGCTCAGTATAAGTTAGCTAATATTATTCCTTAGGCTTTTGGAGTTTGGTCAATTCTCTGTGAACCCTGATGAAAAGTGTATACCAGAGTAAGATATTTTACATTGGCATCCTAGAATTCAGCTAGGGTTATTACTGAAATTTGAATGAGTTATAGATTCATGGGCCAGTGATATGTCAAAATGAAAAGTATAAGGGTACTTCAACACCAGTTAGAGTGATCTTACTTGTCTTCTGCAGTGGGATAATTACAAATGTTCTAATGCTGGGCATGGTGCTCATTCCTGTTATCTTAGCACTCTTGGAGGCCTAGGCGGTGGATCACTTGAGCTCAGGCGTTTGAGACCAACCTAACCAAGAGTGAGAGCCAGGCTTTATGGCGGGTGCCTATAGTCCCAGCTACTTGGGAGGCTGAGGCAAGAGGATTGCTTGAGCCCAAAAGTTTGACGTTGCTGTGAGCTATGACACAATGGTATTCCACTGAGGGTGACTGAATGAGACCCTGTCTCCAAAAAAAAAGTTCCAAATATACTTACCACTGAGAGCCAAAGAGTTTCTGGAATGCATATTTCAGAAACTAATACTCCCCTGTCCTCTACTCCCTCATTCTTCCTCCCCCCAACTTGAATAAAATTAAGTTTTCCTCCTATGTGGGCATGTATTAGATCATTTATTGGCTTCATAATAAAATTGAGTACATTGGATACTTGTTTTTCATTCTTGTGATACTTTATTAAGAAGAATAATAAAGATTTAATGGAGGAGATTCAGAGCTCTATGAGAGCAAATATGAACCTGAAATTCAAATGAGGAGGTTGAATCGGGGGCTTTTTTTTATTGTTTGGGATTCATTGAGGGCACAAAGAATTAGGTTACACTGATTGTGTATGTTAGATAAAGTCCCTCTTATACTTGTGTCCCGCCCCCCAAAAGTGTGCCATACACCATGCCCTCTCTTTCTTCCCTCTCCCCTGTACCTCTTTCCTCTACCCTACCCCTCATCTACTGCGTTCATTGAGTAGGAGGCTTGTTATTCAAGGAAAATTTCTACCTATTCAATAAGCAAACATCCAGGGAAAAGGTAGATACTAAGGAAGGAAAAGTATTAATCAAAGGGAAAGATTTAGAACTGTACTGTCCAGAGGTGACATGTAGAGACCACTAGCCATATATAGCTATAGCTATTTACATTTACTATTTTTTCTTTCTTTTTTTTTTTTTACAAAAAGTAAGCTCATCACTTCCAAAGAGAGTTGGAAGTGGGTCCCTCATGAAAGTGATGATAGAGACACCTATAGTTAGTTACAATTAAATTAACTAAAATTAAGAAACAGTTCTTCAGTTACATTGACAACATTTCAAGGCAGTGGCTATGTTTTTTTAAACAAGTGATGCCAGAGCAATGGTTTTTATGTGGGGTTTTTTTTTCCAGCAAGAAAATAAAGGCCTAAACCTTAATATCTTATACAAAAGTTAATGCAAAATGGATCATTTAAGTTTCTTAAAATTTAAGTACAGAATATTTTTATCACTGCAGAACATTTTTTTTTTTTTTTTGAGACTGGCTGTCACCCTGAGTAGAGTGCTGTGGCATTGTCATAGCTCACAGCAACCTCAAACTTTTAGGCTCAAGCAATCCTCTTTCCTCAGCCTCCTGAGCAGTTGGAACTACAGGTGCCCACTACAATGCCCAGCTAATTTTACTATTTTTGGTAGAGACAGGGTCTCACTTTTGCTCAGGCTGGTCTTGAACTCCTAAGTTCAAGCAGTTCATCTGCTTGGCCTCCCTTAGTGTTAGGATTATAGGCATGAACCGCCATCATGGCCACTGCAGAACCTTTTTTTGGGTAGTGCTAGCTTAGAAGCTAATAAGATGGAGAGTCTATGACATATTAATGAATTATAAGACATACAACAACAGAATTTGATTTTATTTGTCTAAAAACTTACCTGAAATTTTTATTTTTATTTTTTTGAGACAGGGTCTCTCTCTGTCACCTGGGGTAGATTGCTGTGGCATCATAGCTCACCACAACCTCAAACTCTTGGAGTCTGGCTATCCTTTTGTCTCCCAAGTAGCTGGGACTACAGGTGCCAGCTACACTGCCTGGCTCATTTTTCTATTTTTTCAGTAGAGACAAGGTCTTGCTCTTGCTCAGTCTGGTCTTAAACTCCTAAGCTCAAGCAATCCACCTGTCTCAGCCTCCCAAAGTGCTAGGATTACTGACACGAGTAAGCCACTGCTCCCAGCTTAGAATGTTCTTTTTTTTTTGTAAGAGACAGAGTCTCACTCTATCGGCCTCGGTGGACTGCCGTGGCGTCACAATTCACAGGAACCTCCAACTCCTGGGCTTAGGCATTTCTCTTGCCTCAGCCTCCTGAGTAGCTAGGACCACAGGTGCCCGCCAAAACGCCTGGCCATTTCTTTGTTGCAGCTTGGCCAAGGCTGGGCTTGAACCTACCACCCTCGGTATATGGGGCCGGTGCCCTACTCACTGAGCCACAGGTGCTGCTGCCTTCTTTTTTTTTTTTTAAAAGAGATGGTTTTTGACTTTGTTGCCCAAGCTGAAATGCAGTGACCCAGTCATAGGTCACTGCATCTTCAAAATTCTGGGTTTAAGTGATCCATACCAAAAAGAAAAAATTGGCTCAGCACCTGTAGCTCAAGCAGCTAAGGTGCCAGACACATAGCTGGTGGGTTCGAATCCAGCCCAGGCCCACCAAACAACAATGACAACTGCAACCAAAAAAAAAAAAAAAATAGGCGGGTATTGTGGTGGGCACCTGTAATCCCAGCTACTTGGGAGGCTGAGGCAAGAGAATCGCTTAAGCCCAGGAGTTGGAGGTTGCTGTGAGTTGTGATGCTCTACCCAGGGCGACAGCTTGAGGCTCTGTCTCAAAGAAAAAGAAAAGAAAAAATTGATAAATTGGATTTCATCAAAAATTAAAAACTATCTCTGTGAAAATTCCTTTTAAAAGAATGAAAAGAGAGGCTACATAGAGAGAAAACATTTGTAAACCACCTATCCATCAAAAGTCTTATATCTAGAGCAGGGGTCCTCAAACTTTTTAAACAGGGGGCCAGTTCACTGTCCCTCAGACCGTTGGAGGGCCAGATTGCAGGCCCCAGGACAAGTTGGCTGCTAAGCAGAACAGGCAGCGGTGGAAAAAACACCCAGCGGGTTGGATAAATGTCCTCAGTGGGCCACATGTGGCCCGCAGGCCGTAGTTTTGAGGACACCTGATCTAGAGTATATAATAAACTCTCAAACTCAACAATAAAGATATTTAATTGAAGATATTTCAGAGACATAAGCAGAGATTTCACCAAAGAGTAGGTAAGTTCGCACATAAAGATGTGAAAAGATTTTCTACATTATTAGCCATTGGGGAAATGCAAATCAAAAGCACAGTGATACAGCACTACATATCTAGAATAGGTGGAATTAACAATACTGAAAATACTAAATACTAGCAAGGATGCAAAGAAATTGAATGCTTCATAAAGTGATGGTAGGAATGTAAAATGGTAAAGCTACTCTAGGTTCTTTTTCTCTTATTTTCTTTTCAAGAGATGGGACTGGCTCTGTTGTTCAGGCTAGACTGCAATGGCGTAATCGCAGCTCACTGCAACCTTGAACTTGATTTCAAGTGATACTCCTACTTCAGCACCCAAGTAACTGAGAGTACAGGCATGCGTACAGGCATTGCCACTATTCCTGGCTTTAATTTTTTTTCTTTTTTTTAAAGACGGGTCTTGCTATATTGCCCAAACTGGTCTTGAACTCCTGGCCTCAAGTACTCCTCCCATCTCAGCTTCTTAAATGCTGGGAGTGCAAGCGTGAGTCACCAAGTCCAGCCAAAGTTTAGCATGTTCTTTTTTCTTTTTCTTTTTTTTTTATTTTGCTTTCAATTGGCTTTCAATCTTCTTAGTTTGAAGTTTCTTTCTTTCTTTCTTTCTTATTGAGACAGAGTCTCACTTTGTGACCCTCAGTACTGAGTACCATGGAGTTATAGCTCACAGCAACCTCCAACTCTTGGGTTTAAGTGATTCTCTTGCCTCAGCCTCCCAAGTAGCTGAGACTACAGATGCCTGCCAGAATGCCCGGCTTTTTTTGTTTTTTGTAGAGACAGGATCTTACTCTGGCTAAAGCTAGTCTTGAACCTCTGAGCTCAGGGCAGTCCACCCGCCTCGACTTCCCAGGATGCTAGGATTATAAGCATGAGCCACCACACCTGGCCATTTATCATGTTCTTAATAAACTAAACTTGTGTTTCCCATATAACCCACAAATCTCAGTCTTGGGCATTTATCACAGAAAAATTAAAAGATGTTAGCACAATAACCTATGTATTAATGTTTATAACAGATTTCTTTCTATTAGCCTTTAATTAGAAACAAACCAAATGGATGAATAAACTCTAGTATATTCATAAAATGCACTACCAGGCTTGGCGCCCCTAGCACAGTGGTTATGGGGCCAGCCACATACACCGAAGTTGGTGGGTGTAAAACCAGCCGGGCCAACTAACCAACATTGACAACTGTAACAAAAAATAGCTGGGCATTGTGGCAGGTGCCTGTTGTCCCAGGTAGTTGGGAGGCTGAGGCAAGAGAATCACCTGAGCCCAAGAGTCTAAGGTTGCTGTGAGCTGTGATGCCATGGCACTCTACTGAGGGCGACAACTTAAGACTCTGTCTCAAAAAATAAATAAATAAATGAAATAAAATGCACTACCAGTCAATAGTAAAAAGGAACAAACTATGGACACATGCAGTAGCTTGAATGATTGTCCATGGAATTATGCTAGATGAAAAAAGGTCAATATCAAAGGATTACATACTGTATGATTATATTTATATAACATTCTCAAAATGACAAAACTATATAGATGGAGAATAGATTGGGAGTTGCTAGGAAGCGGATGGGTTGACAGGTGCCACATAAAGGGGTAGTTTAAAACAGTTCGTTTGCATCTTGACTGTGGGAGTAGTTACTTGAATCTATAGATGGGATATAATTACATAAAACGATTCACACACACACAAATGCATATAAAAAGTAATGAAAACTTAGGCCAGGTGTGGTGGCTCGTGCCTGTAATCCTAGCACTCTGGGAGGCTGAGGCGGGTGGCTTATGGGTTCAGGACAACCCTGAGTAAGAATGAGACCCTGTCTCTAAAAAGAAATAGCTGGGCATCATGGTGGGTGCCCATAGTCCTAGCTATTTGGGAACCTGAGGCAACAGAATTGCTTGAGCCCAAGAGTCTGAGGTTACTGTAAGCTATAACACCATGGCACTTTATCAGGAGGCGACAAAGTGAGACTCTGTCTTTGGATTTTTTTCTTTTGTTGGTTTTTTTTTCTTTTGGGATTTTGGAATATGTCTATAATACACACTAGTTGAGCATCCCTAATCTGAAAATTTGAAATCCACAGTGCCACACTGAGGATTGCCTTTGAACATCATGTTGGTGTGTAGAAGATTTCAGATTTTGGAGCATTTCGGATTTTAGATTAGGTATAGTCAACCTGTAGCATGTATACCAGTTTTTCAAATTCCTTTGTATGAGACTGTTTAAAAATGAAAATTTTACACAGTAAATGAGCTAAAATCCAAAATCCTAGACATCTCTGGTCTTAAGCATTTTGGATACTCAACCTGTAATAGCCCCATGTACCCTGCACTTACCTTCCCCCAACTATCATATCAAAACCACATCACTGACATTGGTATAATACTGTTAGACTGCACTGCTTATTCAGTTTTCTTTCTTTCTTTTTTTTTTTAAGACAGAGTCTCACTTTGGGGGGTAGGGGAATGAGGTTGCCGGAGGTGGGGGGGGTGATGGGGGTCACAGTGTATGGCACACCTCTTGGGGGGTGGGACACAAGTATAAGAGGAACTTTAACAAATGCAATCAGTGTAACCTAATTCTTTGTGCCCTCAATGAATCCCAAACAATAAAAATAACAATAATAAAAAATATACGACTCAACGCTTGTAGCTTTGAGTAGGGCGCTGGCCACATATACCAAAGCTGGCAGGTTTGAGCCTGTCCCAGGCCTGCCAAACAACAATGACAACTGCAACAAAAAAATAACCAGGTGTTGTGATAGGTGCCTAAAGTCCCAACTACTCAGGGGGCTAAAGCAAGAGAATCGCGTAAGCCCAAGAGTTTGAGGTTGCTGTGAGCTGTGATGCCACGGCACTCTACCAAAGGCCACATTGTGAGACTCTGTCTCAAATAATAATAATAATAAAAGTTTTAAGTTGGGCACACTGGGTCATACCTATAATCCTAGCACTCAGGGAGGCCCAAGTAGGAGGATCATTTGAGGAAAGGAATTCAAGATCAGCCTAAGCAAGAGCAAGACCATGTCTCTACTAAAGGTGGAAAATACAAGCTGGGTGTAGTGATGCACGCCTGTAGTCCCACCTCCTTAGGAGGCTGGGGTAGGAAGATTGCTTGAACTCAAGAGTTTGAGGTTGCAGTGAGCTGTGATGATGTAACTGTACTCTAACTAGTGTCACAGAGTGAAACTTTGTCTCAAAAAAGAAGAATAAAAATTTTAACCAGGTGTGGTGGTATGCGCCTGTAATAATCCTGACTACTCTGGAGCATGAGAGGCTGAGCTGAGAGGACTGTTTGAGTCCAGGAGTTTCCCTGCTCCAGCCTGGGCAACATAGACCCTGCCTTGGGAAAAAAAAAAAAGCTTATATAAATGACAAATTTTTTGTTTTTATTTTTTAGAGACAGAATCTCACTCTGTCCCCCAGGCTAGAGTAGTAGTGTGATCATAGCTCACTGTAACCTCTAACTCCTAGCTTTAAGTAATCCTCCTGCCTCAGCCTCCCATGTAGGTGCCAACGTGCCCAGCTTATTTTTTCTCAGCCTTGTCTGGAATTCCTGGTATCAGGCAATCCTCCTGCCTTAGCTTCTCAAAATACTGGATTTATGGATGTGAACCACCAAGATTAGACCATCATTTATTTCTAATATATTTAGATCCCCTTTCCCCAAATAATGTAGTAGAACTCCTTTTACTAAAACTGCTGTAGTCTGTCCTGTAATGACCTTCAGGCTTTATCCCTCCAGCTTTAGTTAAATTAAGCAGGCACAGAACTTTGCTATGGAAACCATATAGAAACATAACAAACAACTTGGCTTACTTTCTCTTATAATGCAGAGGGTGGCCTGAAGAGAAGGATACTGGTACTAGATGAAAGTTTTTAGAAAATATTGTTAGCAGTAGTAAAAATTTGTTTATTGCCTATAACCTAAATGTTCTTCTAGAAAGGAGATGGGATGGTAGTTGAATTAGGTTATTTGATGTTCCTTTAAAATCCTTGAGATGCAAAGGAGTAGCCCTATTTTTCTTAGATTATATGCGTTTGGAGCAGATGTTGGCTGAAATATGTTATAAAATATATTCCCTTTGAAATCTATATGCATGGTTACTTTCCCCAAGTCTAGTTTATTTTATCAAAGTATAAAGGACAGGTGGCTTGTATCTTTGCTAAGCTGATAAACATGTGAGTCATCTAATAAGACAAGAAATCTTTGGTACAAAGGTTACAGTACACTATGTAATATTGGTTAATGTAATAGGTAGCAATACAATTTTCAATTGATATTTTCTTTCTTTCCTACTTTCTCTCCTTACTTTCTTCTTTTCTTCTTGCTTTCCTTTTTCCTGATTATGGGGTGGCACAATCATTAGTTCTTTGCAGCCTCAAACTCCATGCTTCAGCTTCCTGAGTAGCTAGGATTACAGGTGAACCGGCCACATACATGGGGCTGGTGGGTTTGAACCCAGCCCAGGCCTGCTAAACAACAACTATAAAAAAAAAAATAGCTGGGCATTTTGGCAGGCGCCTATAGTCCCAGCTACTTGGGAAGCTAAAAGGAGTCTGAAGCAAGAGAATTGCTTAAGTCCAAGAGTTTGAGGTTGCTGTGACCTATAATGCTGAAGTGAGACCCCACCTCTAAAAATAGCTGAGTGTTGTGGTGGGTGCCTGAAGTGTCAGCTACTTGGGAGGCTGAGGCAAGAGAATCACTTGAGCCTAAGAGTTTGAGATTGCTGTGAGCTATGATGCCAGGGCACTCTACTGAGGGTGACACAGTGAGACTGTTGTCTCAAAAAAAAAGAAAAGTTTGTGGAAGTTCCCTCATCATTGTTAGCTTGAGATCCTTCATCTGTAAACTAGAAAAAAATGACACTCTGGGCTGGTGCCTGTTGCTCAGTCTGGTAGGGCGCTGGCCCCATATACCAAGGGTGGCGGGTTTTAACTCAGCCCCAGCCAAATGCAACATCAACCAAAAAAAATAGCCGCGTGTTGTGGTGGGTACCTGTAGTCCCAGCTACTCGGGAGGCTGAGGCAAGAGAATTGCCTAAGCCCAGGAGTTGGAGGTTGATATGAGCTGTGTGATGCCACAGTACTCTACCGAGGGCCATAAAGTGAGGCTCTATCTCTACTAAAAAAAAAAAAAAAAAAAGACACTATGTAGGCGTTCTGACATTCAGTGAACTAATTTAGTTAAAGCAGAGTGTGTAACCACTGTCTACCTTCACTTTTTGGCTCTGTATTACTGTGGATAAATGCCATGCAGCATTATCATTGCATCTGCTGCCATATAAACCAAGAATAATGGTTGAATTTTATTTCTGTTCATATATATGCATATAACATATTCCCACACTTTTCCAATTTTTTTTTTGAGACTGTGTCTCACTATGTTGCCCTTGGTAGAGTGCCATGGCATCACAGCTCACAGCAACTTCAAACTCTTGGGCTTAAGCAATTTTCTTGTCTTAGCCTCCCAAACAGCTGGGACTATAGGCCCAATTTGTTTTTTAATTTTTTAGGCCTTATTTTTGTTACTGTGATCATGCTGGCGTTTTATTTATTTATTTATTTATTTGAGACAGAGTCTTAAGCTGTTGCCCTGGACAGAATGCTGTGGCATCACAGCTTACAGCAATCTCAAACTCAGGGGCTTAAGTGATTCTCTTGCCTCAGCTGCCCAAGTAGGTGGGACTGCAAGTGCCTGCCCAAACGCCTGGCTATTTTTTTTTTTTTTGTTACAGTTGTCATTGTTGCTTATCAGACCTGGGCAGGATTCGAAGCTGCCACCCTAAGCGTATGTAGCTAGTGTTCTTGCTGATTCTGTCACTCTTGGTAGAGTGCTGTGGCATCATAGCTCACAGCAACCGTCAACTCTTGGGCTTAAGTGATTCTCTTGCTTTAGCCTCCTGAGTAGCTGGGACTACAGGTGCTTGCCACAATGCCTGGCTATTTTTTGTTGCAGTTGCCACTGATGTTTTAGCTGGCTGGGGCCAGGTTTGAACCCGCCACCCTCAATATATGGGGCTGGTGCTTTACCCACTGAGCCACAGGTGCCGCCCAGGCGTTTTATATTTTTGTAAAATAGTTTGTATCTAATTAAAGCTTTAAAATATATTAATTAGTTTATTCTAAAACATGTAAAAAAATCAGAAATGAAAATATTGATATATTTCTTGACTATATGAATATTAAAATATTTATAGAAAACTTTACTTTTCCGTTAAATGTACTAAACTTAAAATCGCTACAACTTAAGCCTGCTGAATGAGGAGAAAAAGCCAGTAAGTCATTTTACATCTAAGAACCATGGAAAGTCTCAGAAATTTGAGGCAGTGGGTATCTCTGAAAGTAGGATGTGAGATGGAAGGGTTGAATGAAAATTTACAAAGAAGCAGTTAAATTTCCTTATTTTTCTTTGTTGTGTGGTATAGCCAAGAGATAAACCCTGTCTTACCCTAAGAGAATACTGGTGATTCAGTAGTTTTATAGAGAATGAAGTAGAGATTATAGATACTGGAAGAGCTAAAGGCTAGGCTTAATGGTCTTTTATTAGAATGGGATAGGGGCATAATAAAAGTCTCCATACTAAACTCAGAAGTGAGATCTCTGGCCTCTCTTCTTAATTCCTACAATGCTTACAATAGGTTTATGCTCTTTAGATAGAAGAGTAGAAGACTGCCAAATTTACTTTAGACAAACTCACTGATCCAACAGAAAAGACCTGTAGATAACGGAGAAGTAAACTATGCTTTTAACATTTTAAAGTTACTGTTTCCTTGGATTTTTAGTATGTGCTACTAAACCTAACTCTAGTAAAAGCCTACTTAGATTTCTTTTGATGAAAATATATGTATAGGCTCGGCGCCTGTGGCTCAAGTGGCTAATGCGCCAGCCACATACACCTAAGGTGGCGGGTTCGAATCCCCAGCCCGGGCCCGCCAAACAACAATGATGGCTGCAACCAAAAAATGGCCAGGCGTTGTGGCGGGCGCCTGTAGGCCCAGCTACTTGGGAGGCTGAGGCAGGAGACTCGCTTGAGCCCAGGAGTTGGAGGTTGCTGTGGGCATGATGCCATGGCACTCTACCCAGGGGGATAGCTTGAGCCTCCGTCTCAAAAAAACAAAACAAAACAAAACAAAAAGAAAATATATGTATAAAAGGCAGTTATTAACTGTGGCCAATCAAAGTTTGTATGAAAAAGGAAATGTAATTAAAATATACTATAAGGCTCAACTGTAATAACATGCACAAATATTGAGCCTTGATTTAAAACTTAAAAAATATATAGCTTTACTGGGACACTGGGGAAGAAAAAGAAGCGTATATGTTGTGTAAGAGCTGTCTCTTTCATAGTAGATAATCAAAACAATGTGTCTAAACTTGGAAGAAACATATAAAATAACAGTGTAAACATGCTCTTTAGAAATATGGAAGTTAAGTTCCAGAAGAAACAGCTAGACGAGATAAAAATGGTTCCCTGTTAAGGAGTAGAAAGTGAGATCCAGAATCGGTGATAAATTGAAAAATATATTTACAACTTGTAAGACAGACAAAGGATACTATTATCTTTAGTATATATAAAGGGCTTGTACAGATTAATAACACCATGATACTAACAAAAAATGGATAATTCATACAAATAGTCACAGGAGAGGAAAAGCTGTTTTTTGTTAAGAGTATTATCACTTATCTGTTCTTTGCTATTATTGTGATAGATTAAAAGAGGTTATTGAGCGTTTTCCTATTTGTTTATTAGCCATTTATTTTCTTTTATGTATATTTTACTTACATCCTTTAGGAAAGGTATTTGAAATTGTGATTTATCATCTTTCTTGAATCTGGAATTGTTTCTGCAGTATGAATTACAGTACAGACTCTTGCCTGTTATAAAGTAGCGTCATGAACCTTTGGTAGTTGTATCTCTGCTTTGTGCCTCTTTAGTTGAAAATTTTCTGGATCAGTGGTTCTTAATGAATATTATATAATGCTACTTTATTAACTTGAAGTGAAAATTTGAAAATAATGTAATTGAGTACATATAAATGTTTTTGGTTTGGTTGGGTTTTTTAATTAAATAATTAATCTTTTTTGGAGACAGGGTCTTACTCTGTCTCTCTAGGCTAGAGTATAGTGACATCATCATAGCTCACTGCAACTTTAAGCTCCTCAGCTGGAGAAATCCTCCTACCTCAGCCTCCCCAAGTAGCTGGGTGCAGACCACTAGGCTTGGCTAATTTTTCTATTTTCTGTAGAGACTGGGTCTCACTGTGATGCTCAGCTGGTCTTAATCTCCTAGCTTCAAGTAGTCCTCCTGCCTCAGCCTCCCAAAGTGCCAGTAGTACAGGTGTGAGCCGTCATATCTGGTCTCTTTACATTGATATTCTTAAAATTATATGTATAGGGCCATCATACGCCCCTCCCTTCTTGGATATATCCTTTGTAACTTCTTTACAGGCCTAAGGCTATACAAGACAGAGCTTATTAAATCACATCAATTTACTTAACAGGTCAAGTCTGGATATATGTCTGGTGACTTAGCTCTAATAAACAGACCTGACTTAAAACATTCTAAGCCATTAGACAAAGCTTCATTTCTTAAACCAATCATGAGTCAAAGAATCTTCAAACCCACCTATACCCTGTAATCCCCCCTTTAGATGCCCTGCCTTTTTTTTTTTGAGACAGAGCCTCAAGCTGTCACCCCTGGGTAGAGTGCCATGGCATCATAGCTCACAGCAACCTCCAACTCCTGGGCTCAAGCGAGTCTCCTGCCTCGGCGTCCCAAGTAGCTGGGACTACAGACGCCCTCCACAGGGCCCAGATATTTTTTGGTTGCAGCCAGCATTGTTGTTTGGTGGGCCTGGGCTGGATTCGAACCCGCCACCTTACATGTATGTGGCTAGTGCCTTAGCCACTTGAGCCACAGGCTCCCAGCCAGATTCCCTGCCTTTTGATGGCGCCACTGCACTCCGAAAGAGACCATATCTCTTAAAAAAAATTGTCTTAGACCAGGGTTTGGCCAGATGTGGCTTGTATAGGCCAAAACTGGCTCTGCATTTGTTTTTTTTACAGGTTGTAAGCTAGGAATTGTTTTTATACATTTTTACATGGTCGGAGAAAAATAATTAAAGGTATATTATTTTATATAGTATTGTATATATTGTAATGTGAAATTAAAAACTAAGCACCTATAAAAGTTGTATAGGAACATGCTACTCTCATTTATGTATTGACTCTGGCTGTTCTTGCATTATAATGGCAGAGTTGAGTGAAATAGAGAACATGTGGTGCTCAAGTTGCTTCACACTGCTGCTTAGCGCAATATAGATCGCAGTGATGCAAATAAAATTTAGCAGTGGGGCCGTGCCTATGGCTCAGTGGGTAGGGTGCTAGCCCCATATACTGAGGGTGGTAGGTTCCAGCCTGGCCCTGGCCAAACTGCAACAAAAAAATAGCTGGGCCTTGTGGCAAGCACCTATAGACCCAGCTACTCAGGGGGCTGAGGCAAGAGAATTGCTCAGAGTTAGAGGTTGCTATGAGCTGTGATGCTATAGCACTCTACCAAGGCCGATAAAGTAAGACTCCCTCTAAAAAAAAAATTCAGCAGTATTTCAAGTGCCACAAGTATTTCTGTATTGGGACATTTCCCCCTTATTTGTTTGTTTGTTTATTTACTTATTTGAGACAGAGTCTCACTTTGTTGCCCTCAGTAGAGTGCTGTGGTGTTATAGCTCACAGCAGCCTCCAACTTTTGGGCTCAAGTGATTCTCTTGCTTCAGCTTTCTGAGTAGCTGGGACTACAGGCACTTGCCACAACGCCTGGCTGTTTTTAGAGATGAGGTCTAGTTCTTGTTCAGGCCGGTCTCAAACCTATGAGCTTGGGCAGTCCACCTGCCTCGGCCTCTTAGAGTGCTAGGATTACAGGTCTGAGCAACCATGCCCAGCGACTTTTTCCATTTTTTTGCAGTTTTTAGCCGGGGCTGGGTTTGAACCCACCACCTCCAGCATATGAGACTGGCGCCTTACTCCTTTGAGCCATGGGCGCCACCCGACTTTTTTCATTTTTAAAAAAATAAATACCTGCTTATCCTGTCCAGAAAAAGAAAGCAGATAGTAAGTGTCATTCTTTTGTGACACTGTGGACTATATTATCTTGTTATCACATTAGATAAACACAAAGCATTGTGTTTATTGTGAAGTAATGGTATGACTAGGCTAAAAGCATATGCATCTTAACTTGCCTAACATTTGAATGTTAACATCTCACTATTACCTTAAATATGATGTTACATTACTTTCTGTTTCTTTATATATCTTTATATTTATATCAATATGTGTATTCTTTATATATGTCTTTATATTTATATCAATATACATTGATATAAATTTTAATTGTAGAGTTTCACAGATTTCTTTCTTAGAAGAAAAGTGCCAGTTTTCAGATGCCCAGTCTCCCTCTCTCCCTTTCTTTTTTCTTTCATTCATTCATTCATTATTTTTTATTTCAAAATAGTAAAGAAGTATAAATGTTTTTGTTACATAGATATCTTTTATAATGCTTAAAGGGTTTTTTTTTTTAGTATTATCATTACCTGATTAGTGTTCATTGTACCCAGTTTTTACTCCTTTCTCCACTCTTCCCTTCTTGATTTCCTATGACCGTTACATCTCTTTGACATCATGTGTGCTCAGCAATTAGATCCCAGTTATTTGAAAATATATGTGGTGTTTGTTTTTCCATTCCTGAGATACTTCACTTGGAATAATGGTCTCCAGTTCCATCCCATGTTGCTATAAAAGACTTTTTTATTTTTTGAGATATAGTCTCACTTTGTCACGCTTGCTAGAGTGCTGTGGTGTCATAGGTCACAGCAATCTCAAACTCCTGGGCTTAAGTGATCCTCTTGCCTCAGCCTCCCAATTAGCTGGGACTATAGGTGCCCACCGTAATGCCCAACTATTTTTCAAGATGAGGTTTTGCTCTGGCTCAGGCTGGTCTCGAACCTGTGAGCTCAGGTGATCCACCCACATTGGCCTCCCAAGTGCAGGGATTATAGGCATGAGCCTCTGTGCCTGGCCCTTCAAAAGACATTATTTATTTTTTTTATGGCTGAGTAGTACTCCATGGTGTATACATACCGCATTTTCTTAATCTACTCATAAATTGATAGGCACTTAAGTTGATTCCACATCTTTGTGATTGTTAATTGTGTTGCCATAAACGTTTGAGTGCAGGAGTCTTTAAATGACTTCTTAGGTACACTTAAATCTGTTATCCTACCTATCTGGGAGGTTGAGCCAGGAGAATCTTGTGAGCTGTAGAGTTCAAGACCAGCTTGAGCAAGACTGAGACCTCCATTGGTACTAAAAATAGAAAACAGCTATGTGTGGTGCTGGGCACCTATAGTTGCAGCTACTTTGGAAGATGAGGCAAGAAGATTGCTTGAGTTCAAGAGTTTGATGTGGCTGTGATCTCAGCTGACAGGCCATGGCACTGTAGCTTAGGCAACAGAGTGAGACTCTGTCTCAAAAAAATTTTTTTTTACTCCCTTTGGGTAGATACCCAGTAGTGGGATTGCTATGGTAAATCTGTGTCCTTTTCTTTGAGGAATCTCCATATTGTTTTCCATAGAGGTTATATTAATTTGAAGTCTCACCAGTAGTGTATAAATGTTCCTTTCTCTCTGCATCCTCACCAGCATCCATTGTTTTTTGATTTTTTTTAGTATTCTTTCTTTGCAGTTTTTGGCCGGGGCCGGGCTTGAACCCAACACCCCTAGTAAATGGGGCGGTGCCCTACTCCTTGAGCCACAGGTGCCACCCGTGTTTTTTGATTTTTTTAATAAAGGCCACTCTTCTCTATACCCATTCTAAATCAGTTTCTTTTTTTCCTAGTGATACCACCATTCTTCTGGAGACTGAAGCTCAGAACTTCTGACTTCTTTGCCTCTCTGTTATTCTATATGTAGTCAGTTTAAAAAAAAAAATCTCTTGGCTGGGCATGGTGGCTTACCCTGTAATTCTAGCATGCTGGGAGGCCACAGTAGGTGGATTGCTTGAGCTCAAGAGATCAAGAACAGCCTGAACAAAAGCTAGATCCTCTCTGTACTAAAAATAGAAAAACTGAGGCAGAAGGATGGCTCAAGCTCAGGAGTTTGAGGTTGCTGTGAGCTATGACACCACGGCATTCTACCCAGGGCCACAGCTTGAGACTTCTGTCTTAAAAAAAACAAAACTCTTTAGGGCTTCATAGGAAAGATTTATTCCAGTGGTCATTTCCCCTTCCTATTTTTTGTTTATGTTCTTACCTCCACTCTAGTTTAAACTCTCAGTATACCTGATTTTAGTGCTTCAGGCTCTTAGCTGATTTCCGTGATTCTAGCCTTTATCTCCTTCATGGGGCCTTAATTGATTTTTGTTTCAGTAATTCCTTAAAATTTAGTGTATTTCACTTTAGTCCTTACGTCAGTTTCACCTCTATAATATTGGCTGAAGCAGTAACATTTCAATAAATATTTCCGTAATGGATCCTCAATAAAAGGAACAATCTGGGAGAGAGTGGTGAACAAGATAGTTTCTGCCTGTTTGGAGCTTATGTGGTATTGAAATGGATGGTTAATAAATAATTTATAATACAATTTTGATGGTAGTAATTATTATAAAAAATAATGCAGTAGCATAAGGAGACAGCGTTGTGATATTTTAGATACAGTAGTCTTCCCTGAGGGAGCTAATCTTTGAGTATATAACTAAATCGGGAGAGTTGAGAGAAATCTCTCCAAGACCTTCTTAAGAGACCCCAAAGTTCCAAAAAGGCAGAAATGCTCAAAGGTTGAGAAACCACTCAAAGAGATATTCTGAAGTTCAGAAATGAAAGAGCAGGACTAAAGAGCATAGAGAACTTCTCATAGATTAAAAAATCAAGTAGTCAGGTAGTAAATTAGAGAAAAGTCTAGAGACTTGGTTGGGAAGCATAGGCAGATCTCTGGAATCTGGTCACCCCTACCACTTGGTTGAGTTTATGGGAAAAAAAATTTCATACCCTGCTAAAGAGAGAGATTTATTATACTTTCAAAGCCTTTGAGGCCAGTGCTATCCTGAATCAGACTAAAGATTCAGTGAAGTCTAGACACAGCTTAAGAACTGTGC
>NW_003852546.1:844052-851507 GCF_000181295.1 Otolemur garnettii | reverse complement strand
GCCCACCTTACAAAGAGAAACAATCAATGATAGCAGACCCAAAGATGGCTTAGATTAGTTGTTGGGGTTATCAGAAAGAGACATTTTAGAATAACTGTGATTTAAAAATGCTAAATTGAGTGGCCCCTGTGGCTCAAAGGAGTAGGGCATTGGCCCCATGTGCTGGAGGTGGCGGGTTCAAACCCAGCCCTGGCCAAAAACTACAAAAAAAAAAAAAAGCTAAATTATTGGCTTGGCGCCCATAACACAGTGGTTATGGCACCGGCCACATACACTGAGGCTGGCAGGTTCAAACCTGGCCTGGTCCAGCTAAAACAACAATGACAACTACAACAAAAAATAGCTGGGTGTTGTGGCAGACGCATGTAGTCCTAGCTACTTGGGAGGCTGAGGCAAGAGAATCGCTTGAGCCAAGAGTTGGAGGTTACTGTGAGCTGTGACGCCGCGGCACTCTACTGAGGGTGACATAGTGAGACTCTGTCTCAAAAGAAAAAATGTGGTGGGTGGCGCCTATGGCTCAGTGAGTAGGGCGCTGGCCCCATATACCAAGGGTGGTGGGTTTAAGCCCTGCCCTGGCTAAACTGCAACAAAAAAATAGCTGGTGATGTGGCAGGAACATGTAGTCCCAGCTACTCGAGAGGCTGAGGCAAGAGAATTGCCTACGCCCAAGAGCTAGAAGTTGCTGTGAGCTGTGATGTCATGGTACTCTATGGAGGGCAATAAAGGGAGACTCTGTCTCTAAAACAAACAAACAAAAAAATGCTAAATTATCTCATAGAAAAAAGGTGGCTTCCATATGTTGAAGAGAGAGAGGAGTTTCTTTTGGAACGTGAAATTTGTTTTAAGTCAAGTGGTAGAGACAAAGATATAAGAAAACTGAAAACCAGTATTCCTTATGAATACAGCTGCGACAGTCCTTAACAAAATACTACCAACCAAATCCAATAGCACATTATAAGAATCATACACCATAACCAAATGGGATTTATCCCAGGAAGGCAAGAGTGGTTCAATATATAAAAATCAACCTATATAATATGCAGCATAAATAGAATGAAGAAGAAAAAACCTAGTTATCTCAGATGACACTGAAAAACAACACGGTTTAAAAAACAAGTATTCATCAAATTAAGGGTAGAAATGATCTTAATGATCAAGAACATGTATGAAAAACCCACAACTTAATGTATTTAATGGTGGAAGACTGAAAGCTTTCCCCCTAAGCTCAGGAATAAAACAAAGATGCTTTTCACCACTGTTTTTCAACAGTATGCTGAAAGTCCTAGCCAGCTTAGTAAGCCAATAGAAAATAAATTAAAAGCATAAAAATTGAAAATAAAAAGGTGAAACCATTTCTATTCATAGATGACATGATTCCATACATAGAAAATCCCAAATCATCTTCAAGATAGTACTAATATAGACAAATTTGGCAAAGTTTTAGAATAGAAAATGAACACAAATCAGTTGTGTTTCTATATACTAGCAATGAACAGTCCAAAGGGGAAATTAATAAGTAATTCCATGTATAATAGCATCAAAAACATTTAAATACTTAGGAATGAATATAACCAATGGGGTATTAAGATTTGTATGCTGAAAACTACAAAAATCCCAAGAATGGGAAGACATCATCTTTAAAGAGATCTGTACTCCTGACAGTATGTACTGATTCAATACAAAATTCCAATAGCCATTTTTGCAGAAATGGAAAAGGAAATCCTCAAGTTCATATGGAATTCCATGGGACCTTGAATAGCCAAAAAATTCCTGGAAAAGAAAAAGTTGAGTAATTCATGCTTCCTAATTTTGAAATTTGCCATAAAGCTACAGTAGTTAAAAAACAGTATGGTGGGTGGCACCTCTGGCTCAAAGGAGTAGGGCGCAAGCCCCACATATTGGAGGTGGCAGGTTCAGACCCAGCCGTGGCCAAAAAAAAAAAACAACAAAAAAACAGTATGGTTCTGGTATGAAGATGGACCAGTGGAATAGAATAGCTAGGCCAGAAATAAACCCTCATGTGTAAGGTCAAATAATTTTCAGCAAGGGTACCAAGATCATTTAATAGAGAAAAACTAGTCTTCTCAACAAATGGTACTAGGAAAACTGGACATCCACATACAAAAGAATGAAATTGGACTCTTACCTTATAAATACAAATTGACTCAAAATGGATCAGAGACCTAAATTTAAGAGCTAAAACTATAAAGCTCTTCAAAGAAAACATTGAGGAAAATTATCTCAGTGTATTCAGCAAAGATTTTACCCAAATGACACCAAAATCATAAGCAACAGAAAAAGACAAATTTGACTTCATCAAAATTAAGAACTTTTGTGTATCAAAGGATACTACCGAGAACATAAAAAGACAACATGCAGAATGGGGGAAAATATTTGTAAATCATATACCTGAGAAGGGATTAGTATTAAGGAATTCTAAAATTCAACAAAACGCACACACATACACACTCTCACTGCCAAGCAGTGTTGAATTTGTTTTTGTTTAAGCAGACGGTTGGAGAGGAAAACTGGAAAACCTATGTTTGTGATTGGTGGCAGCTTAAAATCTCATTTCATTTGTTTTAGTCTTCGTTATGCTACTTGGAGTCTGTCCTATTTGATCATGGTTCAGAGATTAGCCAAAAGTTTGGGCAGAGTTAATGTGTATAGTTTGGAGCTCCCCTTCTCTGACTATTTCCTTTCTGGGATTTACCTCTTACTCTTCAGAGGGTTGTGGTTGTCTCAGACTCTGTACTCAGTTCTCCAGATCCCTCAATTCAGACTGTAGGTTTTTTTTACAGAAGTTTCGGTTCCGCTATAAGGTATGGATTGTGGTTTTCCCTCAGTTTAAGAAAACATAAAAACAGAAAACACAGCTTGTGTTATTCCCTTCTCATATGCATCAAATTCTCAGTATCTGGTTATTTTTTATCATTCTGCATGCTTTCAAGTCATTCTTTACGTTTGTTCCGGTTTATATTTGTTATCTGCAGGAAGATGGGTCAAATAGGTTCTACTCAGCCTTCTAAATCCTCCAAAGTGCTATCTGTATATATCTTTAGGCTCTACTTCTTTTAATTGCCTCCATTCTGTGGTGGCTGTTTTTGCCTCAGCAGTTCCTGGTCATCCCCTACGTCAATCTCATCAGTCCCATGTAATCATCTTAACATACCAATAGTGAAAGGTAGGTACCAAAGAATGTTGAGTAGCTTGGGTGTGTTAAATGAGTTGAAATTCTAAGTTTGTAACATATGAAATAGAATTTTTCGGATTCTATCTACTAAAGGTACTTCTGATTTTAATAGCCTGTTCAGGACCTTCGCATAGCGAAGTCTTTAGGTCTATTCTGAGTTAATGTTGCCTAGGGTACAGAATCAGCATTTTCGTGTTGTGTATAGCAAAGAAAGAAGGCCTTGCAAAATTTTTGTTGATCCAGATATGTACTCCTCAAAATCTAAAAACGAAAACCCTGCGTGCTTTGTGTAACATATTCCAGAGTTCTATCTTACTTGCTTTTTCATCATTTTTGAAATAACATTTTATGTATCAATAATAGTACATGATACAGGCTCAGAACCCGTGGCACAGTGGTTATGGTGCCAGCCATAGACACTGAGGCTGGTGGGTTCGAGCCTGGCCTGGGACAATTAATCAACAATGATAACTGCAACAAAAAATAGCCGTGCAAAAAATAGTGTGGTAGGCACTTGTACTCCCAGCTACTTGGGAGGCTGAGGCAAGAGAATCAGTTAAGCCCAAGAGTTTGAGATTGCTGTGAGCTGTGACGCCATAGCACTCTACCGAGGGTGACATAGTAAGACTCTGTCTCAAAAAAAAAATAGAAATAAAATAAATAAATAATAGTACATCATACAGATATGATAAACTTAACTATTGTAAGCTTATTGTAAAATGCATGGATAATGAATTGTGCTTTTTCTGTGTTTGTTTTCTTAATTAGCTCCTGGGCTACAGTGAAAAGCCAATAAATTTGCAGATGTTTATTGGAACAGCAGATGATCGATATTTACGACCTCATGCATTTTATCAGGTGCATCGAATCACTGGGAAGACAGTTGCTACTGCAAGCCAAGAGATAATAATTGCCAGCACAAAAGTTCTGGAAATTCCACTTCTTCCTGAAAATAATATGTCAGCCAGGTATCTTGAAACATACCCTAAAATGGGCAGTTCTTTCTTTTCCCTGAAATACCTTTCAGAAAATGTATATTTTTTTAAGTATTAACATAAAATACACATTGCTCTAAGTTAACTAAATGATATCATATAAATAAATTTACATTCCCTAAGGGTGTTAGCATATTTCCAGGAAAAGAATTCAATTCCATAAATGTTAATAGACTGTACACAAGCATCATCCAAGGTGATAAGGATAAAAACACTGTATATGAATATTAAGTTGCTCGCCATATAATAGGGTAGGGTAGACCATAAATAAAAAGATGCAGTGGCTCGGTGCCTGTGGCTCAAGTGGCTAAGGTGCCAGCCACATACACCTAAGGTGGCGGGTTCGAATCCAGCCCGGGCCCGCCAAACAACAATGATGGCTGCAACCAAAAAATAGCCAGGCGTTGTGGTGGGCGCCTGTGGTCCCAGCTATTTGGGAGGCGGAGGCAGGAGACTCACTTGAGCCCAGGAGTTGGAGGTTGTTGTGAGCTGTGATGCCACGGCACTCTACCCAGGGGGACAGCTTGAGGCTCTGTCTCAAAAAAAAAAAAAAGATGCAGTGTAGTTATGATTGTTAAGTTTCTTTAAGGAAATTGTGTTTTTCTCTTTTGAGGCAGAATCTTTCTCTTATTGCAGTTGTTTAGTTGGCCCGGGCCAGAGTTGAACCCGCCACCCTTGGTATATGTGGCTGGTACCATAACCACTGTGCTTCAGGCGCCAGACCTATGTAGACCTTTCTTAAAGTGGCAATAACATCCATCCCAGGCTATTGCAATAATAGTTCTATAAAAATTAGATTTGTTCTTTAGCTAATTTATTATTAAATTTATATTCAAATAACATTTTATTATTTTTATTTATTTTGGTTTTTTTGAGACAGAGTTTTACTTTGTTGCTCTGGGTAGAGTGCTGTGGCATCGTAGGTCTTGGGCTCAAGTAATGCCCTTGCATCAGCCTCCTGAGTAGCTGGGACTATAGATGTCTTCACAATGCACAGCTATCAAATAATATTTTAGATAAACCAATTATACACTGGAGGACACAAACTGGTGATTCAGTTCTGCTATAATGAAATAAGAATCGCCTCAAGAAAAACTTACTCTGTTAACTACTTACTGCAAGAAAAGTTGGTATAAATTTAAATAAAATCTTTTACTTGCCTACTTTGATTTAAATAGACAATACACAAAAACCCAGTTCAGAAAATCATTACAGCGGGGCTACTACAGAGTTCTTTCATGGCAAAGGCTGACAGTTCATAATCTCTACTCTTAAATTTTGGTGTTCTGTAATATAGAAAGAACTTTAGAGTATCAGCCAGTACTTGTTCAGATACTTGAGCAAAACTCCTTCTTGAGGAACATTTTGACTTCAGGCATCCTGTTTGACACATTTTCAAATAAGGTGAGATGGGATAACCTCTGAATGAAAATGCACGTAGCCTTCTTCCTTTTACTCTAGGAGCTCGTTTTTCCACATAGCATCAGGAGCATAAGATAAATGATTAGTCAGCTATGGAGAGAGATTTAAAACTGAGATTTGAACTATCCTTTTCTAAGACCTCAAAAAATTGATCCCTACAGAATAATTTGTAGGTTATGTTTCCATTTATTCCTATGGATATTCAAAGCATTACACTTCAATCAAATAGGAAACCACTAGAAGCTTATTATAAGATTTCTCAATTTTGTTTGAGGGGTAGTGTAAGAAATAGCCACATGAATACCTTTTCATACTCTCAAAAACCACTGTTAAGGACACTTTTTCTTAGGTTGATCATTATTACACATAGTCTTTTCAACTTAAAGGGAAAAAGTTGGTGTTTTTGATGACCTGGTAGATTTTGCTTTACCAGACAAGCAGAGATGTATAGAAACTTTGAACGAATATTTGCTTCTTGCATTGCTTCTAGGATGTTCACAGTCAAGCTCAATTTATATTAATTATAATAATTCATATACATGAAGGTAAGTGAGCAAAGCTTCATCTATATTTACAGCTGCTCCACATTGCTTGCATCACTGAGCCTTAACTCTTGTCAGATAAGCAGCAGCATTAGATTCTCATAGAATTGTGAACCCTGGCTCGGCACCTGTGGCTCTAGTGGCTAAGGTGCTAGCCACATACACCTGAGCTGGCAGGTTCGAATCCAGCCTGGGCCCACCAAACAACAATGATGGCTACAACCAAAAATGTAGCTGGGCGTTGTGGCAGGTGCCTGTATTCCCAGCTACTTGGGAGGCGGAGGCAGGAGACACGCTTGAGCCTATGAGTTGGAGGTTGCTGTGAGCTGTGATGCCACGGCACTCTACCCAGGGGGACAGCTTGAGGCTCTGTCTCAAAAAAAAAAAAAATTGTGAAACCTTCTTTAAACTGCATATGCAGGGGATCTAGATTATATGCTCCTTATGAGAATCTCAAAAATACATACATATACATAGTTATAGTTTTAAACAGAATTTAATACTTATTTTCGTTGTTGCTTATGAGATTTTTGTTGTTTGGCATTTTTGTTTTCATTTCTTAGTTTATTTATTTATTTTTTTGGTTGAAACAGAGTCTCACTATGTCACCCTTGGTAGAGTGCTGTGGCATCACAACTCACAGCAACCTCAAGCTCTTGGGCTTAAGCAATTCTCTTGCCTCAGCTTCCCAAATAGCTGGTGCCATAGGCACCTGCCACGATGCCCAGCTATTTTTTTTGTTGCAGTTGTCATTGTTGCTTAGCTGGCCCAGGCCAGATTCAAACCCATCAGCCTCCATGTATGTGGCTAGTACTGTAACCACTGTGCTATGGGTGCTGAACCTTATTTATTTATAGACAGAGTCTCACTATGCTGCCCTCAGTAGAGTGCTGCGGCATCACAGCTCACAGCAACCTCAAACTCTTGGCCTCAAGTGATTCTCTTGCCTCAGCCTACCAAGTAGCTGGGACACAGATGCTCGCTGCAATGCCCGGCTATTTTTTGGGTGTAGTTATCATTGTTGTTTAGCAGGCCTGGGCCAGGCTCAAACCCTCAGTGTCTGTGGCTGGCGCCCTACTCACTGAGCCACGGGTGTTAAGCCCCAAATTGTTTTTTTGGGTTTTTTGTGTGAAATTTATTTCGTGTCTTTATGAAGATGAAAATATTAAGTGGCTTAAAAATTCCTTTTGGGGCTCGGTGCCTGTGGCTCAAGTGGCTAAGGCACCAGCCACATACACCTAAGGTGGCAGGTTCAAATCCAGCCTGGGCCCGCCAAACAACAATGATGGCTGCAACCAAAAAA
>NW_003852546.1:840737-844032 GCF_000181295.1 Otolemur garnettii | reverse complement strand
GGTGCCTGTGGTCCCAGCTACTGGGGAGGAGGAGGCAGAAGACTCGCTTGAGCCCAGGAGTTGGAGGTTGCTGTGAGCTGCGATTTCACAGCACTCTACCCAGGGGGACAGCTTGAGGCTCTGTCTCAAAAAATAAAAAAATTCCTTTTGGGATACTTTCTTGTGCTTTACTTGTTCTTGTTTTGATGAGCTAGTTCTAGAGTATGTTCTTCAAAGCAACTTCTATAGTCTCTATACAGTAAACATTGGAGTTAAAACTACCGATAAAGTACACAATCTAATAAATGCTTCAGAGGGAGTAAACTTGTAACATACTAGAAGGTTTGATCATAATTAATTATCCACTTGCTTTATTGTCCAATATATAAATAACAAAGATACTTTATAGTTGCTGTTTTTGAAGATGGTGAAATGTTAGACTTATATGGAAAAGTTTAGTCATTTATGTACATTACTTAAGAATGCAAGGAGCTTAGTCTGATAGATCATTATTTATTTATTTATTTTTTTCTTTGAGACAAAGTTTCACTTTTTGCCCTAGGTAGAGCGCTCTGGCATCGTAGCTCACAGCAACCTCAAACTCCTGGGCTTAACTGATTCACTTGCTTTAGCCTCCGAAGTAGCTGGGGACTATAGGTGCCTGCCTAATGTCTGGCTATTTTTTAGAGATGAGGTGTCTCACTCTTGCTCAGGCTGGTCTTGAACTCATGAGCTCAAGCCATCCACCCACCTCAGCCTCCCAGAGTGCTAGGATTACAGGCATGAGGATCATTTTTTATTAATAAACACTTCATTATGAAAGTCTAGGCTTGGTGCCTGTGGCTCAAGTAGCTAAGATGCCAGCCACATACACCTGAGCTGGCGGGTTCAAATCCAGCCCAGGCCCGCCAAACAATAATGAAGGCTGCAACCAAAAAATAGCCAGGCATTTTGGCGGGCACCTGTGGTCACAGCTGCGTGGGAGGCAGAGGCAAAAATTGCTTAAGCCCAAGAGTTGGAGATTGCTATGAGCTATGATGCCATGGCACTCTACCCAGGGCGACAGCTTGGGGCTCTGTCTCAAAAAAGAAGTCTAAATATGTTATTGATAACTTTATTACAGTCTTGTAAGTGAATCTTTTCTGACTTCGTTACAGAATTAAAAATCTTTTTCTTTATGTTTATGGTTCTGGCACCCCAGAATTAACTGGCCTAAATAACTGTATTTTTTGTGATTCCTTGGGTTGACTGAGTTCACCTCATTTATTTCAATGGTGTCAGCTGAGGTCAACTTATGTACCTGGATAGATTCAGTGGGAGCTCATCTGGGTTTGAACATCCAAGATGTCTAGGGTGGCTGGATTGTTTAGAAATATTGTCTAGGTCTTTCTTTCCATTATGCTACAAGAGCAAATGTGGAAATTACCAATCTTCTTCAGTACTAGGCTCATCATTTGCATACTGTCACATGACCACATGCTCTATTTTCAAAGCAAGTCATAGGTCAGCTCTAAAAGAGAAGAGACATAGATACTCCATCTCCTTTTTATTGTTGGGGATTCATTGAGGGGGTACTCCATCTCTTAATGGCAAGAGGAGAAACATACAAGTACAACAATAGGGAAGCTTTTTTTTTTTCTCTAGTTTTGGCTGGGGCAGGTTTGAACTCACCACCTCTGGTATATGGGGCCCGTGCCCTACTCCTTGAGCCACAGGCACTGCCCAATAGGGAAGCATTATTGATAGCCACTTTACAATCTACTATACTTAACTATTGCACTTCTGTCCTTCAAAAATATTTTTAATCCCTAAATTGAGATAGCAGAGAATAACAATTATGCATACCTTTCTTCTTTGATATGATTTTGGATAGTTTTTCCCCTGACAAATTAACAAAACATGCATATCTATGTATTTGTTTAGAGGTATGATCATTAATAAGCAAATTAAATTTTTATATTTTTCTCTTTAGTATTGACTGTGCTGGTATTTTGAAGCTCCGCAATTCAGATATAGAACTTCGAAAAGGAGAAACCGATATTGGCAGAAAGAATACTAGAGTACGACTTGTGTTTCGTGTACACATCCCACAACCCAATGGAAAAGTCCTTTCTCTACAGATAGCTTCTATACCTGTTGAGTGCTGTAAGTGAGCTTGTGATGATGTTTTAAGATTTTGTTTGTAATAGTTTATTTTCTGTTTGTTTATAATTTAATATGTGCATCAGAAGTATAAACTGAATCATAGAGTGGGTTGCTAGTTTAATTTTCTCATGGAAATAAGCTAACATGTTTAGGTAGAAAGAGTACTGACCTTGGAATTTAAAAATGGCTTCTTGTGATAGTTTATGTGATGATAGACAAACACAGTTTTTTTTATCTTTAAATGAAGAAGGTAGGCTGATGGCATATGAGGCCCAAGTCATGAAGCTGTGATTCTGGTGCTTTTAAATGTCGCTTGGTCATGATTGTTTCATTAAAATGTCAGCCTTCATGTTGGAATATAATTGTTTCTGCAAACTGATCCATTAGCTAAATAAGTCTTAAGGAGTATTTTTTAACCCTAAAATTATTTACACATCTGATTAAATCATTGAATGTTTTTTCCTTCTGTTTACAAAGGCAAGACACAAGAAAAGGCCCTAGAACCTAACATCTACTCAAGCCCTGGTATGAATGAAATATTCAGACTAGTATTTAGATCTTTAGGGCATACACTTGGAATGTTCTAGTTCCATGCCCTAATTTTTTTTTTTTTTTTTTTTTGTAGTTCCTTTGGCTGGGGCCAGGTTTGGACCTGCTACCTCTGGTATATGGGACCAGCACCCTACTCCTTGAGCCACCAGGCGCCACCCAAATGATTTATTTATTTATTTATTTATTTATTTTTTTTTTAGAGAAGGAGTCTCACTTTATCATCCTCAGTAAAGTGCCATGGCATCACAGCTCATAGCAACCTCCGTTTCACGCCATAATTTTGTAAAAAAGGAAACTGAGCCACAAGTCTCCCAAGAATTCATCTAGGGTTATTTGCTTGTTGGTGACAGTTTGGCCGGGGCCAGGTTTGAACCTGCTGGTGCCCTACCCACTGAGCCACAGGCTCTGCCCATTAATTTTTAATAAACAATGTAAGTACATGGTACAAGATTCAAAAAGAATATAAAGTAGAGTCAGCGGTTTCCCTTCTTAGATGCAGCTACCATTGCCAGCTTCATTATCCTGCCAGAGTGTTCTACACTCATATATGTATTGATGTCTCTGTTTTTTTTGTTTTTTTTTTTTTTTTTTTGAGACCGGAGCCTCAAGCTGTCCCCCT
>NW_003852546.1:836432-840571 GCF_000181295.1 Otolemur garnettii | reverse complement strand
CCAGGCTGGGGATTCGAACCCGCCACCTTAGGTGTATGTGGCTGGCGCCTTAGCCCCTTGAGCCACAGGCACCGAGCCATGTCTCTGTTTTTTTTAACAAAATAATTTACTTTTTTTTTTTCTTTTTGAGACAGAGTCTCACTATGTCGCCCTCAGTAAAGTGCTGTGGCATCATAGCTCACAGCAACCTCTAACTCCTGGGCTTAGGCAGTTCTCTTGCCTGTGCCTCCCTAGTAGCTGGGACTACAGGTGCCTGCCACAACGCCCTGCTATTTTTTTGGGTTGCAGTTGTCATGTTTTTTTTAGCTGGCCTGGGCTGGGTTTGAACCTGCCAGCCTTGTTGTATGTGGCCATTGCCCTACCTACTAGGGTGATGGTGGAGCTACGGGCACCACCTCTACTAGGTGGAGCTACGGGCACCACCATTAACAAAATAATTTAAATAATTGAAATTCATAGAGTAACTTGAGTTTTTGAGATGTTACTCAAACGATTTTTAATTTTTCTTTTTGTTCATAGACTGTGTGATTATTATTGCGAATATTGAAAATGTAGACTAGTACAAAGAGTTAGTACAGTATTCAAATCTTTTATAAACCAGATGTGGTGGCTCATGCCTATAATCCTAATACCCTGGGAGGCTAAAGTGGGAAGATGGCTTGAGCCCAGGAATTTGAGATTGTTGTGAGCTAGGCTGACACCACAGCACTCTACCCAGAACCGTAGAGTGAGAATCTGTCTCAAAAAAAAAAAAAAAAAGAAAGAAAGGAAAGAAATCTATATATTGTAATATAACCACCTTGAGATAGTCACTATTAACTTTTTTAGATCTTTTCTTTTTTATATTATTCTATCATTTTATCTTTTACGTACACTCATGACATTTTTACTTGGACTTTATGGCACAACTTTTTTTTTTTTTTAGAGACAGAGTCTTATTTTGTCACCCTTGGTAGAGTGCCGTGGCATCACAACTCACAGCAACCTCCAACCCCTGGACTTAGGCAATTCTCTTGCCTCAGTCTCCCGAGTAGCTGGGACTATAGGCGACCACCACAATGCCTAGCTATTTTTTTCTTGCAGTTTGGCCAAGGCTGGGTTCAAACCCGCCACCCTTGGTGTTTGGGGCTGGTGCCTTACCCATTGAGCCATAGGTGCTGCCCACAACTTTTTTCTGTTTTTTGGATACAGGGCCTTAGTTGCCCAGGTGGCATATACTGGTATCCTCATAGCTCACTGTAACCTCAAACTCCTGGGCTCAAGTGGTCCTCCTAACTCAGCTCCTGGAGTACCTGGGACTATAGAAGCATGCCAACACACCTGATTAATCTTTAAATTTTTTTTTTTTTTTTGAGACAGTCTCCAGCTGTTGCCCTGGGTAGAATGCTGTGGCATCACAGCTCACAACAACCTCTGACTCCTGGGCTTAAGCAATTCTCTTGCCTTAGCCTCCTGGCAGCTATTTTTCGGTTGTAGTTGTCATTGTTGTTTGGCGGGCCTGGGCTGGATTTGAACCCACCAGCTCCATTTATGTGGCTGGTGTCTTAGCTGTTGAGCTATAGGCACCAGGCCAAGTTTTTAAATTTTTTGTAGAGATGGACTCTAGCTACGTTGATTAGGCTGTCTCTAACTCCTGGCCTCAAGTGATCCTTATGCCTCAGACTCCCAAAGTACTAGGATTACAGCTGTGAGCTACCATACCTGGCTAGTTTTATATCTTAGTTTGCTTTTTTTCACTTACTATATCACGGACATTTTTCCTTATTAAATATTCAAAATACTACTTTTAATACATGAGTAATTTTTTAATATGTCTATGTTTAAGTCATTCTTGTTGTTACTTATAATGTACCTGTTTTAGTGCTTGCTTTTAGTGAGCTATTTAGAATAGCAGACACATGAGTATTTTCCGAGATTTAGGTTGGTGTTTGGTATATCCTAAGGGGTGGTTGATCCTAAATCCCTATGAAGAGATCTATTTTAATATCTTCTATGGACTTGGCGCCTGTGGCTCAAGCAGCTAAGGTGCCAGCCATATACACCTGAGCTGGCGGGCTCAAATCCAGCCCGGGCCTGCCAAACAACAATGATGGCTGCAACCAAAAAATACCTGGGCATTGTGGTGGTCACCTGTAGTCCCAGCTACTTGGGAGGCGGAGGCAGGAGAATCGCTTGAGCCCAGGAGTTGGAGGCTGCTATGAGCTGTGATGCCATAGCACTCTACCTAGGGTGACAGCTTGAGGCTCTGTCTCAAAAAAAAAAAAAAATCTTTGAATCAAGTCCTAATTGATGTACTTTTGTGGCTAGATACCTGTGGCTCTGTACCTGTAGCTCAGCTTCTAGGGCAGCAGCCATATACATTGGGGGTGGTAGGTTTGAGCCTGGCCCAGGCTGGTAAAACGACGACAACTGCAACAAAAAAACAGCCAGGTGTTGTGGCAGGAGCCTGTAGTCAGCACTCTACCGAGTGCAACATAGTGAGACTCTGTCTCCAAAAAAAAAAAAAAGAGAGAGAGAGATGGCACCTGTGACTCAAAGGGGTAGGGCGCCAGCCCTGTATACCGGAGGTGGCGGGTTCAAACCCAGCCCCGGCCAAAAACTGCAAAAAAAAAAAAAAAAAAAAAGCTGGAACATAGTTCCAACTATATCTAGTTGGAAGACATAGGAACTATAGTGAAGTGGAAATACATGTTTTCTAAGATATTTAAGTTTAAATCTCTTTAAAATGCTGTAGTTGGGCAGTGCTTATGGCTCAGTGAGTAGAGTACTGGCACCATATACCAAGGGTGGCAGGTTCAAACCAGGCCCCAGCCAAACTGCTACAAAAACAATAGCTGGGTGTTGTGGTGGGTACCTGTAGTCCCAGCTACTCCAGAGGCTGAGGCCAGAGAATCGCCTAAGCCCAAGAGCTGGAGGTTACTATGAGATGTAATGCCATAGCACTCTACCCAGAGTGACAAAGTAAGACTCTGTCTCTAAAAAAAATAAAAAAATAAAAAATAAAATGCTATGGCAGCCAAATAAAATATAGCTGATCTTCAAAGCCACTAGTTTTCAACCCATACAATAGGACTAAAAACAGATAGTTTTCCAATGTGAAAAAGAAAATATAATCAACACTTTTAAAATTTGTTTTAATTCTAGGAGAAACCTAAGTATTTAGGTATTTGGCAAGATGAAACCGTTAGGGTGCCTATGAAATTAAAAGAAGTATAATCTACATCTTAAATCTCAAGCAGTTGAATATAAAAGATGCTATTATCTTATTCAGAAATAGAATTTTCAGAGAATGCAGCAACTTGGAACCAGTCAATATCAGAAAGGTGTAGCACCAAGGATGCTGTATATAAAAGTTGATTTAGGCTCGGCACCTATAGCTCAAGCAGCTAAGGCGCCAGGCACATACACTGGAGCTGGTGGGTTTGAATCCAGTCCGGGTCTGCCACACAACAATGACAACTACAACCAAAAAATGGCCAGCGTTGTGGCAGGTACTTGTAGTCCCAGCTACTTGGGAGGCTAAGGCAAGAGAATCGCTTAAGCCCAAGAGTTGGAGGTTGCTGTGAGCTGTGATGTCACTGCACTTGACCCAGGGCCACAGCTTCAGACTCTGTCTCAAAAAAAAAAAGTAGAAAAATGTTGATTTAGTTAAGAGCAGCATTTGTGGCTCAGTGAGTAGGGCGCCAGCCCCTTATACTGAGGGTGGCGAGTTCGAACCCGGCCTTGGCCAAGCTGCAACAAAAAAAAGCCGGGTGTTGTGGCAGACTCCTGTAGTCCCAGCTACTCTGGAGTCTGAGGCAAGAGAATTGCCTAAGCCCAAGAGTTGGAGGTTGCTGTGAGCTATGACACCACAACACTATACCAAGGGCGACAAAGTGAGACTCTGTCTCTAAAAAAAACAAGTTGATTTAAATAAAGATTCTGTACATTAAAAAACATTTGGTGGCTTGTTGCCCATTGCTCAGTGGTTAGGGTGCAGGCCACATACTGCAACTGGCATGTTTGAACCCAGCACGGGCCTGCTAAACAACAATGGCAACTACAACAACAACAACAACAACAAAAATAGCCGAGCATTGTGGCAGGCGCCTGTAGTCCCAGCTACTTGGGAGGAGGCTGAGGCAAGAGAATTGCTTAAG
>NW_003852546.1:832973-835879 GCF_000181295.1 Otolemur garnettii | reverse complement strand
TTTTTTTTTTTTTTGAGACGGAGTCTTAGTATGTGTCCCTGGGTAGAGTGCTGTGGCATCACAGCTCACAGCAGCCTCCAACTTTTGGGCTTTAGCTATTTTTCTGCCTTAGCCTCTCAAGTAGCTGGAACTATAGGCGCCTGCCACTACACCTGGCTGTATTTTTGTTGCAGTTTTCATTGTTTAGCAGGCCCAGGCCAGGTTCAATCCCGCCAGCCTCAGTTAATGTGGCCTGCGCTATAACCACTTTGCTACAGCCACTGAGCCTAGGTATTTTTCTTGATGAAAGGGTTACTTGGTGTTTGTCCTGTAGTAGTTCTTTAAAAACTTTCTTCTCTTAATTGTATGATGTATCATTATACATCTTTGGACTTAGGTGCTTTTTCTAACTATGTTAGATTTACAAATATTAACAGATAGTTGTACGGAAAAAATATATTAAAGATGTAAGCTGAGGGTGGTGCCTGTGGTTCAGTGAGTAGGGCACCGGCCCCATATACGAGGGTTGCAGGTTCGAACCCAGCCCTGGCCAAACTGAAACAAAAAAATAGCTGAGCATTGTGGTGGGCGCCTATAAGTCCCAGCTACCTGGGAGGCTGAAGCAAGAGAATTGCCTAAGCCCAAGAGCTGGAGGTTGCTGTGAGCTGTGATGCTAAGGCACTCTACTGAGGGTGACAAAATGAGTATCTGGCTCTAAAAAAAAATAAAATAAAATAATATTTAAGCTAAAAAGAGAAAAGCAGATGAGGTTAATGTGATGGAGTCATTATGAAATTGAAGATATTAATTTCTCTTTATTAGTTTTTTGATAGTTGTCTAAGAAAATAGTTCAGAAATCTGTAAATTTAATATATTTTGTCTTCTGAACAACTTAGTTCTTTTAGTAGGTATTGTTACTATTTTCTTGAATTGAAAAGCCTGAATATGGGAGGCTGATGTGAGTGGATTGCCTGAGCTTATGGGTTCGAGGCCAGTCTCAGCCAGAATGAGACCTCTTCTCTAAAAATGGCCAAGGGTTGTGGTGGGCACCTGTGGTCCCAGCTTCTCGGGAGGCTGAGGCAAGAGAATTGCTTAAGCCCAAAAGTTTGAGGTTGCTGTGAACTGTTATGCCAGAGCATTCTACCAGTGGTGACAAAGTGAGACTGTTTCTCAAAAAAAAAAAAAGCAAAAGCCTAAATAATCTCCAGATTTGCTTCTGTTTATTTTCATTTTTAGCTCAAATTTGTCATTTATTTAGAAAATATTTTTAACTAATATTTTGTTTCTCTCAACTCTTAAAAAATACAGCACAGCGGTCTGCTCAAGAACTTCCTCATATTGAGAAGTATAGCATCAACAGCTGCTCTGTAAATGGAGGTCATGAAATGATTGTGACTGGATCTAATTTTCTTCCAGAATCCAAAATCATTTTCCTTGAAAAAGGACAAGGTAAATAGTATATGAGTTGATTAACTTCAAACTAAGGGGCAGAAGGATTAAATAAATTATTAAAATGTTTCAATAACAATAATGACAAAATAGTTTCCTAAAGCTACAGGCATTTATGCACTTAATTTTATTGTAAACCAAACATTTATTAAATTTTCATATAAATGTTAAATTGTCTGTAAAGATGTCTTAAAAGGAGAAAAATTCCTGTTAGCAATTTTACTTCTGGGTATATATTTGAAAGAATTGAATGGTGCCAGCCACATACACTGAAGTTGGTAGGTTCAAACCCAGCCCAGGCCAGCCAAGCAATAATGACAACTGCAACAAAAAATAGCTGGGCAATATGGCGGATACCTGTAGTTGCAGCTACGTGGGAGGCTGAGTCACGAGAATCTCTTAAGCCCAAGAGTTGGAGCTTGCTGTGAGCTATGTGACTCCTCAGTACTCTACCAAGGATGATATAGTGAGACTCTCTGAAAAAAAGAGAAAGGCAAAACCCTCAAGGGATTGGTGGGGCTTCCTGCACTTTTCACTGAAATGGTTTTCCTCCTGGGTTCCCAAAGCCAAAGTATTCTTGGTCATGCTGGAAAGAATTAAAAATAAAAAAGAAAAAGAAAAGTATGTCAATACAAAAACTTAGACTCCAATATTTATTACAGTTTTATTCATAATAGAAAAAAATAAAAATAACCCAACTGCTTACCACCTAATGCAGGCATCCCCAAACTACAGCCCACGGGCCACATGTGGCCTGCGGAGGACATTTATCTGCCCCATCAGGTGTTTTTGCTGCTGCTGCCTGTCCTCTTAGCAGCTGACTCGTCCCGGAGCCCACACTCCCACAGTCCGGCCCTCCAACAGTCTGAGGGACAGAGAACTGGCCCCCTGTTTAAAAGTTTGAGGACCCCTGGTTCAGTGGGTAAGGTGCTGGCCACATACACCAAGGCTGGTGGGTTCAAACCTGGCCTGGGCCAGCTAAAACAACAATGACAACTGCAACAACAACAAAAAATAGCCAGGCATTGTGGCGGGGCCTGTGGTCCCAGATACTCGGGAGGCTGAGGCAGGAATAGGAATCGCTTAAGTCCAGGATTTTGGGATTGCTGTAGGCTATGATGACAGAGCAACAGCTTGAGACTCTGTCTCAAAAAAAAAAAAGAAAAAGAAATAATAACATTTACCTTTGAAGGCCTCTGGGTCCCTCTTCCTCATGTGAATCAATCCCTACTTTCCTTTATAGTTTTAGAAAGTTTTTTTCCCCATTTTGGGGCTTTCTGCAATATTGTATTTATTCTTCAGAAAATTACTTTTTCAGAGATCAACATGAATGTTTCAAGATTTATCCTTGAGACATTAATTTTTACCTTGATTGGCTTGGTGCCTGTGGCTCAAATGGCTAAGGTGCCAGCCACATACACCTAAGGTGGCGGGTTTGAATCCCCAGCCCGGACCCGCCAAACAACAATGATGGCTGC
>NW_003852546.1:830351-832135 GCF_000181295.1 Otolemur garnettii | reverse complement strand
GAGGTTGCTGTGCAATGATGTCATGGCACTCTACTGAGGATGACAGTTTAAGACTCTGTCTAAAAAAAAAATGAAAATTAAAATTAAAAAAGCAGGAGGCACCTGTGGTTCAGTGGCTAGGGTGCTGGCCCCATATACCAAGGGTGGCAGGTTCGAACCCAGGCCTGGCCAAACTGCAACAAAAACATAGCTGGATGTTGGGGTGGGCACCTGTAGTCCCAACTACTAGGGAGGCTGAGGCAAGAGAATCAGCTAAGCTGAGGAGTTGGAGGTTGCTGTGATCTGTGATACCACAGCACTCTACCGAGGGCAATAAAATGAAACTGTTTCTTAAAAAAAAAGTAAATAAAATAAAAATTTAAAAAGCATCTTTAATGATCCCCTTCATTTTACAGACTCTTTAATGTGGCATTTAGCCATAATCAGCTACCTATCTTCTGACCTTATTTCTTATTACTCCCTGCCTCTTACTTTTTACTCCATCAACACAAATGCTTATAGTTCTATCTCGCTGTTTCTTGTCATCTTGCCTTTGCTCATGCATTCTCCTCTGGCTAGCCTGCCCTCCCACTCATGAGTTTCGTCTCTAATAAGCCTTCTTTTCCTCACTCTCCTATCACAAGATTAGGATAAGGAACCTTACCTTGCTCTTGGTTTATCCAGAATGCACCCTTATTAGTTACTATACCCATCACATTTTATTTTAATGAACTGTTTATGTTTGTCCTTCATCCACAGACTAAAGGCAGGGTATCGTGTCTCAGTTACCTCAGTAACCCAATGTGTCTCTCACATAAGATTCGGCAAGTGGTTGCTGAACTAAGCTATAATTCTAAATAGGCATAGCACTTGCTTGTAGTGTCTCTTGTATGGCAGGCATAGCTATGACCTAGTTTACCAAACTGGGAAATGATAGTTACAATCCGGAAGGCATGTGATGAAGTCTCTCCTGTTGCTGTCACAAACCAAATGAAGTAGTTCTGTTAACTGTGAAGATACTTGAATAGAGGCCAGGTGTGGTGGCTCACACCCGTAAACCCAGCACTCTGGGATACCGAGGTGGGTGGATCGCCCGAACTCACAGGTTTGAGACCAACCTGAGCAAGAGCGAGGCCCCATCTCTTAAAAAAATAGTTGTGGTGGGTGCCTGTAGTTCCAGCTGCTACTCAGGAGCTGAGATAAGAGAATCGCTTGAGCCCAAGAGTTTGAGGTTGCTTTGAACTATGCCAGGGCACTCTATCAAGGGCAACAAGTGAGACTCTGTCTGAAAAAAACAAAAATAAAATAAAAAGATACTTTAATAACTTAGTTACAAAGTGAATGAATGCTCATGATGTAAAAAGAATGCTTTGGAATGGTTGCATATCAGTGTAGAGTGATACTTTTATCAGCAGGTATCTCTAGATGAGTACATGTAGTTTATTTGGGATAAAGAGAGAAAATGTATCCACTAAATCTTTAGTTGACATAAATCTGGAAAGGCTAACAAATATTTTTAAAGACCATCAGTATTGGGCCTAGTGTAGTGACTCACATTCCCAACACTTGAGAGGCCTAGGTGAGTGGATTGCCTGAGCTCACAGGTTCAAGACCAGCCTGAGCCAGAGTGAGACCTTGTCTTAAAAAAAATAGCTGGGCATTGTGGTGGGCACCTGTAGTCCCAGCTACTTGGGAGGCTAAGGCAAGAGAATCACTTAAGCCCAGGAGTCTGAGGTTGCTATGAACTGTGATGCCACAGCACTCTGCCAAAGGTGAGAAAGTGAGACTGTCTCCAAAAAAAAAAA
>NW_003852546.1:826188-829855 GCF_000181295.1 Otolemur garnettii | reverse complement strand
AAAAAAAAAAAGATCTTGGTAAGTCCAGTAATCTAATAAAATGAAATCACCCTACTGGGAGAAATAAATGTTACAAGAGTTAGTCAAAAAGAATACTCCTGCTATTTAGGTACGCAGTAGGGGAACATGGCAGTAGGAAATTTGATAGATTGAGGGACACTTGTTTGCCACAAACTTAGTGTGAGAGTCGGTGTGATACAGCTCCCAAGAAAGCTTTTCTTAGCAAACACAGCTTCTCTATGTAGGATGGCAAATAGCCTCCATCATTCTCTACCCTGCATGGTCATTCTTACCTAGGCTCTTCAGTCCTCTTGGGCCTGGTGCATTTGAAGGAAGAGTGGAGTAGCAGTGTTCAAAGAGTGATCAGGAAGGCTAAAATATTATGTAAGGGATGGATGCACAATTAGGGATGCTAGCCAGCAAGAGACAGACACAGGCAGATGTAGTTGCTTTTCAGCATCTGAAATTTTGTCTCAGAGAAGCTCTCAAGATTTTTTTTTTTTAATAGCTGTAAGGAATAGTACTTAGACCAGTTGTTGGAGAAAATTAAAGAATACTACTTCCTGGTTTAGATCAGTAGTCTTTTATACTATAGAAAGAAATGTTATTTATCATGAGATGATTTCTAGCAGTAGTTATTATCCAGAGATGGAATGGTTGAGGAATTGAATTTCCTATCACTTGAGGTATACAAGCAAAAGTTGCTCACTACTTTGTGGAGGTGTTCTCAGGACATTCACACATCACTTGGGTAGGTGAGTAAAATGAATTCTGTGAAGTCTGCTAACCTGGGCAGCCCAAGATTGTTCTTATTCTTCTCCCATTGACACACATTCACATTTTGTTTTCATAATGGAAATCAGTCAGAAAAAGATTACCTTTGCCAATGTGTGATACTACATGCATTAGATTTTGTTTTTATACTTTCTGACACAAATTGCTTTTAACTGTAAATTGTTTCTTTTAATAGATGGACGACCTCAATGGGAAGTAGAAGGGAAAATAATCAGGGAAAAATGTCAAGGGGTAAGAAATTTACCTTAATTCTTAAGAAATATTTAAGAAGCTTAACGAGAAAATTGAAGAATATTATTTTATGGTATAGATGAGTGTGGTCTTTTAGATATTGAATAATTGAAGAGTAAATTAGAATTTTTAGAAGTTTGGAAATGAGATTCTTTCCTGGTATTAAATTTTAGAAAAGATAATCCATTGGTGTGTAATCTTCTCTTTTTTGTGTATAGGAAAGGAGAAATTAGAAATGAAAGATTATTGGAAGGTCCTTATTGAAATTATCATTAATTTCTCTGAATTTAGTGAAGAAGTCAAAACAAATTCAGTAATGGATTTGTGGGCAAAATATAGGAGGACAAGCCTTTTGGGATTTGTATATTTAACATATTATTCCTACTTCTCAGCTACTTTATTAAGCCTTCTGGGATTCCTTGCTGAAAGCTGTGGTCCTTTCATCATGATTGGAATAGAAATAAAAATCTTCTCTGGAGTAGAGAATACTGTTTCCCACAGTGCTTTCCAAACACCTGGAGCAGCTAGGTTGAGGATTATATATGGTTCGGGGCTAAAGGTTTTCATCCTGCTTGCGTTAAATTATTTTTGATACTGATACAGATTTTATATAATGCCAATTTAGAACATTCTGAATATAAAACTTAAGAAATCTAAGCTGGCCATGGTAGGTCATGCCTATAATCCTAGCACTTTGGGAGGCCAAGGCAGGAGGATTAATTGAGGCCAGGAGTTAAGGACCAGCCTGAGCAACATAGTAAGTTTGCTGATCTGCCTCTCCAAAAAAAATTTTTTTTCTAATAGCCAAGCTTGGTGGTTTGTGTCTATAGTCCTAGCTTAGTAGTTCTCAACCTTCCTAATACCACGGCTCTTTGATATAGTTCCTGTGGGTCACCACCCACATGTTGAGAACGCTGTCCTAGCTACTTGGGAATCTGAGGCAGGAGGATCAGTTGAGTTCGGGTGTTTTTGAGATTGTAGTAAGCTAGGATGACGCCATTATCCTGTAGCCTGGATACAGTGAGACTTTGTCTCAAAAAAAGAAAAAAGAAATCTAAAGTATAATTCAAACTTGGGAAATATGAAATATAATTAAAAACCAGAATGTCTGGAGAGAACGGCTTTTACCTGTAACCCTCGCTACTAAGGAGGTTGCGACAGAAGAAGACCCCGTCTCTCAAAAAAGTAAATAAAGGGCGGCACCTGTGGTTCAGTGGATAGGACGCTGGCCCCATATACTAAGAGTGGCGAGTTCAAACCCAGGCCTGGCCAAACTGCAACAAAAAAATAGCTGGGTGTCATGGTGGGTGCCTGTAGTCCCAGCTAGTCAGGAGGCTGAGGCAAGAGAGTTGCCTAAGCCCAAGAGCTGGAGGTTGCCGTGAGCTGTGATGCCATGGCACTGTACTGAGGGTAATAGTGTACGACTCTTGTCTCTAAAAAAAAAAAAAAAAGTAAATAAATAAGCCAGGCACGGTGGCTCACACCTGTAATCCCAACATTTGGGAGGCTGAGGTGGGTGGATTGCTTGAGCTCACAGGTTCAAGACCAGCCTGAGCCAGAGTGAGACCTCATCTCTAAAGTAGCTGGATGTTGTGGCAGGTGCCTGTAGTCCCAGCTACTTGGGAGGCTGAGGCAAAAGAATCATTTATGCCCAAGAGCTGGAGGTTGCTGTGAGCTGTGACGCCACTGCACTGTACTGAGGGTGACAAAGTGAAACTCTGTCTCAAAAACAATAAAAAATAAAATCAGAGTGAACTTTCTGTTAATAGTAACATAATATTTGTAAAGCAAAATATCCTACTACGTAGTATATAGGGCTTTTTTATTTTTGCTACACTTAGTAACACAGTTGGATGGGTTAAAAAGCAACTTCTTCTTTAATGATTAAAGGTCTTATCTCTGCCAAGACTGAAGTATCCATAAGGTAAATCTCCAGATGACCTATATGACCAGTTGATGTATATAATGATCTATAATAAGCGGAAAGCTCTTGTGGTTAAAGATGCATAAGTTTCACTGAGTTTAGCAGGTGCATTTCATTTTTAGTTCTGAGTGTAACATAATCTTGCTTTCCATGCTCCTTAGGCTCAAATTGTCCTTGAAGTTCCTCCATATCATAACCCAGCAGTTACAGCTGCAGTGCAGGTGCACTTTTATCTTTGCAATGGCAAGAGGAAAAAAAGCCAGTCTCAACGTTTTACTTACACACCAGGTATGAGTTGTTGTGATGGTTTGCTAAAGAACTTTCTTTCATAATGAGTAAAAAGTTATTCAGTTAATCCTTTTTTAGAATGTTTAAGGTAGGGTGTTTATAATCAATAAAAACACCAACATCTAAAGTTTGTGTTGACTTTAAATATTAGATGAACTCTCAGTTGTTATTTTGTAGTGATTATAAGGAAATTAGGAGAGGGACTGTAGGTTTGAAGTCTTTGTTCAGAAGTTGCCAAAATCACCATCATTACTCGGGGGCAGGTGTTTGTATGTGTACATTCATGACCAAGGGTCATGAATTCTCCTTGTGTCCTTAACACTGCAAAAAGGCAGTGTTTCTGCTTCATTGTGTCTTCATCTCAACCATACACAAATAAGAAGTCTCTCATTGAATCTCTCATTGAATTTTCTTTTCTTTTTTTTTTTT
>NW_003852546.1:822497-825026 GCF_000181295.1 Otolemur garnettii | reverse complement strand
CGCCTGGCCATTTTTTGGTTGCAGCCATCATTGTCGTTTGGCGGGCCCGGGCTGGGGATTCGAACCCGCCACCTTGGGTGTATATGGCTGGCGCCTTAGCCGCTTGAGCCACAGGTGCTGAGCCATCAATAAATTTTTAATTAGAAACTTAAGTTAGATCTCTGAGGGAAAGATACAAATAACAGGGGCTCTTGCATAGGCTAACAAGTTGAGAAAGGCTTCCATGAAGAAGTAATACCTTAGTTGATAACTGGAAAAAAATAGCAATATAGTTAAATAGCATTTGCTGTGTTCTTAGGTTTTCCTATATTAATTAATTTACTCTTCTTAATAGATCTCTGAGGTAGGTTTTTATTCTGTCCTCATATAAGGAAACTGAGTGGTTATGTGCCCAAAGTTTTAGAGTATACAGTAAGTCTTAGAGCTAAACTCTACATACAGGCATTCTGGCTCTAGATTCTGAGCTCCTGTTATGCTAGAGTACGTCTCGGGTTTGTTTATTTATTTAGCAAACAATAGAGGATTTAGTGTATGCAAGGTGCAGATCACATATAACAATTCACTTATCGTTCTATAACCGTATGAGGTGGGTACTGTTGATAACTTCATTTTATGAATGAATCAACTGAAGTAACTCGGGTAGTAAGTGGCAGGGATGGGATTTGAATTGAGGCAGTTTAGCTGTAGAATCTCTAGTATTAATTACTATATTAGATAAAGTAAAGAAGAACATTCCAGATAAAAGGCAGCAGCATATGCAAAGACTTTGTGGTTAGTGGGATCATGGAGTATTGAAAGAGCTGTAAGAAGAGAGTTTTAGGGTGGTACCTGTGGCTCAGTCGGTAGGGCACTGGCTCCATATACCGAGGGTGGCAGATTCAAACCTGTCTCTGGCCAAATTACAACAAAAAAATAGCTGGACATTGTGGCGGGCACCTGTAGTACCAGCTACTTGGGAGGCTGAGGCAAGAGAATCGCCTAAGCCCAGGAGTTGGAGGTTGCTGAGAGCTGTGTGACGCCACGGCACTCTACCAAGGGTGATAAAATAAGACTGTCTCTCCAAAAAAAAAAAAGGAGTTGGGTTTTAGTCAAGAAAGAATGGTGGCTCACACCTGTTATCTCAGCACTTTGGGAGGACGAGGCTAGAAGATCACAACATAGTGAGACCCCCTTTCTACAGAAACATTAGCTAGACATGGTTGTATGTGCCTATAGTCCCAGCTATGAGGGAGGCTAAGGCAGGAGGACTGCTTGAGCCCAGGAGTTTGAGGTTACAGTGAGTTATGAGAGGAACTGTAGACTCTAACCTGAATAGAAGGCCAAGGGCTTCTTGGATTATTAAAAAAAGTAATAGGGCCAGTTGCTTCGTCGCTTTTAGCTAAGAAGTATTAAAGTAATAGGGCCAGTGGATTAGAGGTTTCTTTTTTTTTTTTTTTGAAGACAGAATCTCACTTTATCGCCCATGGTAGAGTGCGGTGTTGTCACAGCGCACAGCAACCTCCAGCTCTTGGGCTTAGGCAATTCTCTTGCCTCAGCCTCCTGAGTAACTGGGACTACAGGCGCCCACCACAACGCCCGGCTAGGATTAGAGGTTTCTAATGATAGTAAATGAAAGGCAAGCAGGAGAGAATATGGTACTTTATGTTATCAGTTCTTAAACTGGAAGAACAATAAAAAGACAGACTCCAAGAGGGCATTACATATGAGAATGGAAATCACTGGAGTCCAAGAGTGGAGAGAGAACATTGGATTGGACTGTTATTGTCATCACTGGCTTTATGTTCAATGGAATATAAATCAAGTGGCATATACTACTAACAGAAGGAAGAATTAAAGAAGTTTTTTGGACAGTATTTGTTCTGGTTGATTACTGTCTTTTTTCTGTAGCATTTAGCTTTTTTTCATTTTTGAGATGAAATTTTGAATAAAATTTCTGCAAAAGCCAGTATGTAACTATAAATGTTTTAAAAAGACAGGTGAAAGGAATAGTTTATAACATTGATATTCTCCTCTACTAAGAGACTGTCAATGTGTCATTCTAGATTCTTTTGAGTCATATATAGACATAACTTTTAAAAAATGGAAATGGGACCAGCTCATATAAAATTTTATAACTGAACACTTTTATTTTTTATCAATGGATAATGTTTTGCAGAATGTTAATAGCTTCTTAATGTTCTATTTTGTGACTCAGTCTTTGGTATGTTAGTATGTTTTTTGTATGAATCCTTTATATTAGAAATTTTAACATTTTTTTGTTTGTTTGTTTTATAGTTTTTTTTTGGCTGGGACTGGGTTTGAACCCCCCACCTCCAGCATATGAGACCAGCGCCCTACCCTTTTGAGCCACAGGCGCTGCCCTTAACATTTTGTTTATGGCAAATCATTCCTTTTTAATTTTTACTTATAAAAATTTAAATACTGTGGCTCAGCTCCCATAGTACAGTGGTTAGGGCACCAGCCACATACACTGGGTCTGAGGGATTCAATCCCGGCCCAGGCTTGCTAAACAATGACAACTACAATAAC
>NW_003852546.1:817272-821986 GCF_000181295.1 Otolemur garnettii | reverse complement strand
TTTTTAAGTTGTCTTTATTAGATATCATAATTAGCATTATTTGTCCAGCAGTTTCTTTATAAAATGAAGACAGTTCCCAGCATATGTACATGATTTACAGAGTTCCCTGATCACGATTGGTAATGGAGTGCAGACACTTCCTTAGTGGTGCTGCAAAAACTTCTGCCCAGCCTCTAACTTCAGAGCTTCCAATGTGGCATCCTTGTACACTGCCCCCCACCCCAGTGTACCTGAAGCTATTGAAGCACTGTGTCTTCCTCTGAAGCCCAACAGAAGTTACTAGCATTAGAGGTGCCATCTGAACTGTAGTTTTGGAGTAATGGGAGTTTTATGGGCAGCATCAGAGCCAAACTCTTACGTTCAACATTGTGCCTGTGAGAAAGTATATTCTGTTTTCTCGGTGGTTGACTGGACAGACTGACTTTTGGATTGTGATGGCTCTGATGGTGGGACAAAGCCTGCCTTTCTCAGGAGATTAGGCCTCAGCTGTACCATAGATAGTACCCAGTTAGAGTAAAAAGACTAGTTGTGTGGTTTTCTTTTCTTTTCCTTTTTTTGGGGGAGGAGACAGAGTCTCAACTCGCCCTCGGTAGAGTGTTGTGGCAACATAGCTCACAGCAACCTCAAACTCTTGCAGGTTGAGATGATTCTCTTCCCTCAGCCTCCTCTCCCAGTAGCTGGGATACAATGCCCAGCTATTTTTTTTTTTTTTAAGAGACGGGGCTCTCGATCTTGCTCAGGCTGGTCTCAAACCCATGAGTTCAGGCAATCCACCTGCCTTGGCCTCCAAAAGTGGTAGGATTGCAGGCATGAGCCACCACACCCGGGCTGTGTGATTTTCTTATCATTTGTGTTGTTTTATTCTTCACATAAAGCCTTATACAAAAGCCAATGTATAAGAAAGAATGAAAGCTAGCTAAGTTGTTCTATTTATACTGGAAGAGGAAACCAAGAGCTTCTATTTGCTAGATCTTACTCTTCCACGTCTGCTGCTTAAAGGTGGAGCATCAGACTACCAGTGGATTGAAAACTACTATAGCAATTGATTTTTTTTTTTCTGAATCCCTTCATGCACCAACATTCTAAATTGGAGAATAAACATATATAACACAAAACAGAGAGTTCATTCTCTCTGACAATTGCTACCAAAAAAAAAAAAGATACTGGGTGTGGTCGCTCACACCTGTAATCCTAGTACTTTGGTAGGCTGCAGCAGGTGGATTGCTTGAGCTCAGAAGTTCAAGACCAGCTTGAACAAGAGAGCAAGACCTTTGTCTCTACTAAAAATAGAAAAACTAGCTGGGCACTGTGGCGGGAACCCATAGTTCTAGCTACTAGGGAGGCTGAGGCAAGAGGATCACGTAAGCACACAAGTTTGAGATTGCTATGAGCTATGATGTCAGGGTACTCTACCCAGGGAAATAGAGTAAGACTTCTTTTTTTTAAAGAAAAAAAATGACTCAGCTCCTGTGGCTCAGCAGCTAGGGCGCCAGCCACATGCACTGGAGCTGGTGGGTTCGAATCCAGCCCGGGCCTGCCAAACAACAATGACAAATGCAACAAAAAATAGCCGGGCATTAGGTTGAGTGCCTATTGTCACAGCTACTTGGGAGGCTGAGGCAAGAGAATCACTTAAGCCCAAGAGTTTGAGGTTGCTGATGCCAGGGCACTCTACTCAGAGCCACATAGTGACACTCTGTATCAAAAAAAAAAAGAGCCCAGCGTGGTTGCTCATGCCTGTAATCCTAACCTTTGGGGAGGCTGAGGCGAATTGCTTGGGCTCAGGAGTTCAAGACCAGCCTGAGCCAGAGTAAGACCCAATCTCTAAAAATAGCCAGATGTTGTGATGGGAGCCTGTGGTCCCAGCTACTCGGGGGGCTGAGGCAAAAGAATCACTTGAGCCCATGAGTTTGAGATTGCTATGAGCTATCCACCATGGCACTCTACAGAGGGTGAGTGACAAAGTGATACCATCTCAAAAATAAAGATAAGAATTCATGTGTTGGTGGTACCTGTAGCTCAGTGGGTAGGGCACCGGCCACATATACCCAGGCTGGCGGTTTCAAACCTGGCCAGCTGAACAATGACAGCTGCAACAAAAAAATAGCCTGGTGTTGTGGTGGGCACTTGCAGTCCTAGCTATTTGGGAGGCTGAGGCAAGAGAATCTCTTAAGCCCAAGAGTTAGAGATTGCTGTGAGCTGTGATGCCACGGCACTCTACCAAGGGCAACGCAGTGAGACGCTGTCTAAAAAAAAAAAAAAAGAGTTCATGTGTTTCTAAAACTCAGCTTATTCTAGATAGTGTAAGGTTATAAGGTCCCTTTAACTGTATTTCTATCTAAATGAGATTACCTTGGATGAACCAGCTGTGAGGACTTCTGTGGGTTGGTGAAGTTAGAGTCTGAACCTCTTATGGACCTGAGCAATACTTGATTTGTCAGAGTAGAAATAACATTCTGTTTAGCAGAGTGAAGCTCTCAATTTAGGTGTCTAGATGTGGGTCAAGTACATAGTAATAAAGTTTGAATAATGCAAAAATGGTGGATGTTCTGTTGTAGTTTTCAGCCTCTCTTTTTGAGTCCCTCTTTTTAGTACATGGTAACCAATCACTTACGTAACCAAGGGCCCTACTTTCTCCATCAGGAGAACTCCTGGGCTTAAGTGATTCTCTTGCCTCAGCCTCCCAAGTAGCTGGGACTATAGGTGCCCACCACAACGCCCACATATTTTTTGGTTGTAGTTGTCATTGTTGTTTGGCAGGCCTGGGCTAGATTCAAACCCACCAGTTCTGGTGTATGTGTCTGGCGCCTTAGCTGCTTGAGCTACAGGCACCAGGCCTGCAACTGTTTCTTAATTTTCTTTTTGATTGTTTATTGTAAGTATATAGAAATATAACTTATTTCTGCATATTGATTTTTATATCTTGGAAAACTTTGCTGAATTTGTTGATTAGCTTTTTCCAATAAGCTTTTTAGTACTTCTTTCGATCCTCCTATGATGATATAGAATCAAATGAGATTCGGGGAAACCAGAAGGTTTATGAATGTCAGGTTCATGATTTCTGATGTATGATGCAACATAGAAAACCAAGTGACTAGAAGATTTCAGTGCAGGAATCCTCAAATTGAATGTTTAATTAGACTGTAGGATTTGGGAAGTTTAAAAAATATATTAATTTTAAATATGTAGTATATACACAGTAAAAAACATTTAAGAGACACAAAAATTATATATAGTAAAAAGTGAATCTCCCTCCTGCCTCTGTCCTTTAGTTACCTAGTTTTTCTTCCTAGCAGTAAATCTAGCACTTATGAGTTTCTTGTGCATCTACCCAGAGATATCTATGTTTTCACAGGCAAAAATGTATGTACATCTATGTATATCTACACACATAATATTTTACATGAGCTGCCTTCCCTTAAGACATTTGAGTTTGTCCTCCTGGCTTAAATACATGCTGTAGTTGTGTGGCCTAGGATGAAGGTCTATCATGATTATTGTATGTATTATGTAGTATAATCTGTTTTAATCATTTTTTTTTTCAGTTTTGATGAAACAAGAACACAGAGAAGAGATTGATTTGTCCTCTATACCATCTTTGCCTGTGCCTCATCCTGCCCAAACTCAGAGGCCTTCCTCTGATCCAGGGCATCCACAGGACAGTGTACTGTCAGCACAGAGAAGCTTGGTGTGTCCTATCCAGCAAGCATATGCATCCATGGTAACTTTATCCCATCTGCCACAGTTGCAGTGTAGGGATGAGAGTGCTGGTAAAGAACAGCATATGATACCTTCTCCAGTTGTACACCAGCCTTTTCAAGTCACACCAACACCTCCTGTGAGGTCTTCCTATCAGCCTATGCAAGCTAATGTGTACAACGGACCAACTTGTCTTCCTATTAATGCTGCCTCTAGTCAAGAATTTGATCCGGTTTTGTTTCAGCAGGATGCAGCTGTTCCTAATTTGGTAAATTTTGGCTGTCAAACACTGTCATCCATACCATTTCATTCTTCAAATTCAAGCGCAACAGGACATCTCTTAGCACATACACCTCATTCTGTGCATACCCCATCTCACCTGCAGTCATTGGGATACCATTGTTCAAATACAGGACAGAGATCTCTTTCTTCTCCAGTGGCCAACCAGGTCACAGGTCAGCCTCCCCCTCAGTTACAAGCTATTACATACCATCCTTCACATTCAGGGTCAGCTACATCAGCTTCCTCAGCATCCTCTTGTCCCCTGGCTAGTTCACCACTCTCTGGACCACCATCTCCTCAGCTGCAGCCTATGCCTTACCAATCTCCTAGCTCAGGAACTGCCTCATCACCATCTCCAGACACCAGAATGCATTCTGGACAGCACTCAGCTCAAGCACAAGGTACAGACCAGGGAGATCTTTCTGCATCTTCATCCTTAATATGTCACAGTTTGTGTGATGCAGCTTCGTTTCCACCTGATGGGGCAACCGTGAGCATTAAACCTGAACCTGAAGATCGAGAGCCTCACTTTGCAACCATTGGTCTACAGGACATCACTTTAGATGATGGTAAGTTCACTGGTGTATTCTTGAAGCAGGAACTTTCTTCACTCAGAGCATTAACTAATCCATAGTTACCATGGATTGCTTATTGGTATATGGGTGGGCTTTTGAATAAGTTGTTGTTAGAAATATATGTTAGGGCAGCACCTGTGGCTCAGTGAGCAGGGTGC
>NW_003852546.1:814939-816545 GCF_000181295.1 Otolemur garnettii | reverse complement strand
AAAAAAAAAAAAAATGGCTTAGCACCCATAGCTCAGTGAGTAGGGCACCAGCCACATACACCAAAGCTGGCAGGTTCAAGTCTAGCCTGGGCTTGCTAAGCAACAATGATAACTACAACCAAAAATAGCCAGGCATTGTAGTGGGCACCTATAGTCCCAGCTACTCAGGAGGCTGAGGTAGGAGAATCGCTTAAGCCAGTGGTTCTCAACCTTCCTAATGCCGTGGTCCTTTTAATCCAGTTCCTGTGGGTCACGACTCACCCACAAGTTGAGAACCATTGGCTTAAGCCCAAGAGTTTGAGGTTGCTGTGAGCTGTGACGCCATGGCATTCTACCAAGGGCGACATAGTGACACTCTGCCTCAAAAAAAAAAAAAAAGAAAAAAGAACATACTTACAGTGCTTTGATCTTCTTTTGAAAATAATGTAATTATCTTGAAAAGATTTTCATACCACACCTAAGATCCTCTCATGGCACACCAGTTGAAAATCACTGGTCTCAAGACTGGAAATCAGGGGCATTATTCAGTGAACATTGCTGAATGCTATCTATTTTCAAGACAGAGAGCTAGATGCTGGGAATATTAGAAACATAGTAAGATAGATTTCTTGTCCTTGAGGAGATTTATCCAAGTAAAGAACCTGCTCCCCTGTAGTCCTGCCAGCTTGCTGAGTCAGGTAGTGGTGTTGGTATAAGATGGTACTGGTTTGTCATGGTTGCTACAGCTATTGGCACAAGATAAAAAGAAGAGATTGAGGGCGATCCCTGTGTCTCAGTGAGTAGGGCGCCGACCCATATATCAAGGGTGGCAGGTTCAAACCCCGCCCTGGCCAAACTGCAACAAAAAAATAGCTGAGCATTGTGGTGGGCACCTGTAGTCCCAGCTACGCGGGAGGCTGAGGCAAGAGAATCGCCTAAGCCCATGAGTTGGAGGTTGCTGTGAGCTGTGATGCTACAGCACTCTATCAAGGGCAATAAAGTGAGACTGTCTCTTAAAAAAAAAAAGAAGAAGAAGAAGAAGGTATTGATATAAATGTAGTAGTGAATTTCTGTTTCTATGAAATCAGTGAATTTGAGAACTCAGGATTACTGTTCATCATAATAACAGAATGTTCTCCAAGATAGGATATTTAGGTAACAATTTTATTCTTGGCTTCATCATTTATATGGTCATGAAATTGTGTCTAAATGGGAGTTCAGTGAAAGCTACCTGTAACTGTTGTCCAATATGAAGATTCTGAAGCACAGAGAATTTTAGTTTTCTCTCTGACTCTGTATTACTCTGATATGAAAGTAATTAAAGACCAACCATCTATTATAGATCTAGATAGGCTTAGTTCACTACTTTGTTGCAAATCTAGTACTAAATCCCAAATTCCAAACACAAGGAGGCACCCCAAACGAGGTGCCACCCCATCTCCTGGGGCTTTCTGGTCAGACTAGTCCAGAAGCTCTGAGTCAGCATAACCAAGGTATAAAAGAAGCACATTAAAAAATCAGATTCCTAGATAATCACAGGAAAGATTCCAGAAGGCTTTTGTGAATAGGTGATATTTGAGCTGAGAACAAATAGATTTGGGCCTCTGTATCTGTGTGTTCTGAGTCT